>NC_133307.1:19279844-19295485 GCF_012295235.1 Primulina huaijiensis
GGGAAAAATTATATGCCATGGACTCTCGATGTAGAAATGCATCTTGAGTCATTGGGTCTAAGCGAGACTATTAAAGAAAATGGTATATCTTCATCACAAGAAAAGGCAAAAGCTATAATATTTTTGCGCCGACATCTTGATGAAGGTTTGAAATGTGAATATCTCATCGAAAAAGATCTCATGGCTCTGTGGAAAGGATTAAAAGAAAGATTTGAACATATAAGGGAAATTATACTTCCGACCGCCCGTGATGAATGAAATATGTTGATATTCCAAGATTTTAAGAAAGTAAGTGATTACAATTTGGCGATGTATCGAATAATCTCGCAATTAAAATTTTGAAAACATGAGGTTACAGAATCAGAAATGCTTGAAAAAATATTTTCCACGTTTCACGCATCAAATATAACTCTACAGCAACAATATAGAGTGCGTGGATTTGCGAGATATTCTGAACTCATCGCCTGTCTTCTTGTGGCGGAAAAGAACAACGAGCTATTAATGAGAAATCATCAGTCCCGACCCACTGGATCAACAGCATTTCCAGAAGTAAATGCTGTAAGTAAAAATGAATTTAAACCTGGAAACCAAAATCAAATTCAAAGACATGGTTTTGGTCGAGGTCGAGGTCGTGGTCGTGGTCGTGGTCGTGGACGTGGACGTGGAATTGGTCATGGTCGTGGTCGAGGCCGTGGTTTTGAAAACAATCGAGATAGTTATTTTTATAACTCATCTCAAAAAGGCGTCACGAACCACCCACTGAAAAGGCATCAAGAGAACATGAGCGTTAATGAAAATGACTCGAAAAGATTTGAAAGTTCTTGTTTCAGATGCGGCACTCCACGACATTGGTCTCGTATTTGTCGAGCCCCCGAGCACCTTTGCAAGCTCTATAAAGAATCGATAAAGGGGAAATAAAAAGAGACCAACTTCACTGAACGCAGTGACCGTTTGAGTAATTCAACTCATTTTGATGCTGCTGATTTTCTGAATGATTTCTCTGGAAATGATCAATATGTTAGTGGGATAGAAATGAAAAATATTGATGCTGCAGATTTTCTTAATGATTTCTCTGAAAATGAACAATACACTGGTGGAATATAAATGTACAATAATTTATTTTTCTTGTATTCATATGATAATGTTTTATAGTGTGTTATATTTTTAAATATGTATTGTATTGTATTTTATTTTTATAAATGTATTGTTAGTAATTTTATTTCATTGCATATTTTTTTTTGAAGTTCAAATATGGAAAATGCTATGAACCAAGCTGAAGTTTGCATACCTGATAGTGGTACAACGCACACTATCCTCCGAGATAAAAGATATTTCTTGGAACTAAAACCAACAAAAACAATGGTGAATACAATATCAGGTCCTGTAGACTTGATTAAAGGATGTGGTAAAGCACAATTTTTGTTACCTAATGGTACAAAATTTTTGATCAATGATGCTTTATATTCACCACAATCGAAAAGAAATTTGTTGAGTTTTAATGATATATATTCCCATGGGTATGATACTCAAACAATGAATGAAGGGAATGAGAAATATATGTGTCTTACCACATATAAATCAGGAAAGAAATATGTGATTGAAAAACTACCAATGCTCCCTACTGGATTGCATTATACACATATACGTCCCATTGAATCAAACATGGTAATTGATAATTCTTCAATATTAACCAATTGGCATGATCGATTAGGACATCCTGGTTCAACAATGATGCGAAGAATTATAGAAAATACACATGGTCATCCATTGAAAGACCAGAAGATCTTTCAGAATAATAAGTTTCAATGTAAAGCATGTTCTCTTGGAAAACTTATTATAAGACCATCACCAGCCAAAATCCAAACTGAATCACCAATGTTTCTTGAACGTATTCAGGGTGATATTTGTGGACCAATCCATCCACCATGTGGACCATTCAGATACTTTATGGTATTGATTGATGCCTCCAGCAGATGGTCACATGTATGTTTATTGTCAACTCGAAATGTTGCATTTGCAAGATTACTTGCTCAAATAATAAAATTGAGGAATCAATTTCCCGATTATACAATCAAGAAAATTAGACTTGATAATGCTGGTGAATTTACTTCCCAGACTTTCAATGATTATTGTATGTCTATGGGAATCATTGTTGAGCATCCTGTTGCTCATGTACATACTCAAAATGGATTGGCTGAATCATTGATTAAACGTCTGCAAATGATTGCTAGACCAATGATTATGAAAACAAAGCTCCCTATTTCTATATGGGGACATGCAATTTTACATGCTGCTTCATTAATTCGCATCAGACCAAGTGCATATCATAAATACTCCCCATTGCAGCTTGCATTTGGTAAAGAACCAGACATTTCTCATCTGAGAATTTTTGGATGTATGGTGTATGTGCCTATTGCACCACCTCAACGAAAGAAAATGGGACCTCAAAGAAAGATTGGAATTTATATTGGTTATGATAGTCCATCGATCATTCGATATCTTGAACCACAGACAGGCGACGTGTTCACAGCACGTTTTGCTGATTGTCATTTTAATGAGGAAATCTTCCCAATGTTAGGGGGAGAACAGAAACATACCGAAAAAGAAATTACATGGTATGTATCATCATTGTTACATCTGGATCCAAGAACAAAACAATGTGAAAAAGATGTACAGCAAATTGTGCACTTGCAAAGAATAGCAAATCAAATACCAGATGCATTTGCAGACACAAAAGGGGTAACTAAATCATATATACATGCTGCAAATGCCCCTGCTCGAATTGAAATTCCGAAGAAACAAATTGAAGATAGTCATGATGTCATTAAACGCCTGAAGCGTGGAAGGCCAGTTGGTTCCAAGGATAAAAATCCTCGAAAAAGAAAATTCATAGAGAAACACAATGATCACAAAATAGAGAATGATGTTCCTGAAGAAACACATAATGATCACAAAATAGAGAATGATGTTCCTGAAGAAACACATGATGATGAAAATGTTTTGTCAGAACCACAAACTGACGAGAATCATGAAATCTCTATCAATTATATTAATACTGGAAAAATATGGAACCGAAAAGATATAGAAGAAATTGATGATATATTTTCTTATAATGTGGCAATCGACATCATAAATGATAATGAAGATCATGAACCAAAATCTTTTGGTGAATGTAAAAATCGGCAGGATTGGATAAAATGGAAAGATGCCATCCAGGTTGAATTGGATTCGCTAAATAAACGTAATGTTTTTGGACCTATAGTCCTTACACCTGAAGGTGTAAAACCTGTTGGATACAAATGGGTTTTTATTCGAAAGCGAAATGAGAAAAATGAAATAGTAAGATATAAAGCTCGACTTGTTGCACAAGGTTTTTCTCAAAGGCCTGGAATTGATTATGAAGAAACGTATTCTCCTGTGATGGATGCAATTACGTTTCGGTATTTGATTAGCTTGGCAGTATCTGAAAATTTAGAAATGCGTCTTATGGATGTTGTTACAGCCTACTTATATGGATCACTTGATAGTAATATATATATGAAAATCCCTGAAGGATTTAAGATGCCTGAAGCACAAAGTTCAAAACCCAGAGAATGTTATTCTGTGAAATTACAAAAATCATTATATGGGTTGAAGCAATCCGGCAGAATGTGGTATAATAGGCTAAGTGATCACTTGATGAAAAAGGGATATGTAAATAATTCAATATGCCCTTGTGTTTTCATTAAGAAAACAACATCCGGATGCGTAATTATTGCTGTATATGTTGATGATTTAAACATCATTGGAACAAATAAGGAAATTCAAGAAGTTGTGTCATACTTGAAAGAAGAATTTGAAATGAAGGATCTTGGAAAAACCAAGTATTGTCTGGGTTTACAAATTGAACAAAAAGAATGTGGAATATTTGTTCACCAGACAAATTATACAGAAAAGATCCTTAAACGTTTTAATATGGACAAATCAAATCCTTTAAGTACTCCAATGGTTGTTAGATCATTAAACATAGAAAAGGATCCATTCCGTCCATGTGAAGATGATGAAGATATTCTTGGTCCAGAAGTACCATATCTAAGTGCTATCGGTGCCCTTATGTATCTTACAAATTGTACAAGGCCTGATATATCTTTTGCCGTAAATTTATTGGCAAGATTTAGCACATATCCAACAAAGAGACATTGGAACGGAATTAAACATATATTCCGTTATCTACGAGGAACGACAGACTTGGGACTTTTGTATTCAAAAGATGCTAATCCAAGTATAATTGGTTATGCCGATGCTGGATACTTATCTGATCCACACAAAGCACGTTCTCAAACTGGATATGTATTTACTCGTGGAGGCACTGCAATTTCTTGGCGTTCACAGAAACAAACACTTGTAACAACTTCATCAAATCATGCCGAGATTATTGCACTACATGAAGCAAGCCGTGAATGTGTGTGGTTAAAATCAATGACTCAACATATCCAAATCTCATGCGGATTATCATTCGACGAGAAGCCTGTGATACTATATGAAGATAATGCTGCATGTGTTGCTCAAATGAAAGAAGGATACATAAAAAGCGACAGAACTAAACATATTCCTCCTAAGTTCTTCGCATTCACCAAGGAGCTTGAGAAGAATAAATGTATTGATGTTCGTCACATTCAATCAAGTGAAAACTCATCAGATCTCTTCACAAAGGCACTTCCTACGACAATATTCAGAAAGCACATATATAATATTGGGATGCGCAATCTACGAAATTTGTGAAGAATTGTTCGTGTCAACATGAGGGGGAGTTTACGTGACTGCACTCTTTTTCCCTTACTATGGTTTTTATCCCAATGGGTTTTTCCTAGTAAGGTTTTTAACGAGGCAGTATAAAAACACGTAATGAAAACAATCATTATGATCATCATCACAAGGGGGAGTGTTGAAAATTAATATTTTAATATTGAATATTTGAATATTGAATGTTGAATATTTGAATGTTGAAAATTAGGTAAAATTAGATGTTGAATATTGAAATTTGTGTGTGATGATGAAGGTAATGATGTATTTTATTTTTGGATTATTTGTAAAAATTTTCTATAAATAGATCTCTCATTTGTGAAGAAAATCACAATTGAGTTGAGAGAAAAATATTATAAAGTGTGTAGTGTGATAATTTTGAGAGTTTGAGATTTTTACTTTTTACCGTAAATTTTTACTTTTTCACAACAAGTCTATCGTAATAGATAATAATCTTTCAGCTAATATATATCTCTCTCTTTATATTTGAAATATGAAATATTATTATCACCATTTATAAAATTAATGATTAAAACGTAAAATTTATCATTTTGATTCGGTAGTTAAAAGTAATAGTCAAGTGAAATATAGACATAAATTGGATTTTAAAACTTTTATTTATTAATATTATATCGTATTTGTTTTGTATTTATCAGTTGAATCAAATTTGAATTAAAAATTATTGTTAAATGTCTATTGAACCCAAATACATTTTTGCCAGCATTTTCATGAAAAAATGTTGATTCTAATCTTCTGACAACAATTAAAAATTAAACTTATCCAAATAGACACAGACCTTAAGAATTGGTTCGTCAAATTATTGATATTGAATCTGCATAGTCCATTCAATATAAGAAAACAATTTGAGATTATAACAATATATTTTATTTAACTTCGTTTGTTTTTAAAATTGATAAAACATTAACATCTTCTAACCTTGTAATTTATACGTTTAAAATACTAAAACAAATATTTCACACTCTTTCACTTATGAAGCCTGATAAAGATAGAACAACAAATTATATTTTTGGATAAACATGTCAGGTGACTAACTTCATTTGATTATTTGTTAATTGTTATATTTCTTCAACTTTCAAAGATGATGTACGTAAAAGAAATCTATCAGAACCAAATCATAATATTTTTAAATTTTTAAATGAAACTGTATATTTCACATGTCACATACATTGGAAAGACTTTTTGCACGAACAAAGTTATTGTACAATTTCAAACACAACGGTCTTACTAAATTGTTGCATAAAGTACACTTGATTATTTAGGACGAAACACTAATGACCAAAATACTTAATAGTTGAAGTTGTCGATAAAAGCTTATAAAAAATAAGTGAAATTCGAAAACCATTTGGTGAGAAGATTATTGTACATGGAGGTAACTTCATGCGAGTTTTACCACTTATTCCAAAAGCAACCATTCAATAAACAACTAATACGAGTTTAGTGAAATCATATTTATAATAATAGATACATCGTTTTATTTTATCGGAAAACTTGATTGTCAAGTCTGGATCAAGATGAACACATTATTAAATTACTTTTGTTCTAGAAGACCATTAACATATGTGTATACTTTTAATTTATATTTAATGTTTTCATTAGAAAATTTGTAGTGTAAAATATTTATATAGTTTGGAAAATCAACACCGAAAAATCATAGTATAAAATATAAATAGAGATAGTATTAACAAATAAAATGTTTAATCATACAAATAGATAGATGGTTCAACTTCTTGTAATTTTTTTTATGACATGAGAACCCACAACTGCACCATTAAGTGTGTATTAGGTAAATCTCCAGACTAATCCAATAGCCTGCAAATTATGCTAGCCAAGTAAACCGTAGTAGACAAGCTATGTGCGACAAACTAGCCCGAAAAAACGTTTGCAGAGGAAATCGAACACTCACCTACTCAACCAACTCGAACATTATATCATGTTTATGTTAGCTAGAAGATACCATAAATATAACTGTGGGGCCCCGGGTCCGATATCTAATACTAATAATTATAATTGTAACAAACCAAATTATCGAGTAAAATACATAATTTGTGGTTCACAAATCCACATAAACATCGTCAAAATAATTTAATTGTCTCAAATGTTTGAAATATAATTTTCAACATGCCAAAATAAAGAAATCCCAACATCATAAAATAGCTCCTAAGACCCGAGAATCCCACTCTAACTCGTATCTCCTCGCCTTGAGCTGGACTCTGGCATCCCAAGCCTCGCCTCACCTACCGTCAAGCACATGAAAACAAGAGGTACCGGACATGCCGGTGAGTATAAACCCAGTATGATACAATCAATAACATATGAGAATTAAAGTGACAAGTATTTCATATTAAATTCATAAAGATGCAATATAATGCAATGCATGACCAGAAGCTGTGGGCTATCAGTAAATCTCAAGATCAATTGAATCATCTGGTCATAGGGTACCCATGGAAAGAGAATCACCCAGCAACATCCACCTACTCATCCGCTCGAGGTTGGGTGCTGTGTTCTACAATCCTAGGACTATGGGGCGCATATAGAGAGTGTTCAGGCCATAGCAGCGACCTCCGCATACACTACGCCAACTCAACTATAGCCCCATACGTCCAACAAATCAATAAATCAAGGCAACCTCCGCCATATCAAATCTGAGGCAACAAGTGGCTAAATATGCAATGTAATGATGCAAATCAATATCATCATTTCGATATTATAATAAACTCATCTCAAGGCCACAATCATCATTAAATCACAAGTAATTCATCGAGCCATAGAATTTTCAATTTAAAATAAAAATGATACTTTTACCTCGTATGTTACCGACCGTAACAAACCTTTCAAATATTACCAAAAGAAGATCGAAATGTATAGGTGAGAAGTCTTGAACCTTCGAAGTTTACTATAACTCAAGACCTCGGATCATTTATCAAAACAGAGCAATTTCTGTACAAAATTCAAAATAATTCAATGATGCTTCGAATCAAGATCCGCAATTTTGATATTCAAGAAAACTCAAATCCCAACAATTGTGTAAAGAAGAAATCCATATCATTTCTTAACCGTAATATGACATAAAAACATTCATTGAATCATTTTGTCAAACACGTGACGTGCGTGCTAAAGAGTTAGCTCCTCTACAATTCCATTTCTTTTCCAAAATATCAATACATACAATACCATCAATCATTATGTTAACAACTTTACCTCAACACTCAAACCAAACAACCCATTGTTTTCCCTTCAATCACTAACCCAAGGAAATAAACTTTCTTACCTTGCTTATAAACTCTTGAGGAGAAGAATTTCTAATCTCCAAGCAAAGATTAAGGCTTCAATAAAAGATTAATGTCTTGAAAGAAATTGGATTGAAGGAGAAATGAGGAACCTTAGCTCTAAACCGACGGAGAGAAATGAGGATGGAAGAAATGATACAAAAATCATTCCCCAATCTATTATTTACCATCCAAACCTCAAAACACATTTTTTGTACAAGTGCTGGGCGCCATGGCGCATGTTTTGGCGCAGGGGCGCGCACCATACTGCCCAACACCCAAAATTCCAGCAACCCGCGCTCTAGGGCGCCGGATCCTGCGCGATGGCGCGCAATATTCTACCCAAAACGTACTTTTAACTTCAGAATTTGCGAAAGTGGTAAACTAGAAAGTTGTAGCTCTATGTCTTGGCTTGCATCTCCAATTGGCCTCATGTCATTTGGAGGTCTGAGTAAAAAGTTATGCTCAATATCCCAACATGTGTCATTGTAAGAACGACGATACGCACGACACACTTCGGGGCGCTTTTGGCTCGTCTTCCCTAATGATTTGACCAAAACTCAAAATAAGAAAGTTATAGCCTTATGTCTTATCTTTCTAATAAAAGTGGTCTCACATCAATTGGATCAATATACAAAACATTATGCTAAAAACCACAACTACTGCCACATTTTTCATACCGTTTATGCACTTCCATTATCTATTTAGCTCAAATTCAACCTTTGATTCTACCCATCCATTATCTATTTCATTCTATAACATTCATACCATAACGTAAAGTCATAAACCATCACAACTAATGCCACAATTTTATTTTTTTCAAAATTCGGGCATTACAATAACTAAACATTATGTCATTTTTATGTTATATTTTTTATTGTTATTATGTTAAGTTATTTTTTAAAAAAAACAATATAACGTATAAGAAACTCTCTTTTTGTCATCGAAATGTAAAGACGTATACTAATAGAGTGTTCACTCAAACACTAATATGAAAAAAAAAAGAATCTCACATATGCAACGCACTTAATATTTACTAGTTTCCAATAAATGTAAGAACAAAAATTCAAAGATTGGGTTAGAGAAAAACCATGCAAGAAAGAATCAACGCTGGATATATACGACAATAAAAATACTTAAATCTCCAACATGTAATCCAATGATTGGCTAGAAATGAGTTTTCAATTTTAACATCGTTTTATCTTTCATGTGGAAGGATACAACTAATCCTCCACATGAAAGAACTCGAGATTTCAGGAAGGTCGCAAAATGTATAATTACGGGGAAAAAGAAATATTTTTTTTAAAAAAAGTGAAGTTCATAACTTATATGAGCTTCGTTTAAGTCACGAGCATCCATGGCGTCAATAATTCAAGATCCAAGGAACAAAACAATGGCCAAAATGGTCAGCCATGTCTCACGTTTTCAATCCCGTTGTTTTACAAATGGGGCACAAATTTTTGAGCATGAGCCATTGTTTGATGCAGTCTTTATGAAAGTCGTGGCCGCAGTCCAGCGTTCCAAGGTTGACTCCTTCGCTGTACTCTTCCTGCATCGGATAATCCAGCATTGCAACGAAATGAACACCATGTGATTTTTTTTCTTATTGCAGATTTATGATATTTCAAGTAAACAATTTTTCGTACCCGACATATACTGCAAGGCTCTGTTTCCGCTGGATTTTCGGCTCCGCTTGTTACATAGTTCTTGTCTTTTAAACGACTGATTATGACCTCTTCGGTCAATCCTGTGCACACGTTACCTATCCGTTCCCCCAAGGCCAATAACTCCTGAAAGAGGGTGTTAAAATTGAGTGGCCATTGGTAAAGTGAAAAGAGGGTGTAGAATCTAGCGCTTGATATTGGGTATCGAGAATTACAGTTGGTGATACAAATACAACTCAAATCTTCTTAACAAAACAACAGTCTAAACATCACGTGTCAATACTTGTCTCACCTCATAAGTCATGTTATCTACATCCAACCGCATGTCACGATGTCGATCATGTTGCTCATGTAGATCAGCCATCCCAAAAAAGACTGAATTATCGAGGATCATCAAGTCCTAGCACACAAACAGAAACAGCCATTGTATAAAGAAGAAACTATTTCGCTTCTCTAAATATCAGCCGATCACCACCGCATACAAACTAAGCCTGTAGAACCACACCTCCCTTAACTACACAAAATAAAGGTACAGATGATAATCTTCCTCCATCCCAATTTGAAAATGCCATTTTGAACTGAGTTTTAAAAGAGAGAACGTGCATCACGATATCGTCCAAGGTACTTCTGGAAGGGAAAAAAATTATATTCTAGGAAATAACACGTGATATATGCTAAGAAGAAAGTGGAAGCGTCCAATTTTGGGACTAAAGGAGTGCATTTTATATCCTGGATTATCAAATTGGACTATACTTACAAGTTTTATGGTACCGAAAGCACAAGGAACTAAATATTGAGCAACACAATTATAACATCATATTTGGGGGAAAATAGTTAGATGCCGGTGTTGCGACGCATGGTCATGCATGATGCACAAGAAAAAGAAGAAAAGACGATTAAAAAGAAGAAGCACAAACCTCCAGTCTCAACGCCTCCCCCCTTCGCATAAGATCCAAGACTTGGCGAATCTGCTGTAGATAAATTATATTCAGAAACAAATTGTTTAATGTTTTATATATAATATCAGGAAAGTTTCTTCGATAGTATATGGATATTGAGTGATACAAAACCGGGACAAACAAAGAGTGAGGCATAAAAAATTGAGGTCGTATGAGAACCAAAGGTCATCTTCAAACATGTGCATCAAGATAAAACAGCATGGTTCTAAACATTAATGCACGAGTACATAGGCAGTCGATGAATATATTACGCACATGTTTACAAATGTGTTAGAAAGCACATGAAAACATCAAGAACAAATAAGCCAGCTTAATGCTAGAATACATAAGATTCTGCAAATGGATTGTCCATCAAAATCAAATGTTTTGCTCACAGTCTTCTGGGGATTATTCCCTTGCGATATACACCAAATCACCACAAATCTAATTCTCACATGGCCCACTTAGTCAAACCAATGCATACTAAGAAGTTATGTTTGAATGTCAGGACATCAGAGACCTCGTACCTAATCCAAATGCACAACACTACAAACTTATTACTAAACAGCCAGTATTCAACTTATCATCGAAGTCTCAACTAGAGGAACATGATTGCTTAACCTCACATAGGATTTCGAATTACCAATTGATCAAATAAAATCAACAGTAAGGCATCTTTAAGGACCACTAATCCAAAAGAAATTATTGAATCCATGTAAGATTCAATCAAGAAACATGATGCTGATCCAATAAGCTGAAAATCAGCCAAAATAATTTCAAAACTCCAAGGAGATGCAAATGCAGGCAAAAGAATGTACATATGTGTGTGTGTGTGTCTAAGCATACCTCAGACATAACAGCACTTCTTCCTTCAGTAGCAGAAGCAAAAACTCGTAGTGAATTAGGTGTTCCAAAAGCACCTTCACGACGTCTCTCCAACCATGCTGACCTTTGGTTCGACATACGTTGACCTTGACTACCCGGTCTAAACGTAAGCGGCATCTCTTGTGAGGTAGCTGAAGAACTTGTCTGCGTGGCAAGATTACTGCTCTGACCACCCCCAGATTCGGTACCTGCTGAGGATAACAAAGATCTTCGAACAATTTCTGACAGTCTCTGAGGATATTGTGGACATCTTCGATGAGACCAATTAGGTGAAGCAAAATCGAGCCCTGAAGATGTGGCTACCTGAGAAGTAGATGCAGCATTTCCAGCTATATTGTTATTCCCACTAGCAAAGTTCCAGTTTATGGGATACCGAGATGAACTTCTCATCTCACGATCCGGAATAAAGATGCGATGATCCGAAATGCTTATGGGAATGTTTCTTTGAGCAGTTTCATCAAAAAGTCTAGCATCCCTCTCTCCTAAAATAGGAGTGGAAGCAAATGGGCCATTGGTTCTCAAGCTAGATGCTTCATTCCACCTAGACTGAAGATTTTGGCGAACAAAAGGAACTTGCAAAAGAGCTGACTGCCCATGAACACTTCCATTTTCTGCCACAGGAAATGGATTCAAATCTAATAGACGATTGCGTAAAACTAATCTCGACGAATTCTGAGAAGATGAACCATCTACACTTCCAAATTCAACCTCTGTTGAAGATGGATTTACAGGTATTTGATCTTGTCGTTGTCGTCTGTTTGACCGCGAGCTGAAATTCCTGAGAGAATTTTCAGCAGTTCTGGAGGGATTCAAAGAAAATGGACCTGCAGAAACTGCTTCTCCGACACCAATCCTAATCCTTGAATTTGACCGTTCCGATCCATTATTAGTGACAAGGTTGTTGGATATTTGTGCTGGCATTGTATTGTTTCTTGCATCAAGCTGAGCAGATTGTACGGTCCATTGACTTCTTTCAACATTCTGATACGAATTTGAACTGCCAGCTCCAGAAGACTGTCCCACCACTTCAAATATTTTTCTCTTGCAAGATGCTCGTTGACCATCCAAAGAACCAGACCCGTATTCACTCTCTTCCATTGAACATCCACGAAATCCAGACGGAAACCTCAAAGAATCCGAGGAACCACTAACAGATGTCCTATAACCATTTGATGATCCAACAGATGCATATGTGTTGCGAAGTTCGATTATCTCAACATCATCATTCTCATTGCTTCCGAATCCTGAACTCATGTTAAGATCCTGCAGAAGGGCTTCCGAGCTGGAATCCCGAGCATGAAGCAACCCATCTGTAGTATAATTGTCATTTGGATTTGCATTAGGAATGTCAAATGAAAAAAAATTAGATTGTTCAAATTGACGTTCTTCTATGGTGAGAGTGGCTCGAGTGTGAGTGCTGATAATATTTTCTGTTTTTCCCTCATTTTGCTCGCCTTGATTCTGCGCAGCACTTGAACTACCGGCACTCCACTCGCCATTCACGCCATCATGTCTTACATGATGCAGATATGAAATATTGGTGTCATTTGATGATATTCTGTACTCAGGAACAAAATTTTGCGCAGAAGCCTGCATACTATTCCAGGACATTTGTGAATCTATGCCAGAAGGAACTGATGATAATCCAAGATCAAAACTTATATTTTCGGGCAAGGTGGCACTGACAGAACTCCTTTGCCCTTGCATTAGGGCTACCGTTAGATTTCTTCAAATACACACAACTGGTTCGAATACACCTGTGTTGTGGTATCCAACAGTTCTGTTCTTCAGCAAATCTTCAAGGATTAATACATTGAAAAGTTCTTGTCACATACTTTACGTAAATACACTCAGAGACTTATAGGGAAAAATAGCATAAGGAACCAGAAATGACAGCAAAGGAACGTTTCATCTGTGCTAGTAAGTCAATCAAAATTAAAAACATTTGAGCCCCCGATATTTTTTATCCAAAATAACACATATCACCAGACATCACTTGATAATCAGCATAAAATTTTTATCATCTCTGAGTAAATATATAAATGCCAAATGCTTTCAGCGCAAACAAGAACATAACATTAATAGTGCTAGTATTCTAACAACATAAAAAGAACGAAACAAACAAACTAATGGGCATTTCAAATTTCTCAACATCTTTACAATTTCTATGACTTTTTAAGAATCTGAACGGACGTACAGAGGGCTTGCAGCATTTTTAGCATTTTGAAAGTACTACAAACATATCGGAGAAAAAGGTTGCTCAATCTCCTAATTTACAAAAAAAATTGTTCATTCATCAGCCGCCCATCACGAAACGGTGGGAACACTAAGATAAGTGGTGAAGGAATTGAAAGGAAAATGTTGACCTCGAAAAAAATCTGGAAAAAATTCGACCTTGAATTACCTAACCACAAATCTAACCAAGGGAAAAGCACAAGAGGAATCAGAAGACACTTTAACTTCTAAAACTACCAAAATATTTGCCCAAATAAAGATGCTGAACCCATCAGAAAAATGAAAATAGAAACGTAAAAGACAATGCAACGGATGAATCCCAGGAACCAAATGGAACAAATAACACGAAAGATCATATTTTTAACCAGTAAAAATTAAAAGAACAAACAGCCTTGAAAAGAGCTAACATGGTGGACTCATTCAAGATCAAGCATGAATAAAAGAAATCTGAAACTTTTACCAGCCAGAGAGCAACAGATGAAAAGGCAAGACCTGAAAACAGCAAAACAACCATTAAAAAAGTTTTCTTCTTGCAGGCATAAATTGCAAAAACATCAAACAATCATCAAAATCTCCCCCCGCCACACCTCTCTTTTCCACATTCAGACCCAGAATAAACGAAAGCAAATCGAAACAGAAAACAACATAAACTCCAAACCTTGTGCAGAAAATTTTTGAGAGGTAGAGAAAGAGAGAGAAAAAAAAAAGTTTCTTGAAATGAGATGAGGATAAAAGAGATGGGAATGAATTGGTGGGTGCTGTGTGAAAAGGAAGAGAAATTGAGAGATGGGTGGAAGGATTAACGAGGACAGTAATCTTTAATTTACTCAAAAACACCCCACCAATAGGCGACAGTGCCACATTCACACCTCTATGCACAGATAGACACGAAAATTTTTCAAGAACGCAATAAAAAAGAGAGCTTTCCAATTTTCATTAATGCCCACAATAATTAAATAACTAAACCAAAAGTCAGAAATGTGGAAGGATTCATCTCTGCAGTTCCCAGAGTGTGATGTTAATGAAAATGAAAACTTTTGTTTAATATTATACTAATACCAATAATATTACCAAAACCAAAAGGGAAATCCCCATGATAAAGAAAGGGTTAAAACTTTAATTATAGGCTCAGAATTATCACAGTTTCCAAGTCTTTCTCGTGAGAGGAAACGGGCGGAAAGGCTCTTCCTTTGTTTGTCAAAATCTTCACGCCAAGCACCTGTCCCTTGTTTATGCATCCATGACATTCATCAGACGGCTGTTTTTGTACTCCATTGATCAAGTCTCAATGCGCTCATCTTGGGTATCAAATCAGATCATACTTATTCAATATATTTAAATCTTAAATTTACTTCACATGAAAAACAAGAGACTAAATATTTTGTATCTTTTGTTTTTTTTTTTTTTTTGTATTTTAATTTGTTATAAAACTTGATCTCAAATCTTTGGATGGCTTGGATTTTGTGAATTGGTCAAAACAAAATTTGTAGATGATCGTTTTCATTTTTTGAACGAAATTTCAAATTGAGGATTGTGGTGGAAAGATTAGAAACTGTCAATTTAATTTAATATGATAAAAACACTTTTAAATTGTATAATATAATTACATTTCAATTCTTAAATTTAAGATTTATTATTTAAATCAATTTTATTTATTAAATTTTGGGTTTGACTTGAGTTCGATGTTGCAGCAATAAATGAGTATTATGAGCGTTATTTAGATTTATGCAATCACAATTAGTAAAAACTTGACCGCTCCGTCTCATTTATATACATATAAGAAAAGTTAATAAATTTGCTAATTAATATTATTTAGTATATATATATATATATATATATACCACATTTTT
>NC_133307.1:19295599-19341893 GCF_012295235.1 Primulina huaijiensis
ATTAATTAATATTAATTAATCATATCGAGTAAGAACAATTAAAACAAACAAGTTATTTGTATTATTTTCTCTGACATATACTCTATTTCTTGTATTATCGAGAACATAGAACAGCGGGAGTTAGGGGACATTTTTATGCTAAAATTAAGATATGGAAGTTTAAAATATAATCATGGTACTAAAAATATTTGAAGATTTGCTGTGAATAAACAAGTCGAAAGTATATTCATCTTGAAATAATTTTTATTATAAACTGAGCTAATTGAAATCACAACTGCATGTGTTGAGCTAATTGATGAGTAAATATAAATTACAAAAAAATATTTAAAAAGAATTCAAACATATGCCAAAAAAATACTAATGCATTCTAAAACTGTCACACACACACACACATATACTAGTTATTATGCACACGCAATGCGTGTGTGTACAATCTTTTTTATTATTATCGATGGACTAAAGTGAAATTTGACAAATTATGGAGGGAATAAATTGATATTTGAATTGTTGAAATAAAAATAAATAAAAATAAAAGTGTGTTTTGAAATTAAAACAAAAAACAAAAGTGTAATATTAATATTATATACGGGTAAAATTTAAAAAAAAGTTGGTGTCCTCTCTAGGTAGTTATCATCATGTCCTCACACTTAATATAATAGNACAAATAATTATTTTATAACACTCACTTTAGATGATTATTTGCAAAACAACATATTCGTCAAAATCTTCATTTTGACAAGATGATGCTTAGTAAATTCATCGGGACTCAATATCGTATTGTTATAACTTTGAAAGTAAAACCATGTGGGAAAAATCTGAGCAGAGGAAAAAGAATACAACAATAAATATTTTCTTTGAATGTCTTCCCGAAGATGGATGTGCCTCGTTAAAACCATACAAAGAAAAACTCATTAGGACAAAATCTTAGTAAAGGAAAAAGAGTACGACATCTCTCGTTAATTGATAATTGCTCATTAAAAACTTTGTTATCAAAAACTGCAATGGGAAAATCATAGACTAAGAAAAGAGAATACTACTTTGATCGCTCCCCCTATTGCGAGTATTACTTGAAATTATTAACCCTTTGTATTCCAATTTTGTACATTGATTTGCCAGAAGTCGATGCGTGTGATAACTTTGTAAAAATATTAGTCGCATTATCTTCAGTTGTTGTTAATCTATTTATGTAAATCCATAGAGTGTATAAGATTGCAAAGAAAACTTAGCGTATGCTTTACTGGTTGTCAGTATTGTTAGAATCGTAAATAAATTTAGAGGGGAGGTGAATAAATTTATCTCAATAAATAATTTCGGTTGGGTTAGCAACATTGAAATTTTATTCTTGTCAGCATGGACTCTCAGTAAGTGAACTAGTATGAACTGTGTTGATAGATTGACTGAGACTGTTCGAACAAATGGTTTATTAAGAAAATCAGTTGGGATTTACTAAATAGTATTTAAGGTATGTAAATTGGGAAGTAAATAGGCACAAAGTTATTTTTGGATATTCGGAGACTTCGATACTCTTATGTTACCTCTTTTTCCTCACTGAAGGATTGCACAAAAAGACGTTGGCAATTAAAATAAATTTGAAATAATCCACATCAGTAGGACTTATCACTGACTAACTGGAAACTTAGTAAACTTCAATTTAAAATGATTTGAGCAGTAAGACTTCTTACTCTCAATCACACATATTACACAAGAAAATTTTAATCACAAATTTGATCCCTCTAAATGATCAGATAATAACTTATTAACATGTGATGGTTTTTCGGTTTGGCGCATAGAAATATTTTTTTAGAGAAGATCTGTTGGTTTTTAAAAATTCAGGAATAGATTGTGTGTAAGCTCTTCAGAGCTTGTTCAACTTATCTTTTTATAGATTAATCTACAACGATAATCTTTTCTAAATAATATATCTTTTTCCAAATACGGATGTCATTGGTTTCATGTCATCGCCCTTTCAGACATGTCCTGATAGTGCGCAAGAACCTAAAATTCTGTTAAAATTCAATGAATGTTGGTACGGAAAATACTATCCACTATTTCAGTTGCGCTCTGATCTTTATCAGTGATTACACTGATTTTTCAGGGAATGTTTGGATTTTGACCGACTGATCGGCCTAAATAGACTGTCATTTGGGTTTCATCAATTAACCTTAAATATGTTTGGCTATCAATATTCAATATCCTTCTTATGCTTTATCGGTCTGACTCCGTAATCAGTTAAACTGCTTAGAAAACTTCTTATTATGAATATTCAGTTTTTCCTATTGAATTCAGTTAGGTTACGCTCTGTATTTATCCTTGGATCAACAGTCTTGTTAAGTCACCAAAACTTAAAATATTCCAATAATTTCCCCCTTTTTGGTGTTTGACAAAATTATGTCAATACTGAATTCATAATTTTCAACAGTATATACAACTGGGTTATCTGACTAACTATATACAGACATTGTTCTTCATGAACTATCTTGTACTGACTGGAGTACTTGTCGGTAGGCTTCTTCTGTGCATCAATAGATTTAGGTTGATTGGAGCCAATTGACTTCTTATCTTCTCCCTTTTGGTCAACATCATAAAGTGGCTTGAGGTAGGCAAGATCATAAGCTAACTGAGAATTGACGTCATCAAACTTTTCATTAAAATTTTCTTTAACTTCAGCTATCTTGGTGCAGATTTGAAAGTTCTTAGTGTTAGGATCGGGAAAGAGTTTAGAGGAGGGGGTGAATAAAATCTTTAAGAACTTAATGTTTTTAAAATCGTTTTCAATCGTTTTTAGGCGATTGAAACTTTTCTCGAACGGTTAGAAATATGAACCACTTGAAAAGTGCGGAAAACGGTTCAGAATTTCCAATGATAGCTACAACCAGTTGGCGAGCTTGTTAATAAGAAACAGTTCAAAATGAAAGTGTTTACAGAAAGTAAAGACACAAGATTTTACGGATGTTCGGAGATAAAACTCCAACATCACCCCTTCTTCATCTTTAGGAAAGATTCCACCAAAAGACTTTAACTTTACAAACTGTTGCAATAGCCCACTCCAATCAGGACTTATCACGCTGCCTGTTTTGAAAATCTTAGTGATCACTTTACACTTCTGAATATTTAAGAACCCTTGGTTCACCAGACCACTTAGTAAATCAAATAACCAAAGGTTACTGATATAAAGAAACAGTATGTTCTGAGTAGCACGAGGTTGATCCTTGAATAATCAGATATATTTCTGATGAGTGCGTGCTTGATGAGTGATTGAAATGTCCACTACTTTTTTTTCCTTAAATCATAAACTCGAAAATTACTAATTAAAATATCTTAACATTTCCATAAATCATAATAATTTAACATTTGAAATCTCAAGTGCATAAAAATCCCTAAATCGTCGACTAACCAAAAATCATACGTCAACCCTTAAAAAGATCAGCTTAACATCATTATAAAGCATAAAAATCTCTACTAATTCTTTAACAATAATCTTTTATCTATCAAGCTAATGCGAAAAAAAGATGTCACTCGAGAGTGTACTGCCGCACTCGATCCAATCAAGCGTCAGCGCCTCCTCATATCATCAAATCCTGCAACATTCAAACCTAGCGAATCTAACTCAGCACGTTCTAAACATGAGTAGCAAATAGTACATATACAATCACATGCATTAAAATCATACTTTTATTTAAAATATATTTTAAGCATAAATAAATCGTAAATCGTAAAATCATTTAATCGTAAAGCTTTCAATCCTTTATCATTTTGGGTGAAGTTTGATCCTTGAAAGTGACTAGCATTTTATCCTCTGGTCGACTGATCAGCATTCAGCTCCACATAGCCCATGGGAACGGGCACTAGGCACCGCCATGTAAATACGATCGTCGGGTTCCCTCTAGGGCCTTGTCCCGTAAACAGGCTCCTTCTGGGGCCTTTTCCCTCACGGCATTCCCATAAAATTGTAAGTTTACCGTTCTTTCTTAAAACGGATCTCTCACATATACTCTATCATTTGTCACAGTCAATTCACATCCCTCAAAATATTTTTCATTTTTCCTTTTTAAAGCATAAAATATCATGACTTTCCAAAAATGATATTTTAACATAAAAAATTGCACAACTTTACCATAAATTATAAAATATCATATTTTCATCAAAATTATCATTTTATATCATTTATCATGCGTTATGACCCTTCGGGATGCTGCCAAGCCTTTTCGTCTACCCAGGTGAAAAATGACTGTTTTGCCCCTAGACGTATACTTTCTCGATTTTAACTTTTTTACTTTAACGACTTGTTTTTATCTCAAATAATTATTTAAGCTTAAATCTAATTTTTTTTAATAATTTTATTTAGCTTAAATTCTTGGGTTTCGATTTAACTTCCTATTTAATTATACAAGAAGCGTTAAATCCTCGATTTAATTCAAACTTTAATATTTTCTTCTCATATTTTAAACATAGGCTTTTTATTACCTAAACTACCCTTGTGCGCCATGAGCCACCCCCGAGGACCCACGATTCGAACCTTTCTCTATCAGACTTGATTTTCGAACCCAAGCCAAAACCCACCGAGCCAACTCTCGTTTTTATCGAACCATGCCCGAGACACCTCGAGCCAAACCCTGACCAGACCTCTCATGGACCCTACTGACCACCTTGAACCTAGCCTAGACCACGCACCTAGCCCCTGGATCGAGACATAGTCGCGCGAGTTCTTTCCTAGTCTAAGTAAGAGTCCTAGCATATAAATACATCCACGTAGCCCCTAACACTGAGTCACCCTCGGGCCAGCATGGACCACACCCTGCCTAGACCCTCCGGTACCACCCCTGAACTGAACCAGACCCGAGCCCCCCAGCCCCAATCGATTCTCGCTGCAACCGTGTAGCCTTTGCGCAAATCTCCTTGGTCCAGCGGCTTCTCTCATTCGGGCCACGCCCCTCCAGCACCTACCCATCCTTGAGCCACCCTCTTAAACCCCTCTCAGACCAGCCTACCCAACCTTCAACAGCCATGAGCCCCCTTGACCGTGGCTTCCTGTTCGCGCATGGGGAAGAGTCCCAATTCACATGGACTCTTCCCTAGTGCTGCACTCGATCCTAGTCATGCTAGGACTCTTCCTAGCCCATCAACCCAGCCTTTATCGAGCCTCTGACCAGCCATGGCCGAGCCCTGGTGCCCCCCTCTCCATGGACGAGCCCTTGGTTCCATGAAAACACACAAACCCTAAGATTATTTTTTGCAACTCGCGTGCAGCCTTTGGCTTATTGTCCAGCCCTCGTTTCCTCTTAAATTGTTCATGTTCTATGCATAATTCATCCTATGTTGGCAGCATACTCGTTTGGAATCATAATACGTTCATATATACGTAAAAACGTTCAAAACTTTTGAAAATAATCGTCAAAATATTTAACAATTTAAACTCCAATATTTTTCATGCATAATAAACAAAACATGCATATTATGGATTGAATGAGGCATCAAATAGTTTAGAAAACGTGCATTTGCGTTTAAAAAAAAACGCTCAAATATTCAATCGTTGGCGAAGGTGCGAAGATGGACGACTTGGCGACGAAAACTTTTAGCTTTTCCTTCCTTGATATTTTCGAATTTTTTGTGTGAAGTGTGTGTAAAAAATCGGCTGGTATCATGCTCTCAAAAGACCTAGGATTGCATTTTTATATATTTAATTTTGCATGATAATGGGTTAAGGTTTTGGGCTTCCAAGTATATGAGCAATTGGACCTACTCAAAATTAGTCAAATTGGGTCCAATAACTCTTATTTAATTGATAAATAAGAGTTTATAAAATTTAGTTTCCAAAAATAATATTTTTTATCTTTTAAAAACTCCTCGTTTTCCCAAAAACAGCTTCCCGAGTAAAATCGAGTTCGATTCGTAAAATAATTCGAACTCTGTCATTTTTAGGAAAATTTAATCATTTTTAATCATATTAAGAAGCCTTGAAAATATTTATTCTTGTCTTGGTCGTTCCTGGTCTCTTTTCCCCAGCCTATTATCGAATATTCGAGTAAAACCCTTCAATTTCATGAAATCATGGCATATAATCATTTAATCATGCAATCATACTTTTAATCATATAATATGCATCAAGTAAGCATTTAAAATCAATTAAATAAAACAATTAAGCAATTCAAATAATTTGTATGCATGTGGTTTACGTAGGTTGGTCTTTCGGACGTTACAAATCTTCTCTCCTTAAATAAAATTTCGTCCTCGAAATTTGACTTGTCTTGATAATTGAAAAGCTTAGGCTCCCTCAGCCATTTCATAATTAACCCTCTAACTTAAACTTTTCTCTTTATTTCATTACTCCCAATCTCGAAAATTGAAAATATTTGCTTTTAAAATTTGTTTTCAACCGTTTTTAGATGATTGAAAGTTTTTCTCAAACAGTTAGAAATATGAACCACTTGAAAAGTGCGGAAAACGGTTCGATATTTCTAACGATAGTTTCAACCGGTTGCCAGTATAATCAACAAGATATGGTTTGAAATGTAAAAGCTTGCGAAAAGTAAAGATAAGAGATTTTTATGGATGTTCGGAGATAAGACTCATACGTCACCTATTCTTCCTCTATAGGAAATATTTCACTAAAAGACTTTGGCTTTACAAAACTCTTTGCAACAGTCCACTCCAATAAGGACTTATCACACTGTCTGTTTTGAACTCTTAGTGATCACTTTACACTTCTGGATTTTAATAACCCTCGATTCTCCAGACACCACTATTAATCAAATAACCAAATGTTACTGATGTAAGTAAAATAATCTGTTTTAGTAGCACAAATATGATTTTTGAATGACCAGATATCTTTCCGTTGAGTACGTGCTTAATGAGCGATGAGGTATGTGATCTTTGATTGCGCTCAGATTCTTTAAATATACAGGCTTGTAGTAATCGCACTATTGTAAGCTTGACGATTTATTTATGTATCTTGCATACTTCCAGCTCTTCTTATATAAGCTGTCATTCCAACGGTCAGAAAGAGATGAGTAAAATTAACCTGTAACATTGGAATGATGTGTCACTATCAGCTGCAAATACATTAAATGTTCTTCAGCAAAGCATTTAATGTTCTCTTTGCTAGCATAGCTTTGAATCTCGTTCCTTGAAGAGTTACTGTTGAGTATCTTTTATGTCAACTGTTTATACCATCAGAACTTGTAGGATATAAGTAATCTTTCTTTTCTAGGATAATGACATAAATGCAGATCAATATCGGGACTGGTGCAGGACATGGTTGACTTGTAGCGGTGCAAAACCATTGAATGTCTTGAACCGGTCAGAGAATGTCTTTCATTAAGTGAGCAATAAATAGCTCTTTAATGACTCGATTTAGGTCTTCGAACAGCTGGCTGGGAAGTTCTTTAAAAATTTGAACTTCTTCATCTTCAAACGGTTGAATAGTAGGCGGTCTGAAATTCAAGTGGTTGAAGATTAGGCGGTTGTAAGTTTAGACGGTTGAACTGGTTCCTGTTATACACAGAAGATTGCAGCTGTTTCCTGAAACAGTTAAGTGCGGTTTTGATTTTGTTGATCACCAAAACTCTTAGGTAATAATAATTCCTTAACATACCTATATCGTTGTTTCCCAATATAGATGATGATATCAATTCATTAGGTTTATCATTTTTTTATTCGGTTGATGACGTTGCGATCTCACTACCACACATTCATAATTTTATTCAATAGTCTATGCAATTCACCATTGAACATCAAGTCACTATCATCATAAATAATGACAAATAATAGATCATGTTTCTTCAAAAGCATTGATATCAAGTCAATATCATTTGATAAATCTCATATATTTAATCATCTTATTTAGGAATATAAACAATTTCAGATCTTATATCATTATATCTCATGGACACCAAAGTATCAATAATTATAATTGTGTTACTTCTAGAGCACCAACGAATATCAGACAAAACTGATTATTGACGATACTTGCTTCTTCATGAGCAACTTTAAAATGAGATTTATCTTCATTCTCAATTAGTTACAACATCATGCTGATAACATATTATAAATCATAAGATAAATATAGAAGAATAGAGAGATTTCATATGAGAAAAGAGAGAATTAGTCAATAATCGGGTGTAATTTTCATTGAACTCCATCACTCTATTTATAAGGAAAAAAAAGATAATACAAATATTTATCGACATTAACTTGTCATATTTATTTTGATCACAAATCTATAATCACCTATAACAAAATATTATTTTATAACAACATTACGTTTTTCACAAGTAATGCATCATGAATTCTCATCACTCTATATCTTTAGGAGAGAAAAATAAAAATACAAAAGAAAAAATCATTTTGACCCTCTAACTTTACATGTTTTCTCTTTCAATCTTTTAATTAATCAAACTTGTGTATTGGTTCGTCAACTTTTAAATTTTGTCAATTTTGGTCCGATTTTATTGGAATGTTCAATTTTAGCTAGAAAGAGCTGATTGAGCTATAAATCAGATGGTATAACAAAAAAATCGAGGATTGTTTCCTATTATTTGAGTTTGTCGTCCTATTTTAGATTTTGCTTTACAAAAAATATATATTTATTTATAAATTTACTTTGATGTGGTGGAATTTTAGGTGGCATTCCAACTAAGATTATTTTCCTCCAAATCGAAAAATATCCAAATTTGTGGTCATGTCATTGGATTTTATAGTCTATTAGTAATTCAAGCTAAAATTGAATACTCCGATAAAAAATCAGACTAAAATAGTCAAAGGTTTAAAGTTAGTGGACCAGAACTCAAAATTTTCTATTTATAGAAAAAGAAAACATGTAAATTAAGTTTAAAGTTAGTGGACCAATACTCAAATTTGACTATTTATAGAAAGATAAAACATATAAATTTAGAGGACCAAAATAACTATTTTCGGAAAATATTTCAGCGTTTACAAAGATGCTACGTTAAATCTAGAAAACTTGGATCATCTACATGTGAAGCGAATGAGCATATTTATAATTTATTATTTTGTTTTTTTTAAAAAATTTATTTAAACTACCAATTGAACGTGAATAACTTTTATTTATTTCAAATTTTTATCTCTCAATATAATATTTTTTACATATTGATTTTAAGAAATCAGTACTAAAATTTATTGCAATTAAACTTCAATTATTTAAATCAATTCAACATGTTTATTTAAATAATTCATAATTTTAAAAATACATAATAATTTTCAATATTCATAAATAAAATCAAACTGAAAATAACTTCATTTTAAATAATTTTTGTATAAAAATATATTAATTTTGTTTTTGAAAACATGTTAAACAAAAAATAAACAAAACAATTATTTGTAACTGAAAATAAATAATATGTTAAAATATTTGTAATTAGTGTAAATTTATAAAATTTAAATATATTTAATTTATTATAGTTATTCTTATATATGTGTATTGATAAAATTCTAAAATTATGTATTAGCCACACACACATATATATAATAAAAAAATTAAATTTTACTAATTAAAAATAATTATTATTTTCGATTTATAGGTCAATAAAATATTATAATTTTTTTTGTTATGTAGTGTAATAAATTTTTACATTTTTTAAATAAATTTAATTTTAAATTTTATGAGATTTTGTGACTAAAACTCCAAAAATAAAATGAACGATGCTAATAATTTTGATTTTAAACTATTTTTCACAATAAAAAAATATGTTTTTAAAAAATACAAATAACAGGAAAAATATATGGATGAGAAAGGAATGAAATTTTGTGTTTGTAACGAGAAAAAATAATTTCCACAGTTTATATTCAACTAACATCAACTATATGTTTTTTTTAAAAAATTCAAACTTAAATTAATTTATATGATGAATTTCAAGGATGAACGACTAAAAATATTTGTTTTAGCAAAAAAAAAAAAGAATAAGCTCATTAAAGATTTCAGACTTTAAGTAAAAAAAAAAATTAGATATTTGGTTGGTGGAACCTCTCTGACATGGAAGAAGAAAAAAATGTGCAGTGGTACGTATTTTAATATGTCAAAGGATTACAAAACCTACTCTATCACTAAGCCACATGTTTTTTTTTCTACTCAATAAGAGAATATTTTATTATATATTTAAAATTTCAAAATTTATATATAGTTTTTTTTTTGAAGGTAAAATTTATATATAGTTAAAAGCATTAAACATTTTTTGGGATCGTGGTGTTAGAGTAGGTATTTAGCGAGCTAATTTGTAGCTTGAGATATAATGAACATGCAAAAAATATCATGAGGTTTGTCTCTCAACGTAAGATCATGAAACTCATTAGAAAGTGTACTGTATATTATAAACAAGTTCCTAGTCTAATCAGCTGTCTAAAACAAAGATAAAAGTCGTTTGAGTTTGAGATTAATATCTGTGATGTAAATATCATGTTTAATTGGTAAGGACATGAAGATATTCACTCACACAGATGAGTGATCATTTGATGATGCACTAAACAACCTTCCCTCGGACTGTCCAATTAGTTATCATTTATCGAGTGAAATAGTATGCGGTTTTGGTTGTACATCATAAGTCTTTTGACTCGGGACAACGTAGAGGCTCTACATTCTAGCATGCACTTTGATTTATTTACATACTACATTGATGATCATCAGGTGGTAGGTTGAATGTAGTTTCGAAATACGTAGGAGTCAATATAATGTAGTCAGGGATTCACCGTTTACCTACAAATGAAGGTATCCTATTTGATCCAATGAGTTAATAGTACAAATAGTCTCTGACCAGAGCAACAAACATGTTTTTAGGGAAATGCATTTTCCTAGTTACACATACGATGTCACTATTATTATTTAAAGATACATCACATCATTATCGAATTCATATGGAACTATCGATATACCAGTTGCAGATTCAATCGGGGTATATAAGTTGAAGGGACCATACTGTAGGATAACCATAACTTAAGGTTCTTTCAGGAGCTATCAGTGATACCTAGGGAATCATGGGACGATGTTACTAAAAGCTCTTACCAAGATCTGATGAGTGCAATTAGATATAAAATCTGACATTTTTTTTTATCAAGGGGTTCATGAAAATAATTAGGCTAATTAGAATAAGCCTGAATAAGAATAAATGTTATTCTGAATCACATGAAGTTGAGAACCTATTACTAGTTGTAACCCTGAACCATTCATGGTCACACAAGTATCGGATTTTGTGTTTCCGTTGATATAGTCAAATCCAAGGAATTGAATTTGGCGAATATAGTTTAATGGAGATCAAACAGATTGCTTATAAGTGGATTTCATGTGTTGAAAGTTGTGGGAGTTAGCTAACTACTAATTAAGTAAGAGAGTAAAACTGTGTGTTTTAGGGAAAAAGTTCACAAAACTAGCAGCTGCCAAAAATGAATAAGTGGAAATTTTGATCTTCGAAATATTCAATTTTCATTATATAAACAAGATTTTACCATCGGTACATCAGCGTTATCTGATCGTCGATTGAAGTTTTAATTAGTTTACAATTATTTATTTAGTGACTTTAGAATCTACTAATTAAATAATAATATTAGTAGTTATGACTATTATATGTACATGATTCCAATGAAATATTCTAGAAAAGTCTAGAATTTATTAACAATTAATTAATAAATTAAATAATGGTTATTTAATTTTACATATATGTCTAAACATGTACATATGTGTATATGTATGTATAGATGTATTAATATAAATTTTATATAAATATATATGTGGAGATATAAATATATATATAATGAATTATCAAGAGATGACTTTACATGATATATACAACATGAGAATTTTAATTAATTGATGAAAATAAAAATCCTAATGGTATTAGGATTATGAATCCTAATTTAGCGAGATTCCTGATATGATTAAGAATCAAAACTTATAAATATTTCATTGAGGATAATATGAAATAACACAAGTTTCACACAAAAATTTCCCACCAAAATTTTTTTCCCTTCTCCTCTACAACAAGATTTCGGCCACCCCATTTTTTTTTAAAAAAAATTCATGTCCACATCGTCGTAGGATCATTGGAATTTAGGCGATCGTCCACTAAGATTTAATTAACATTGATAGGTCAGGCTCGACACGTGACAAGAAAGAGGATCATATAATTGAGTCCTCCTCAAATGTGAGGCAAAAATAAGTGAGGGTTGCAAGAGATTGAAACTGTGATTGAAAGGATCGGTTAATAAGTAAAATGTGTTTAGAAGGGGGTTGAATAAACACTCACAGATTATGTTCGTTTTTCGAAGGTTGAGTTCAGTTTAATGATAAACTGACACTAAATATCTCGTAAGTCAATGACAATCAGTTTAACTGAGAAAACAGTTGCGGAAGTAAACTGAATGAAAGATAGAATAACTAAAACAAAAGGTAACTGAAGTAAAAAGCACGCGATTGGTTTCTGGATGTTCGGAGAATGGAATAACTCCTATGTCACCCCTTCTATCACGAAGATATGATTTCTACTAAAAGACTTTGATCGAATACACTGTTTGTACTGACCCACTTCAGTTTGGTCTTATCAATGCCACAACTGAAACTCTTAGTTCGTGATTGATCTTAGCACAACTTAATAATATAGCAGAGATTACAGTATGCTAACAAGCTCAAAGATGGTAGCCTTGAATGGTACAGATAAAACTTAGTAATAGAGTGAGCTTTTGATTTCAGCAGAGTAACAGCTTGAGTAAAATAGTAGTTCTTGTGTTGTTCTTCAGCTGCTCTGTTCGCCTATTTATAGGCTTCTCTTCCAACGGTAACTTGATATAATATTTGAATTTTATATCCGTTGATTTGCCACGTCAATATTTTTCTGACAATCGTACACTGTAGATTCTGAAATGCGACGTTCCACTACAAGTTGCAGGCTTCTTGTACTGATGTCGGTTGAACATCCCTTTCATTTGATGACGTGTTAAGGCTGAGCGATCAGCTGATGAAAGTAGTTGA
This sequence comes from Primulina huaijiensis, assembly GCF_012295235.1. Taxonomy (NCBI): domain Eukaryota; kingdom Viridiplantae; phylum Streptophyta; class Magnoliopsida; order Lamiales; family Gesneriaceae; genus Primulina; species Primulina huaijiensis. The sequence goes on from NC_133307.1 coordinate 19,308,570, forward strand.
TAAGCTTGCGCTGAGTTAATCAACTGATCAGTTTCCAACTGATGAGTCAGCTGTCTTCATAATCCAGTTAGGTTCAACTGATCAGTTTCTAAATGATCAGTCAGTTAACTTCGAAAGTTCAGTTCGGCTGGATTCGGTTGCCTTGATACTTCTCGTGATACTTCAGTTGCTTAATACGAATATTTTATCAGTTGGTTCCATAGATAAATTGTTTGTCAAACAGCCGAAATTAAGTTTCCAACAATTTCCTCCTTTTTGGTGTTTGACAACACTAAGCAAATGATAACTGATCAGTCCTTCAAATCGGTTGTAGATAAAATAATAACTTTCATGTACAGATTCGTACAATGAAAGAATGGAATAATCTGTATAAGTGATTCCATGTACAAGTAAATGAATGACTGTAGCTTAGGTCTCTATTCCCCCTTTTTGTTAAACGCCTCCATTCTGATAGATAATCTTTTAACATCTGTTTCCATAAAAAGATAGACTTGATGCAAACCACTATGCTGAATGCAGTATCAGACGTAGCCACTTCTGTTAACGAAGTCAATTTTCTTGCTGATTACATCTTGGGTGACAGAGAGGCTTTCAGCTAAGCCTCTATTCTTTCTAATCTCTTCTATAGCAAGGGAAAGAGAGGTCACGGTAGCATTAACAGCCTTCAGCTTTTCTGAGTTGAATACTTCTGATTGTTCCAGTTTTAAAGTATGAGCGAGTTGAGTTCGCTGAATCTGGGAAACTTCAGAAAGTATTTTGTGCATATTGTTCTGAATGTCTTGAATTTCTTCAAGAACTGCGTCAAGATCTCCAGACGACTGAGGGGGTAATTGTCCAGAAGTTTCAGCTTCTTGTTCTTTAGAGACTTGATCAAAGACCACCAGGGTCCTGTCAGATACCACTGTCTCGGCCATGGTGTGTTCTGGAACAAATAGGTCAGTAACCTCTACTAGCGCTGGAGGAGGAGAAGAAGGATCCTGAATTGCAACTGAGCTGTCCTGCTGTGGAGGTAAATCTATAAGACCTTCAGTTGGAGGATCATTAACTGGTGCTTCTTCCTGAGTATCAGCTGATATTTGGGTTGGCTCGTCAGTTGGAATATTTTAAAAATTGAGCAACTGAGCCTCCACATTTTCAGCGATTTCTTTATCTGTGGATGGAGCTGGCACATCAGTTTGATCATCCTGCTGAACGGGCTCTTCAGTTAGGATAGGTGCCTCTACAAATGCTTGATCAGTCGAGTGATCAACTGATTCAGAAATGAGCTCTTCTGGTTGAGATTCCTGTACTACTGACTGAATAATTTTATCAATATTTGCAAGTGTTAAGTCAGCTTCTGAGTACAGTGGTGGATCAACAACAGAGGTTTCAGGCACATCCTGAGCTTGCTCTTTATTTGGTGATGAGGGTCCTTCCTCTTCATCTGAAGACCCTCCATGAATAACTAATTCCTGATCTTGTTCTCAAAATTGTATCTGTACATGCAGGGAAGTAAGATATGAATCCAACTGAGTAAGTACAGCTCGATCATTGTAGGCAGTTGGATTCGTCGGAATGCAGTTGGCTTTCAATTTTTCAACTAATTGAGCCAACTTCTTGGCTCTCTTCAAATCAAAGAAATAATCTTTTCTTCCCAAAGCCTGCACAATAGTAGCAGCTTTGACTATCCTTAAAACGATGGCTTCCAATATGATAAACCTTTTCAGCTGAGACTTCTTCTTCAATTGTTTGGAAAATGTGAGAGTTCTGTATGTGATCCAAGCCTCATAGGTTTTCAGTTGGGATGCTGCATAAGCATTAACCTGTTCCCAAATTAGGTCAATGTGGGTCTGAATGGCATTTGTTGGCCTGGGCTCTTCAATCATCTTGCCCTTGCCTTTCTTATCAGAAATAATATGTGGAATGTTTAGACCCGAGCGAGTCGTTTCCACAAGTTCTCGAATAGTGACCCCTTTGGGTCGAGCCTGAGCAAAAATTGTAGGGCGATTGACAGTTTGTAGAGAAGATACTGCCCTGACAGACTCTCGTTCAGTTGAAGGAGGCAACTGATCTCTTGCTGAAACTTCAGCTGGGATGGCCTTCATAGGAATAGCATGAATAGACTGTTGAGCGTCGGAGGATTTCAGCCTTTCAGTTGCTTCCAGCGAGACTAAATGCTTTGTTTTCTGAGTTCTAGGCTTTTTGGCGACTTTGGGAGATGGGGTTTGCTCTGTTTCTGATTCACTGACAATCAGCTTTCTTTTGGAGGACTTCAGCTGTGCCAGTGTTTTTGCCCTATTTACATACTTGGGAGCCGCATGCTGTGCTCCAATCTCCTTTTTGATGTTGACGAATTTATCAGGAGATAGATCCAGTTTGGCTCTGGGCGGCAAAATATTTTTAGCATTGAAAACTTTGAATTTCGATGATCGTTCAGAATCAACAGTCACCAGCCCTTTGACTTTCAGCAAATAGCTCAACTGGACAGCAAACCCTTTGGACTGTTTGGTAGATTGAAGCATGTTCTTCAGTATGTTGAAGGTGAGACGCCTCCAGTTGAGTCTCCGGCCTGCAATGATAATGGTAAGGGCCTGAAACTTTTCCAGTCTAAGAGCAGCAAAAGATCCTGCCTTTGCCAATAACCCCTTGTTCACAATGTCAGCCAACAACTGAATCTCATGTTTGAGTTCTTTCTTTGGGTCGGAAACTTTTATTTTCCGTCCATCAGCGGAGTGTAGAGTCTGCATCTCTTCAATATCTGATGCTTTAACATCAGCAAGGTGTGCCAATCCATCAGACGGCAACAAAAATACCTCACCAAAAGAGTCCTCTGATATGATCAATAACTGACCATTGACAGTAGATGAGATGCTCCCATCCTAATTGATAGATCCACTGGAGTAGAAATCGAAGAAATCCTTTGGATAGATCTCCTGGGAAGATTGTCTCAAGAAAGTTCGGAGGCCTGCTGATTGAAGCTTCTGGAAAACATCCTTGACCTCGGCTTCCTTAATCGATAGGACTGAATCAAAATTTATTGCCATAGCATTCAACATATGTGCTGGGATCTGATTTGCCATTTGATCTGAAAAATTTTCTGCGAAAAAGAAGGCGTAATTTTGCTTTTGCTATGAAGAATTTGAATAAGCGTAAGAAGAAGAACTGAAATGGAGCGGGAATGAGTACTTTTGTACGTGACTGTTCGTATTATTGGACACGTGTCAGTCCATGAAATTTTGTAGAAAAAAACGCGTGTTAGTGTGGTAAAGACGTGTGTAGAAAGTATGTGGATTATATGAGTCCACGATTCAACTTGTCATTTGCTGAAAGACAGCATTAAATGCTTGATAGACAGTCACGTCACTTAATTTGGAATAAAAAAATGGTTAATTGGTTAACGTATGTGAGAAGATTAGTGAAATATCCGACTGAAGGATCAGTTGTAACACTGTGTCCTTTCAGCTGAAGATTGACTAACTTCTGTCTTCTCAGTTAACCTCTTAAAACCAATATTCTCCCTTAATAAATGCATATAAATATTAATCGAACTTAAGCAAGGTTAATTAATTAAAATCCTATGCTTGGAAGATTAATCGTCTGCTGCAGTTACTGAGCCCTTTCATCTTCCTTGACCCTGCACTATAAATAGAAGTGGCTCAGTTAGTATAAAACATATCAGTTACGAATATTCAGCAGATAATATGGCAGGTGCAAGTAGCTCAAGACTTCCGGATATGGCTGAAGAGTTTATGACCACAGCTCAGGAAAAACAAAAAGTCGATATAGAGGACGAAGTTTTTCAGAAACTTCTTCGTTTTTGGGAGAAGTTGCAGGGACTTCAGTTCCTCTATGAGTGTGGAGAGGCGCACACTCGTAGATTGTTGGCGAAGCTGAACAAATATAGAGAGCGTTTGCACGTCGTCGAGACGGTGAACCTCTTTGAGGATAGTTATCTCTACCAGCTGATGCTCTACAAGGAGAGGACTATTCTGGAGCGAATAGCTGTTTCTGATAGTTTTTTGAAGACTGCAACTATCAATGTATCCGGTTGGATGAAAAAATGAAGAGCTTTTGTTGAGGAAGAATACTTTGATGTAATCCGCAACAATTTCTTTAAATGAAGATTTATTTTGTTTCAGTGTTGTTTTTTATATTTCTGCAATGGTTATTCTCAAAGAAATGACTAACTGAAGCATAATAACAAACTGACAAGCCAACATCAGTTAAGAATAGCACAAATATATCAACAACTGAGATATAATCAAGGATAACTAATTAAGATAAGTCTATTAAACCAAGTATGTTGCGAAAGTGAGAAAACTTAGTCTCGGGTAGTGGTTTGGTGAAGATATCCGCTGCTTGCTGCTCAGTTGAGACGTATTCCAGCCTGATTTCCTTCTTCAGGGCATGATCTTTGATGAAGTGATGCCTGACATCGATGTGCTTGGTCCTTGAGTGAAGAACTGGATTATACGTTATAGCGATTGTGCTTGTATTCTCGCAAAATATAGGCGATTCCTTGGCCATAACTCCATAGTCTTTCAGTTATTGTCGAATCCAGAGCAGTTGAGCGCAGCAACTTCCAGCAGCAAGATATTCTGCTTCAGTCGTGGAAGTAGCTATAGATGTTTGCTTCTTGCTGAACCAAGAGATAAGTCTGTCTCCTAGAAACTGACATGATTCACTTGTACTTTTTCGATCAAGCATACATCCTGCATAATCTGCATCTGAATATCCAACTAAATTGAAAGATGAGTCTTTAGAATACCACAGCCCAACATTTTGTGTGCCCTTATGATATTTTAAAATCCTTTTGGCGGCTGAGAAATGTGATTGCTTAGGATTTGCTTGAAATCGAGCACACATGCATACAGCAAATACAATATCAGGACGACTAGCAGTTAGGTACAATAATGAACCTATTAAAACTCTGTATAATGTCGCCTCAACTGATATTCCCTCTTGATCATTGTCTAGTTTGACTGATGAAATCATGGGAGTGCTTGCTGCTGAGCATGATTCCATGCCAAATTTTTTAAGCAGTTCCTTCGTATATTTGGTCTGACCGATAAAGATACCAGTTTCCAGTTGCTTCACTTGCAGCCCAAGGAAAAATGTCAGTTCACACATCATGCTCATTTCGAATTTGTCCTGCATCAACTTAGCAAACTTCTCGCATAATTTGGTGTTAGTTGACCCAAATATAATATCATCAACTTAAATTTGAACAAGTAGAATATGATCATTCTTAGAAAATTTGAACAAGGTCTTATCAACTGATCCAACTGAAAAATCATGATCAGTTAGGAATTTTGAAAGCGTTTCATACCAAGCTCTTGGAGCTTGTTTCAGACCATATAAGGCTTTGTTCAAATGATAGACATGATCAGGAAAAGTGTGATTGATGAAACCTGGAGGTTGCTCTACGTAGACTTCTCCATGCAGCTGACTATTTAAAAATGCGCTCTTCATATCCATCTGGTAGACTTTGAAGTTCTTGAATGATGCATAGGCAAGAAATATTCGGATGGCTTCCAGTCTTGCAACTGGGGCATATGTTTCATCATAGTCAATTCCTTCTTCCTGCCTATATCCTTGTGCTACCAGTCTCGCCTTGTTGCGCACAACTGAACCATCTTCGTTCAGTTTGTTCCTGTATACCCATTTTGTACCTATAACAGTTTTTGAAAGTGGTCTTGGAACTAAGTTCCAGACATTGTTATGGGTAAACTGATTCAGCTCCTCTTGCATTGCATTTATCCAGTTTGGATCAGCAAGAGCTTCATCAGTTTTCTTTGATTCAAATTGTGATACGAAATCTGAATGAATAAATAAATTAAGCATCTGATTTCTTGTTCTTACCGGATCAGATGGATTACCTATCACAAATTCTGGAGGGTGTGATTTCTTCCATGCGAGTTCAGTGGTTGTTGTATCCAAGTTGGTAACTGCTTCTGTATCAGTTGGAGCTTCATCAGTTGGCGGTTAAATATTCTCAATAGGCTCCTCCAACTGAATATCAGGAATAGTTTCTTGTTCAACTGGTTGTTCTAACACTTCTGGCTCTGGTGTTTGGAGGTTGTTGTGATTGATATGATTGTCTTCTTCATCTTCATCCTCCAGACTGATCTCTGTAAGTCTATCAATTAGCTCAACTGGATCAGTTGGCTTATCATTTAGAGTATTTTCTTCAAAAACAACATGGATAGATTCTTCAACATTCAAAGAATTTTTATTGAAAACTCTATACGCTTTGCTAACTGAAGAATATCCAAAAATATTCCCTCTGCAGATTTTGCATCAAAGATTTTTAAATGATTTTTATCATTATCGAGAATAAAACATCTGCAGCCGAATATTTTAAAATAGGAGACCACACTTTTTCTTCCATGCCAGATCTCATATGGTGTTTTCATATGATTCTTATTAATCATCGATCTGTTCTGAGTATAGCACGCAGTGTTTACTGCCTTTGCCCAAAACCTTTGAGAAATGTCTGAATCAGCAAGCATTGTTCTAGCAGCTTCTTTAAGCGTCCGGTTTCTCCTTTCAGCTACACCATTTTGCTGAGGAGTTCTAGCTGTTGAGAGCTCAGGCTTAATTCCAGCATTTTCTAAAAAATTTGAAAGAATTTGATTGATGAATTCAGTTCCTCTATCAGATCTGATTCTATCAATTCCAACTGATTTTTCATTTAATAATCTTTTGAAAAGCTTTATCAGTTGTGCAGCAGTTTGGTCTTTGGATTTAAGAAAAATAACCCAAGTAAATCTTGAAAAATCATCCACAATCACCAAGGTGTATTTCATTCCCCCAAAGCACATGATTGGTATTGGACCAAAAAGATCCATATGTAACAGTTCTAAGCATCGGGAAGAAGATTTACGGCCCTTGTTTTTAAAAGAAGATTTTACTTGTTTACCAAACTGACATGCTGAACAGATTTTATCTTTGACAAAGTTCATTTTGGGCAAATCAGTTACAAGATCGTGGTTACTCAGATATGCAATGGATTTAAAGTTCAGGTGGTTCAATCTCCTATGCCACAACCAGTTTTTGGAAATTTTCGAAGCAAAGAAACATACTGGTGCATAAGGTTGATTATTCCAACTGACTTTGTAAGTGTTTCCACATCGTTTGCCAGTTAGAATAACTTCATGAGTTGAGTCTTTGACTGAACAAGAGTGTTTGTCAAACTGAACTGAGAAGCCGTTATCGCATAACTGACTGATACTAATCAGATTATACTTGAGATTCTCAACTAATAACACATCATTAATCGTAAAGTTACCATGGATAAGCTTACTCATACCCACAGTTTTACCTTTGGAATTATCTCCAAAACTGATGTTTGGTCCAGTGTACTTGATCAGTTGAGATAATAGATCTGCATTTCCAGTCATGTGTCGTGAGCATCCACTATCCAAGTATCAGATTGATTCCTTAATTGTACCTGTTACCTGCAATCACACACAAGATATAATCTTTGGTACCTTTTTCTATTTGAGTTCTAAACTGATTAGTCCTTTAGGAACCCAGACTTGGATTAGTCTGACTGACTGTCCAGTTGCTGTATTCCAGATGGTCTTTCTCGATTTGTGTGTGTTTGGTGTGTAGTGTGCAGATGATACAACATGTGATTTAGTTTTTCTCGACTGATTGTTCAGCCGATATCTTTTCTGAACCGGCTTGCTGTTATAATAATTGGAATAGCCATTTGAATATTTCCTCCTGAATCTTTTTGATGACTGACTGTGTGAGTCAGTTGAAACTTTTGGGCTATAATCAATACCATATCTTCTAGCCTTGTTCGTAATTTCAGTAGGCTGTTCAACCAGTTTTTTTGGCTCAGCTTGTTCTTGTACCATAACTGATTCGACAAAGTGAATGTATTTCCCTTTATCCATATTCAGTTTTGGTCGAGTATCATTGAGAATCATTTCATCTTGGGTGCTGAACCCTAATCCAGTTTTATCAGTAACTGATTTCTGTGAGTTCTGCATTTCAGTTAATGCAACAGATGATTTGTTCCACGCCTGTATGAGCTCAGTTTGCTTTGAATTTTCAAGCGTCAACTTTTGAATCATTGATTGATTCCTGCTCTTTTCAGCATTGAGCTCAGCAATCTCCCTTTTCAGACTCAACACATCAACTGATTCATTAGTTTTAGTTTTATTGTCTATGTGATCAGTTTGTTTTGCTCTGGCATTTTCAAATGATAAGGCAAGCTTATGATACTCATTAACCATGTCATGAAGAGTTAAAATAAGTTCATCTCTAGTGAAATCAGTTGAGCTGAAGTCAAATACCTGTTGACTGCTTGACTCCTCTTCTGTATCACCAGCCATTAGACACTTCGCTTCCTCTTCACCATCACTGGAACTGCATGAGGTTTCTGGTTCTGACTCCTCGCTGTCAGTTTCTGCCCATTTAGATTTGCTTTCTTCAGCTAGGAGTACCTCATGCTTCTTCCTGGAAAATTTCTTATCATCCTTGGATCTCTTTCTATGCTCATATGACTTCTTTCTTCTTTCAGTCGAACCCTGACTGTCCTTCTTGGGTTTTGGACAGTCAGCAATGAAGGTACCGGGTTTGCCACAGTTGTAGCAGCCATTTGATTCATCTTTAGAATTATTTCTCTGATAATTCTTCTGGAAGTTCCCTTGATTTCTTCTCATGAATCTTCCGAATTTGTTAATAAACAATGACATAGCATCATTGCTCAATTGATCAACAGACTTCTCGACTGAACCAGCTGGATCTATTCTGACAGCAACTAATGCAGTTGTGACTGCTGGAGTGGAAGGCCCTCCTTCTCGAGTTCGAAGCTCAAACTCATAGGCTTTCAGATCAGTGAATAGATCATGAAGCTCAACTCTGTTCAGATCCTTGGATTCCCTCATTGCCATGGTCTTTACGTCCCACTCCTTGGGAAGACCTCTGATTACCTTTAATGCAACTTCTTTGTTGGTATATACTTTTCCAAGTGCATTGAGTTCATTGATGACGCATCTGAATCTTTCATCATACTCATGCATCGATTCTCCAGTTCTCATCTTGATGTTGTCAAACTTCTGCACAGCAACAAAAAGATTATTTTCTTTTGTTTGTTCGTTTCCTTCACACAGCTGGATCAATTTTTCCCAAATCTCTTTAGCTGTCTTACACATCTTGATCTTGCTGAAGGCTACTTTGTCCAGTGTCTTGTACAGTATATCCTTTGCCACATTATCCAGTTTTGCTTTTCTTTTGTCTTCTGTTGTCCATTCATCTCTGGGCTTTTCAATGCGGTGAGGTGTCCCTTCAGTAATAGCCACTGCTGTATTGGCTTTCAGAATTTTCATCGGTCCGTTAGTGATAACGTACCACATGTCATCATCCTGTGCAGCTAAGTGAGCCTGCATTCTTATTTTCCAATCATTGAAATCCTCTCTGGAAAACATAGGGATCTTGTTGAAGGAAGACATAATGATCAGTTTGAGAGTGTAGATATTCTCAGACGAGATATAACTGTGCTCTGATACCACTTGAAAAGATCGGTTAATAAGTGAAATGTGTTTAGAAGGGGGGTTGAATAAACACTCACAGATTATGTTCGTTTTTCGAAGGTTGAGTTCAGTTTAATGATAAACTGAAACTAAATATCTCGTAAGTCAATTACAATAAGTTTAACTGAGAAAACAGTTGCGGAAGTAAACTGAATGAAAGATAGAATAACTAAAACAAAAGGTAACTGAACTAAAAAGCACGCGATTTGTTTCTGGATTTTCGGAGAATGGAATAACTCATACGTCACCCCTTCTGTCACGAAGATAGGATTTCTACTAAAAGACTTTGATCGAATACACTGTTTGTACTGACCCACTTCAGTTTGGTCTTATCAATGCCACAACTGAAACTCTTAGTTCGTGATTGATCTTAGCACAACTTAATAATATAGCAGAGATTGCAGTATGCTAACAAGCTCAAAGATGGTAGCTTTGAATGCAACCACTGTCTCGGCCATGGTGTGTTCTGGAACAACTGGGTCAGTATCCTCTACTAGCACTGGAGGATGAGAAGAAGGATCCTGAATTGATACTTCTCGTGATACTTTAGTTGCTTAATACGAATATTTTATCAGTTGGTTCCGTAGATAAATTGTTTGTCAAACAGCCGAAATTAAGTTTTCAACAGTGATCTACCTTTTGAAAATTATTATTGGCAGATATTATTTGGGATCGTAATTTTGCAATTGGATCTTGTGTACTTACTAAGTAAATAGGATTTCTCATTTTCATCAAAGGGGGTGAAAATGTCAAAATAGTGAGAGAAAACTCATAAAAAAATCTATATTTTATGTATTATAAAATATTTAAAATAGTCGGCAAAAATTATCTATTTCATACTCGGTATATTTACGATTTCGTCAATAATCCATTTCTATTATTTTCAATACAAACAAGTTAATCCAACTCAAAATTTCAAGATTGGCTGAGAAAAATTGTTCTGTATTCAGAGAAAATGGCATATACACTAATGTCAATCTTATTGAACTGGCGAAACATTCGAGATGGTGGACCATAATATGCAAGCTAAAGTGTAATATGCTAGCTTCTATGTCAAATTAACTGTGTAGACAGTTTGAAGAAATGATAAATGTTGTTGATATTCGAATGCACATGTAAGAGTTGTATAATGCTAAAACTCGTACAGTGAGGTGCACTACTTTCAAGAAGCTCATGACTACAAACATGCAGTATAGGACCACGGCCCATGAGCGTATTGCACATACGATTGGACTTATTGAGAAGGTGGTGGCCTATAAGGTGATTCCCAACGAGTTACATGATGAGATTCTCGTCAAGGACAAAAGATGGCCTACAAGGTAAGGGAAAAAATGTTATGCCCCTCACAAGAAAAACAAACCCAATAAGAGGCAAGCTCCAAATAATACTTAAATGGCCAACAAAGCCCGATAAGTCAGAACATGTTTGTTTCAATGCAAAAAGTCTGGATATATGAAATTATCTGGGCTAGAAATGTTTTGGCAATGATAAGTGAATGTGCAAATAAACATGATATCGACAACAAAAACAAAATCAAAATATTCTAAATCAAGCACACTTGTGACACTCTAGGCTAGGGCATATTTCTCAACGAATGATGCACAAGCTAGTGAGAGATGATTTGATATGTCAGATATTAACTCTCTTGAAACACGCAAGTCTTGTCTGAAAGCAAAGATGATCAAAGCCCATTTCTTAGGAAAAATGAAACATGCACATGATCTATTACATTTGATCCATAAACATGTGTGTAGTCCGCTAAGTGTTAGCATGAAATATGACCAATCCTACTTCATTATCTTTACTGATTACTTCCCGAGGTATGAGTATGTGTATTTAATGAAATATAAGTCTGAAAACATTAAAATGTTCAAAGAATTTAGAGTTGAAGTAGATAAACAATTAAAAAAGAGTATTAAAACAATTTGATCTGATCGAGGTGGAGAATACTTAAGTACTGCATTTCAAGATTACCTTAAGTAGAATTAGATTATCTAACAGTGAACTCCCTCTACCACACCCCAATGGAATGACGTGTCAAAACGTCGTAATCAAATATTAATGGACATGGTTCGATTTATGATGAGACTAGATTGTCGTCATCTTTTTGGGGATTTACGATTGAAACTACGGCAATGTTGTTGATCCAAGTCTATACAAATGCAGTGGATAAAAATCCATATGAAATATGGATAGGAAATCTAACCAAATATTTTTTTAAAAAAATATGGAGATGTCCTACTTATGAGAAGCATGCATGAGAGAAAAATTGGATAATAGAGCCAATTTATGCTATTTTGTAGGATATCCAAAGATTTCCATTGGATATCATTTCAATGATCCCAATGTAACAAATATGTTTATTTCAAGGAATGTCACCTTTTTTAGAGAAGGAGTTTCTATTAGATAGAAAAGATAGAATAATAGAACTCAAAAAGATTTGGGAACCACCCACCTCTGAAATAGTATAACACACACCCCACCAGTTGAAGAAACACAAGCTTATAGGAGATCGAAAGGGATCTCAATGCCACATAAGTGGATGAGTCTGCTTCTTGAAGAAGGCCAAGATGAGCTCTTCCCCGAATGTGATCCAAGAAACTTCAAAGAAGTATTATCTTATGTCGATTCATCTAAATGGCTATAAGCCATGCAGACCGAGATGAACTTCATGTATTCGAACCAAGTATGGTCTTTAAAACATGGCGTTTACATCACTGATATTAGTCTCAAGCGCAAAGGACCTTTATCCTTATTTTAGGCTGCTGAATCTAATAAGAATCTGTTTAGAATATACATTACGCTTCTTAATAGGTTTCATGATCTTATGTTGCGAGACATACCTCATGGTACCTATTATATATTCAAGAATTTTATCTATGCAGCTTGCATAAGTATATACAAATAAAGTAAAAATCATAATTGGATAAACCTTAAAATATTATTAAAATAAAGATTATATTTACATAAGATTCAATAAAGTCCAAGCCACAAATTGGCTCGCTAGACACCCTGACTCACCCTCCGTGGACGAACATTGCGGAGGAACCCTTAGGTTTTCGGGGCATTGGATTCTCACCAATGTTTACGTTACTCAAGCCGACTCTAACATAAACATCCCTTATGCTCGAAAGGATCTGGGAATCGGGATCTGTTGCCATGTACTTAAGTCATACGTTTCTTCGCTCACAAATGGTATAATTAGCAGGGTGGTGTTGGGGAGGAAATATGAGCACTTCATGGAGTTTGTGAGGAACGTTACGGAGACCGTGGCTTCTCCAAATACAGCCGATCAAATACTCTCCTTGTTTGGATTAATTAAATGAATGGGTTTGAAGCTAAAGTGGTCACACTCTGCAAGAATTTTGACCGGTTTTGGGAGAGTGTGTTGAATGATGGTCGCGATCAAGAAAAAGAAGGGAGGGTTCATGATGAGAACACGTCCGATTTTGTGGGACATATTGCTAGATTTTCAGAGGGAAAACCAGATTAGTTCTCCTATTGAGGATGATGCTGGCGAAATTGCTGCATCAATCTGACATTATGCTGCAAGAGTATGATGGAGGCTATTGGGATGACAGTGCATAGAAAAAACTCGTTTGTTTTTCATCAACAAACCTGCGACGTTTTAGATTGCTGAAGATTAATTCCATGTGCTTGGAAGTACTTGGGATCGATCATTCTAATTAAAGATACTACATGCAGCTTTGAATAAAATTTGTCTGATGTATTGTACTTTAACTTGCTATATGTATCACAATATATAAAATTTCACTTTTTCAGAAATCTTTTATTGTGAAAAATATAAATTGTCATTTAAAGTACAAATTAGAATTGTAGATATATGTGAACTTATCAACGGCTTAAAATATCTTGTAACAAATTTATTAATGGCTATTTAGAAAAAATAGTTTTTCTTTAAAAGAAAAAAAAATGAATATATATTTATATTATTAAACTTGAGCACCTCATAAGTCATACTAACTAACTATATGGTACGTTGATATAGTACTAAAATTTCTTTATAATTTTACCTTTCATAATATTTGTTAGTTAACTTTGTTGATGTGAGTTTATTAGTAATTTTTTACATGTATCTATCTTTTTTCGATATTTTCTCTAACTTATATAAAACTCCATAATATCTAATTAAATCTTATCTAATCTATTAATTTTATATCATAATAAAATAATAAATAGTTTTTACACAAAAATTATCAAATAAAAAAATAATATTGCATACATCGAGTGTAACATTACAATAGTTTAAAAGTAAGCTTTTAATATGTTTACAAGATCTTTGAAAAAAATAGAAATCCAAACTTGTCAAGTTTTATTTAGGGGGGGAAAAAAACTAAAATGGCCTCAAAATTATCATTTTGCAATTTTTTCCGGCGCTATTTTCTCTCCCTTGCTCACATAGTTCGTCTTTATAATGGATGGATAATAGTTCGAGCAATTAATTTTTATTTTTTTTCCTTCGACTAAATACAATTTTATATCTAATGTGTACGTCATATGATGAAGTTTATCGATAGCTCATTTTGTTTAAACGGTTAATAGAAATACAAGTATTTCTTATCCATGCCTAATTATATGATACGAAAATCATTATTATTATTATAAAGTTGTAAGGTGTATATGTTACTAAAATATATTTTAAAATGTTTAGATTAATAAAAAATTTAGAAGATTATGTATTTTATTTAAGACAAAAACTTTTGTGATATAGTCTCACGAGTCAATTTTGTGATACGAATCGTAATATCTCCTATTTGAGATCTCATGAAAAAATATTATTTTTTATGTAAAAAAATATTATTTATTATTATAAATATAAAAACAAGAAAACTTTTATTTATTTAATTACCTTTATTTAACTAACTAAAAAAAGACTGATTTTTGTTTTTGATTTGGAAGTCAAATTTTTAGAGAACTTCAATTAAAGTTTAAAGTAGTTCCATGTAGGGTTTTGAGCCCACATTTTGCCCGATCAACGGAGTTGCCTCAAAAAAAACGTAAACTCTTCATAAAATATATTTTGATAAGTAAATCATAAGCACGAAAGGAGAACATTTTCATCAGATTCAGCGGAGGCTGATTGTACACAAGAACACGTTCAACAAAAACAAAGAAAAGTTTTCAGATCAAATGACTCATATCATCAACGATTCAAGGCCTCAGACATATTCAAAGAAAAAATTGTGACCATTTAAAGAGAAGCAGATACAAAGCAGGTGTAATTCTAGTTTGTGAGCTCCATGATGGCAGAGACAATATCTCCATCTGCATCCTTGAGTGATTTGACTGCCCTGGCTCTTGAAACCCCAGCCTGCGTCATCACGAGCTCTATGTCCTTCGGTTCAACTCCAGTCTCGTCAACATCTTCATCATCTTGAGGTACAATTGTTGCCTCAGTCTTCGGGACCATGTTAGTGAGATTTGGAGTCTTAAACTGCTCCGCAGCCTGAGTCTGCAATTGTGAACTCAAATCCTCGATCTTTGCCTCTCCAAAGATTACATAAGTATCTGAATTTGGGCTCTTAAACACATCTGGTTTTGAGATCACAAACAGGATCTGAAACATCGTTGACACAGATACTAGTGTCAGTTGACAATGCTAGAACATGGTTGAGGCAGTTATATATCTAGTTATTAACATGAAAATGTCCAAAAAATGAGAGTGGTACAAACATTCTTGCTCTTTTTAACTGTGACTCGGCTGACCCCAGGGATGGACTTCATTCCTAGCTTTAGCATTGCCTTGCGGCTCTTCATCTCACTTCGGCTTTGTTTTGACCTACCACTGGCATCTTCTTGTCCTACCAAAAGAAACAAAAACGACTTTGTCCACGTAGCAAATATGATACATAAACATTAAATTCTACAGGAAAGAGCAAATGTAACTACTTCAGAGATTTCTAATCTGATGGTGTCATTACGCCATCACTCTTTGCTAGGGCACCACATCAGTTAAGTAATTACTATTTACCAGATTACAAGCATGGAAATTTTAAAACTATGCAGCCTTTGAGCAATAAAGTGTTTGCAGGCATCAGCAGTGGAAGTTCAAAGATGCTTGAATTGTCTTGCTTTCTGACATTCTATTGCTTCACCAACTGGAGACACTTGACACATCATTTTTAGATGTAAAGATTTTACCACTCACGGAAGGCCATAGATCACAACTGCCCAACACAGTGTGTTTTAATAATCGCCAAAATGATACATCAAAAACTTTTCTTTAACAGTCTTTGAGAAGCCAGAAAACTTACAAAGCCGAATGGAAAGGAAAGGTGATGCATGTTAATAACAAAATGTATATCTAAACTCACAGTCGACATACACACATTGCGATAACAAAATAGTGGCCAAAGACTCGATGCACTTCTCTGTGTAAAGCAATCTAGAGAAAATTATAAATAAATATAAATATTAGAAGTAGATAGGAATTAAAAACCACGGACAAGATGAGGTTTTTTTTAGGAAAAACCATAAAGATGTCACCAAGAGACTATTAAGCTACTCTTCCATTATAAGTAGGTGCAGATAGTTGCTCAATCAAGATAACTAACCTCATAAATATGAGTCACAAAAAACAATTCCACAACTCAACCGAGAACAAATATTTGAACTCTGTTAAGGTCAAAACTATATACAGTTATTTAAAAGTGAAAACAAGTTCAAGTTTACAAAAGGAAAGACAATTTCAAAATCAAGAGGGTACAGTACACATGCCTTCGGCATCATCTTCATCGCCTTCCTCATCATCATCGTCGTCGTCATCCTCAATTAAAGGCTCATCATACTGAACATTGATTGAAATAAATTAAAAAAAACCATCAGTTAGCAACACATTTATATTTCCATAGCACGTGCAGCTCTAAATTTCCACTAGTGGGAGATGGACAGGCATCCTATATGCATGAATACCAAAGAGACATCACGTCAAAAAAATTATTTTGTATAATCAAAAAAATTACTCAACCTCCCTCTCAATCAGTAACAGAACCAAAAAATTAATTTTTCAAACAATTTTCAAGCAGTCTCTCACCCCCACATGGTTAAACGAAACTTGCTCTTATTTATAGTCGAACACTTGTATGGGAGAATTGTTTTGTTAGAAAATGTGGGAGCACTATTTCCTTTTTTACTGCACTAAGATTTTGCATAGCAAGAAATTGGTTAATAAATATTCTTTCACAGGATGAATTTTCCAACATAACCCACAAGAAAAACTAAAAATTTGTTTCTACGGCGAGCTCAAATCCTTTTTACATCAGCTATAAGTACGAAAAAAATTAAAAATTAGGAAAATTTTACTCTACCACTGTTAAAAGGTAACTTTTTTAATGGAAAAAAAATACTGCATTGATGTTGATTACGAATGTAAAATATTTCTTCTACTAAACTAGATTCATTTACTTTGCTATGCACAATCGGATCGCACTTTTATCATCTCAAACCATGAAAACCGCAGTTCACCCAAATAACCCAAAAACTACAGTAACAAAGAAGGGGAAGACAGATCAGAAGGAATACACCAGTAGCAATCTCAAGCATCTCCCTCCGAAGAACGTATAGTTACCGACGAATCTATCAAATCACCAATCCGCAGACAAAAGAAAAACGGCATAACAACGAAATAATTGATTCCAAACAGACGAATAAAATTCAAAAGTCATAAATTGGAAAAAAGAAAAAAAAAAACTTACATCAATCTTCTGTTGCTCGAGATGAGTTGCCAACAATTCTTCTTGCGATTGAGTCATGGTTAATTGTTGAAGAAATGGAGGAGGTGGTTGTTTCAGTGAAAAGAAGAAAACAGGACCCGAAACCCTCGAAATAGAAAGTCCGCGACACTTGTAAGAACGTAGCTTATATGTTACAATTTTAATTTTTTTTATTTTCCTTTTTCGTTTTTCCTTTTTGGATACACTTTTCTCTATTTTTGATTGTTTTAGTAAATTTAATAAAATACTAATAAAAGATGTACATGCGTGGTATGTGTAATTATTATTTTTAATTTGATCAAATAATATTAAACAATTAACATGAAATTTTCAATTTAGAAAAATTATTCGATTTAAAAAGAAAGTTTTATTTAGATTTTTTTCTATGTAAAATATGGAATGATTTGAGTTAGTTTTTTGTTGAATAAGAAGGTAATTATGAAATTAAATATTTTGGTATCCTCTAAAGTAGTTACTCTAGAGATCTCACACTTAATAATATAATATAATAATATAGAAATATAGATATGATAACTAAATTAATTATTTTTCTCTCTTGAGGTTTTATGCTGATGCAAACTTTAATCAAGTAATTCATCTGTATCTTAACTATTAGATGATTTTATCTTTTTAAATTTTTTTTATCTATATTTTGTTTATTTAAGATTGATTTTGATTAGGTTTTTTGATTTCCTATTTAATTCAATTTCTTGATTGGATTATATTTTAGTTTTCTATTTAAAAGCTATCATTAATCTTTGTATAAACAATTTTGAGTTTAATAAAAAATTGATAATTGAGGATTTTCTCAACTCTCTTTGGATTTGTTTTACATCAGTTGATATCAGAACCAACGATTCTACCCAAATTTTTTTCCATCATGCCTCCAGGACGTTGTGTTGTCGATGCTTTGGATCTTCTCACAACCATCGTTGACGAGATAACCTTCCTATGCCAGGAAGTTTCCGGGTTGCAAGCCAATTAGAGCACTAATCAATTCTTCCAGCTGTCAAGAATGAGATGATAATTTTTTTTTTTGCACCGCCTCGTGGTCACGTCCGGCCACCTTGAGTTGTCGTCGTAATAGCCACAAATGATGATCATTGCTAGGAAGCATCCTTCAAGGTGAATATCCTTGAATTTTTGGGTAAATCGGAACAGGATGAACTGTTGGACTCGCTTGCATCTATAGATGCAATACTCTACTTCAAGGATGTTCTTTTGCAAAAACAAGTTGCCACTCACTTTCGGGGCCGTGTCGCTGCTAGGTGGCAGTAGTTAAAGCAAATCCTCAAGTCCGGGAAACAAAATGATAAAGTCCACAGTCTCAAGCCCATAAGATATATGGCAAGCCCATTATTTTAAGAATAGTCTAGATGAATCAATTTGTTTAGTCAGTTACAACAAAATTTCTTCCAGCTGTCGACATATCCTATGTTGGATTTGTATATATATCTTTTCACAATTGTAAATGAACATGAAAAGAGATGAATTACATGATTTGTATCTCTTTTGTTCTTCTTCTGTTTTTCTAATTTGGTATCAGAGCTCAATCCATAGCTGATGCCATCTTCGGCAGTGGAGTTACAACTCACACCACTGTTAATCCAGCAGCCAATGTAAGCTTCTTACTCGTGAACCAGGCTAACCAGATTAATTTGGTTAAGCTTAGCGACGAGAATTTTCTTGTGTGGAATCTCCAAGTTATTGATGGAATTCGTGGTTTGGGGTTAGAATGTTTCATATAGAGCACCTCATGTCCCTCCTAAAGTGGTTCATGTTGAGAACACTGCCGACGACATCAACCCCCAGTTCATTACCTAGAGTAGACAAGATCAACTTTTATTTTCTTTTCTATTGTCCTCCATGACTGAAGCTGTCCAAAGCCAAATGATCGGGTTTCATACGTCCTCCCAATTTTGACTTCAGGTATCAACATTATTTGCCTCAAGATCGAAAGATAAGGAGATACAATACAAGCTACAACTGCAAACCATGAAGAAAGGAAATCAAAATATGAAAGATTACCTAAGCAAAATGAAAAACATTATAGATACTTTAGTTGCTTGTGGTCACTCTATCAGTGAGAATGATCAAATCTTATTTGTTCTTGGTGGCATTGGATTGGAATACGACTTTGTTGTCGTTCACATTACTTCAATAATTGATACTCTAACATTATTAGAGGTGAATTCTCTTCTCTTAGCTCATGAAGGACGCCTGGAGTCTCATAATATTAACAATGAAACGTTGCCTCATTCAGTTAATGAAGCTACTTTTCCTCCTACAAAGAGGACTGATGATTCTTTTTCACCACGAAGCTCCTTTCCCCAAGCCTGTGGTCGTGGCAGAAATACTCGGGGAGGCAAACGTTTTTGGAACAACAACAATGACAGACCTGTGTGTCAAATTTGTGGAGTCACATGTCATGTCGATGGAATATGCTATTACAGATTTGATGCCGAGTATACTGCCAAACCTTCGAGTTCCGTTCGATCCCCTTCATCGGGCCCTTTTCGACCACCACAACAAGGTCAATATCGATCTCCTTAGTCTCCTTATCCATCAGCAGCTATTGCCACTACCACTTGTGAATCTGCAGGAGATGAGTGGTGGTTTCCAGCTTCCGGAGCTTCTCACCATGTTACGAATGATCTTGGCAATCTCACACTTGGTTCCGAGTATACTAGCGGTGGTAAGGTTTATATGGGCAATGGTGCAGGTCTGTTTATCTCACATATTGGTGAATCTAAATTTGGTTCATCTTCTTTTTCTCGGCCTTTCTAGTTGAAAAACCTACTTCATGTTCTTCAAATAACTAAAACTCTTTTAAGCGCTCGCCAATTTACCCTTGATAATAATGTCATGTTTGAGTTTTATCCTTCTTATTTTCTTGTGAAGGATCTAGCCACGCGAGCTGTTCTTCTCCGAGGAATTTTACATGAAGGCTTGTACAAGTTCAACCTTGGGCCACCTAATTCTACTGCTGCATCCCAACCTACATGTCTCCACTCTACACTTTCTGACGATTGCTGGAGTCCTCATTTTTCACATCAGCATTCAATAAGGCCTCTTCAAGTGTTCTAGATCAATGGCACTATAGATTAGGTCATCCTCTTTCTACTATTAAGCAAATTCTATCTAATTGTAATTTTCGTTTTCCAATAAATAAATGTATGCATTTATGCGAAGCTTGTGAACTTGGCAAAAGTCAAAAACTCTCGTTTCCATCTTCTCAAATACAATTTTCCGAACCACTTTGAACTCATTTTTGTGGATGTTTGGGGTCCTGCCCACACTCCTTCTCGAAATGGTTTCAAGTATTATGTAAGCTTTGTTGATGCCTTTAGCCGTTTTACCTGGATCTATTTTCTTAAATTAAAATCAGAAGTTGTTCAAGTTTTTGCGCACTTCAAAAGTCATGTTGAACTTCAACTCAACAAAAAAATCAAAGCCCTTCAATCTGATTGGGGTGGGGAATTTCAAGCTATGAGTTCTTTCCTTCAAACCAATGGAATAAAGCATCATGTGTCTTGCCCTTATACTTCGAAACATAACGGGGTTGTTGAACGAAAACATTGGTACATTGTTGACACTGGACTCTCTCTTTTAGCTCATTCATCAATGCCCTTATCCTTTTGGGATGATGCTTTTGTTATAGCAGTCTATCTCATAAATAGATTACCGACTATAGCTCTTCAAGGAAAAATTCCCATTCAATATTTGTTCAAAAAGCCACCAGATTATTCACATCTTAAAACCTTCGGATGTCTTCGTTTTCCATGTCTCCGTGATTATAACACTCACAAACTTGACTTCCGCTAAACTCCATGTACATTTATTGGTTACAGTGACAATCACAAAGGATACAAATGCATTAATGCTACTGGTCGTGTGTTCATTTCTAGACATGTTAAGTTTCATGAACAAAGTTTTCCCTTCTTCAAGTCCTCTGTTGTGTCTAGTTCCACACTCATGCCTCAATCTTCCCTTTAGTTACCAAAAATTCCTGCCTCTACATATGTTTTCATTCCTTCTCATTCCATGACTCCACCCGTCGACGCCTAATCTACTTCATGTCCTCCACAATCAGACAATACACCTACTGTATCATCTTCTACTTCTCCTCAATCACAATCAGTCCCTACATCAAGTGATACACTCTCCCCGTCATCTTCACCTACTCTCACAGCCCCCCTACGCCTCCCATATTGAATCTTCATCCAATAGTTACTCGCTCAAAGGACGGGATCTTTAAGCCCAAGGTTAATTTACCTTTTCATTCTAATATTTGGGAACCATCTTCTTTCCAGGAAGCAAGCACACATCCTGAATGGTGCAAAGCTATGGAAGCTGAATACCAAGCCTTAATGCAAAACCATACCTGGACTCTTGTTGAAGCACTCTCTAGCATGCCCATCATTGGCTGTAAATGGTATCCAAACTAAAAACTAATCCCGATGGTTCCATCGCTAGACACAAAGCCCGTCTTGTCGCTGAGGGTTATTCTCAGACCCCGGGGCTTTACTATACAGAGATATTCAGACCAGTTGTGAAATCCACACCATTCGACTTGTTCTCACTGTGGCTGTTGCTAAGGGTTGGAGAATTCAACAAATTGACGTCAATAATGCTTTTCTCAATGGCAGAATTACTGAGCTTGTGTATATGCGTCAACCCAGGTTTCAAAGCTCCAAAAAACAACAATTCTCTTGTGTGCAAACTAAATAAAGCCATATATGGTCTCAAGCAAGCCCCGAGAGCTTGGTTTGCACGGCTCTATCATACTCTAAAGCTTATGGGCTTTGTTGAATCCAAAGCTGATGTTCGTTATTTGTTCAAACTCATGCTGATTTTGTCATTTATGTTTTAGTATATGTTGACGACATTTTAGTCACAGGAAGTGATAATGCTCGGGTTCGATCACTCATTTCAACCTTAAGCAATCAGTTTTCCCTTAAAGTTTGGGAGATGTGAAATTATTTTTAGGTATTGAGGTTTGTCGATCATTGGATAAATCAATGGTTCTTACTCAAACTAAGTATGTGCAGGATCTGCTTCTTTGCACCAAGATGAACAATGCCAAAGCCTTGCCGACTCCGATGACTTCGAGTCTTAGATTATCTTGTAAAGATGGGGATCCATTTCCTGATGGTACGCTTTACCGTAGTACAGTAGGAGATTTTCAATATCTAACCATTACAAGACTTGACATTGCATTTAGTGTCAACAAAGTCTGTCAGTTTATGCAAGCTCCCTCATATTTTCATTGGAAGGTGGTCAAGCATATTTTACGTTACTTAAGTGGCACTCTTGGTTTTGGTATTCGTTTAAATCCTAGTTCTGCATTTACTCTTCATGGTTTCTGTGATGCTGATTGGGGTAGTGATCCTGATGATCGTCGCTCCATGTCTGGTTTTTGTTGGTTCTTTGGGTCCTCTCTTATTTCTTGGAGCTCCAAGAAGCAACCTATTGTATCCATGTCTAGCACTAAAGCAGAATACAGAAGTGTTGCAAATGCCACATCCGAGCCGTTGTGGATTCAATCCCTTCTCTATGAACTTCACATTACTGTCTCAAATCCACTTATTCTATGGTGTGACAATTTCAGCACCATTGCACTCACTGCTAGTCAGTTTTACATGCAAGAACTAAGCACCTGGAACTTGATCTTCACTTCGTTCGTGAGAAAGTTTTGGCCAAACAACTTTCAGTACTTCATGTTCCTTCGACTAATCAACTTGCAGACGTACTTACTAAACCATTTTCTACAATGATGTTTCATCGACTTCGGTTCAATCTTAGCGTGGTTCCTCATCCCCTGCTAAGCTTGAGGCAAGTTAAGTAAATTCCGAAGTCCAAGAAACAAAATGATAAAGACCATAAGATATATGGCAAGCCCATTGTTTTAAGAATAGTCTAGACGAATCAATTTGTTTAGTCGGTTACAACAGAATTGCTTCCAGCTGTCGACATCGTGTATGTTGGATTTGTATATATATCTTTGCTCAATTGTAAATGAACATACAGAAAAGAAATGAATTACATGCTTCGTATCTCTTTTGTTCTTCTTCTATTTTCTGATTCATCTCATTCTTCTCGATCTCGAGATGGAAAGCCACATATTAATTCATGGGCAAAGTTACTGAAGCACAGTTGGCAATTGTTTTTGCCTTACAATTATTTTTGTGTCCTTTCTCAATGTTTGCGGATTTTTATGATGACCTTGATCGTTCCGCCGCACATGTCTCGTTTCATGCCAACACATGGATGATTGGTGTCCCTCATCTTTGGTCCAGTCCATATGTCCTATTAGGAAACTTTACAACCCTTCCAGATTCGAATCCTTCCGACCCCGAGAGAATGATGCAAACATGAATTAAGATATTCATCTTTATCTTAAACTATTATATGACTTTATCAATATCTTTCAGATTATTTTGTTTATTTATCTTTCATTTATTTAAGATTGGTTTAGATTAGATTTTTGGATTTCCTAGTTAATTCAAATTCTTGATTCAATTATATTTTAACTTTCTATTTAGAATTTATCACTAACCTTTGCATAAACATTTTTGAGTTTAATAAAAATCGATAATTAAGGATTTTCTCAATTATTGACATCTTTTTGGGTTTGCTTACATCATATACTCCACCGAATAAAAATTATTAAATTGAAAATCTAAGAAGTAAAATTTATTTTTCTTTAAAAAGTTCGATGAATGTATATAGAGTAAGTATCTTATGAGACGGTCTCACGAATCTTTATCTGTGAGATGGGTCAATCCTACCGATATTCACAATAAAAAGTAATACTCTTAGCGTAAAAAGTAATACTTTTTCATGGATGACTCAAATAAGAGATCCGTCTCACAAAATACGATCCGTGAGACCGTCTCACACAAGTTTTTGCCTATAATATATATGTTGCACATAATTTTTTCTCAACGTTTTTGATTTAATTAGAACAGAAATATGATAAGATTATCTTTTATAATTATAAAATAGGACTAAATGTGTACAGACCTCCTGTAAATATTCTAATTAGAACATAAACCTCTGAATTTGTTTAATAGGTTCAACAGTCCTCGCATATTTAAAATATTAGCTCACGTGCTCATGATAACCCTGCACGCGTGGAAGGTGCAAGTGTTGCTTGTATTTTATCAATTTTTTACAGCAATTTTCTAAAATGCCCCTTATATATACTATATAATCCATGGACTCTTTTATTCTTTGGCTTCTTCATCTTCACTATACCAATCAAATCCTTGGAAGAAGCTTCCATTAATATGAAGTATGTAGAAATGCGACAGCCAAGCCAATATCAGAAATAAGGTATCTTGATTCCTCCATTGTGTGCCTGCAACAATGGGCTGAAATTAATATCGTGATGTTCGAGAAGAAAAAATCGAAAGGTACGATGTATTATAGTTGCACATTGAACAATTATGGGTTCTTTTGATGGTGCAAACCCAAGACATACTCGTTGGTAGTGAATGGTGGCGACGAGAAATTGTGTGGTGATTTTAGGAGGACCAATTGCAACAGTTTCAATGGTCCTGAAACTTTCGCCCCTGAAGAGGCATGTCAAGTAGATGACTTTTTTTTTTCCAAATCAACCAAGGCACACAATCAGCAACCTAGATTCTTCTAACAGAATGTGAACTAGAGCTTGTCCTAACATACACATCAATAGATGCATATGTGCCTTGAGTTCCTATATTGGCAGTTGCATCTACACTAGCACCGGCACTAACACCTGCATTAGCACTTGTATTTGAACTAGAACTTGCACTTGCACCCGTTCTTCTAAAATGGCTCATTTGCACTCTTCTTCCCAGATTCTCCAAGTCTTGAGAATAAAAAAAAATATTTGAGAACATGGTAACATAAGAATCTACATGTTAATATGGGCTAACCTTTACTGATGTAGTTGATCCCACTGTTGGACATCCCTTAAGTTGATCCATGGACACTGAATGAGGTGCATTAGATGATGGTGCACTGTCTGCATGAATTGTAATAGTTGATTGCGGATCATGATGTTGATGTTTATCCTGCCAAATTTTTTTATCCACATTAGTAAATTGAAGCATTAAAATTCCACACAAGGCCGATCCTAACAATTTTTGGGTGAGTCTAATTTTTTGTAAAAAAGACTCCTCAATTTTAATGTGTGTTCGCATTCATTTAGTTCCATAATAAATTTTTCGAATTAAATCAATACGTTAAAGACAACATAAAAATCTAAACGAATAAAAAGATCAAATTATATCTTATATGTGCAATTTTCTCCTTTATAGATTTAACATTGTCAACATGACTTTCCCATCATGTTTGTATCAATGGCTTAACGGTCAAACTATTCACATCACCTTTGAAACCACTGCTTAGTAGAAAGATGATAAAAATGTAAAGATTTGTTGTATCACTCCAAAAAATGACATAGCCTTGGGACAGCAATCCGTGATATCACACAAACCTAAATCAAGACTTTGACAACATCAAGGAGTATAAAAAAAACTCTGGGATTCATTTCAAGTAACATTTTTTGTACATCTTTATGTATTCCTTTCATATTAAATCCATTATCATATCCTTGATCTCTAATATCATCAATGTTAAGATCAATATCGACTAAAGCATTTTTAAAATACATAAAAGCCCAAGTCCTGAATTATCATCAACATACAAAAGTGAACCCAATATTCTTCTATTTTTGTAGAACTTTTTGAATCATTCAAATTTGTATGACAAGGGAGCTCCTTGTGACTATTATCAAGAGTACGATATAATAAGATTGAAAAATATTTTGCTTTTCTTACCTTTGCAAGTATCATTTTTCGTCAATCGTTGAACGACTATGTTTATCCTCTATAACCATTGTTTCCAACGTAATTCTTTTATTTATTATTAATTTGTACATGTACACCTGCATCAATCACTGTTTTATTCTAAACTTTCTTTCCAATTCAAGCCAATTCGTCATACACTCCATATGCTTCTCAGTCACTTCATGATTTGCAAGACATCGACTCAAACTATGTCAATCATTGTATCCTTGATTTACTAACTAGCCATTTCCAGTCTTGGTTACTTGCTTCTTGTATAACTTGCAGCAAAAAAAATCTTTTGAGAAGAAACTAAATATAATAGTCATATTTTATCACTTTCCTCTTTGTTTGACATAATTCTCTTTTAATGTGACGAATTGAAATGTCTGGTAGGGCTATCTTTAGAAAAAACATTAAGGATATCTCTCTTCGGACCTATTTCTACTAAAAAGTTTAACTTTTTTTTAAATCAATATTGTCCTACTTTGCCCGATCATCAAAGCAAGTCTCTCGATTCAAGTTCTCATGTTGAACATACTCATCATCTTTCTCATGATCATTCAATCCATCCATATTGACAGACTCTACGGCTTATTCAGTATTAGTTTCATTCTCATCAAATTCATTATCTTGTTATCGGTTTATTGAATTATCAACCACGTTTCCAACAACTGCAGCTATTTTTTTTGTTTGAAACAAAGTATTTATTAATATTTCCAACTTGACTTTGAATCGTTTCTTCAATATTTAATCTTTTTAGACCCAAACATGTGCTTAGGAGGCATGTTTAGCCTAAGAATTAAAAAAAACATTGATTAATTTAATAAATAAATAACAAATAAATTAAATACATTTCATCTTGACTGGAAATCTAAAAATATTTCTCCTCCTGAGACTTGTTCTAAACTACTTTGTAATGCAGGGCTGATTAAGCCTTTTCGTCGAACAAATTGTAGGCAACAGATGCAACAGTCAGATGATATAGCAATATTAATTCTATTAGCCTAAAATACAAATTTTTGATGCACAATAAAGCAAAAAAAATGAAGTACGAGCAAAGAAAAAAGAAAATTCACTGTCAAATATATTCTTTTTATATAAAAAAAGAAATCCCAAAAATTCAGATAGGATCAGTTAAGAGAGTTTAAGTATTTAGAAGGGATGTTGAATAAACACTTGTGATTTTTTAATATTCCTTTTCCAAATATGAATCAGTTCTTTGAGGAACTGATCCCAAAATCTTGTTTGTCGATATAAATCAGTCAACTGATAAAAGTACGGAAATAGACTGAAATATAGATTGAACACTGAAGGATAATATAATGTAAAACTTACAGTATAACTGAAATAAACACACAGATTTTCATGGATGTTCGGAGATTCAAATGCTCCTACGTCATCTCTTCTATCACGAGGATAAGATTTTACTAAAAGACTTTGATAAATTACAACAGATTGTAATAATCCACTTCAGATGGTCTTAGTCACTGTCAAACTAAAATCTAACAACTCTTTTACAGTGATTACTGAAACGCTCTAATTGGTAGCCTAAATGCTACTAATAAATACAATGAATTTAGAGCTTTAGTGTGCAATCTGTAAACTTGAGAAAATACTCACGAAAAGTATAGCAACTGATTGAAGATTCTAGCTTGATTGTTTCGTGTATTTTCACTAGCTTTCTTCAACTGATTCGATCAGCTATATATAGTCTTCGATCTCAACGGTTGTATCGAATGCATTAAATGACAAATATTCGTTGAATCATCGTCTAGTTACTTTATTTGACGATAGTACGGGATATTCAAACTGTTATATTCTTCTTCATCTGTTATACTTTGATAGGACCCGTTAGTCTATCTGCTGATACTTCAACTGATGACGTAGCCAATTGATTAGAAGTCAACTGATCAGCCGATCAGTTCAGTTGTACATTATCAGTTCTAACTTATGTCGTATCCGTTGCGAATACTTTAGTTGATAAGGTTTTTCCAGTTCAGCTCAAACGAAGTCTTCAGTTACGATTATTCGATTGTTCGACCAGTTTGATTCTTTAGTTCTCTTACGGATTAATTTGTCAAACTCTGAAACTTATAATATTCCAACAATTTACCCTTTTTTGGTATTAGACAAAACTTAGATTTCTTGGACTGATGATAGAGAACAAAACTAATTGTAGATAAAATAATATACAGATTCGTACATAATCAGGAATAATGATTTTATTAATTTTGAAAGAGGTAAGTAAATATTCGTACAAACATTTCAAAAAGAAAAAAAAAAGCACTCTTCAGATCAACAACTGACTTAGGACACTTATATTATTTCTTAGACTTTTTCTCAGCTGGTCATTTATCAGTTGACTTGTCTAGTTCAGTTCTCTTCTTGCTATTTGCTCTTGCTGCCTCCATCTTATGTTCTTCCCCCTTTTTGTCAACACATGTCACTCTTGTGAAGAGGAGGAATGCTGAACTAACTTGAGCAGATACCTCAGCCAGCTGATTCTGCATTATATAAATTTTCTTAGATAGATTTGTATGAATAAAATCAATCTGGTTGCTGAGTAGTTCTTGGGAGGAGAGCAGTGTAGGAATTGTAACTTATTATCTTTTAATCTTTTTGAATGTGTCAAAAAGGGCAACACCATCATTTGTCAGCTTCTTCAAGTCCTTCATTGTATGATCTTTTAAAGTGTCCAGACTTAAAGAGTGCAACAGCTGAGTAG
Source organism: Primulina huaijiensis (assembly GCF_012295235.1). Classification (NCBI taxonomy): domain Eukaryota; kingdom Viridiplantae; phylum Streptophyta; class Magnoliopsida; order Lamiales; family Gesneriaceae; genus Primulina; species Primulina huaijiensis. The sequence continues at coordinate 19,337,392 of NC_133307.1, forward strand.
ATTTGATCTGACTGATATTTGAACCAAGGTTGTTCAGTTATGAAAGAATGGTGTCCAACATTACATCAGCTGCTAGTGGCAATTCATGGGAGAATACTTCAGTCGGAGCTTTTTCTTTCCCCTTTCCCTTCTGAAAAAATTCCACTACAGCAAGCTGATATGGGACAACATCTTGGTCTATATCAGCAATAAGTTCTTCTACTGTTGCTTCTTGAACTGACTGACTGGGAGGCTAATCCTATTGATCATAGGCAGAGCTAGACGACTTAGCAGTCTTATAAGAAGTGAACAACTGAAGAGTGGCTTCTAACATAAAGAAAGTCTCAGGAAGCATCAGATTTGTTGATGGCAATTTTGGTGCGGCTGATGGTTTCTGGACAGAGGGAGTAATTTTCTGCTTCTTCAAGTCCTTCATTGTATGATCTTCTAAAGTGTCTAGATTTAAAGAGTGCAACAGCTGAGTAGATTTGATCTGACTGATATTTGAACCAAGGTTGTTCAGTTCTGAAAGAATGGTGTTCATCATTACATCAGCTGCTAGTGGCAATTCATGGGAGAATACTACAGTCGGAGCTTTTTCTTTCCCCTTTCTCTTCTGAGAAAATTCCACTACAGCAAGCTGATCTGGGACAACATCTTGGTCTATATCAGCTGCAAGTTCTTTTACTGTTGCTTCTTGAACTGATTGACTGAGAGGCTGATCCTGTTGATCATATGCAGAGCTAGATTCCTTAGCAGTCTTCTGAGAAATGAACAACTGAAGAGTGGCTTCTGACATATTTGTGGACAAAATCTACAACTTTCAGTCATTCTTGATCAATTGTTGTGCAAGCATGTGAGCAATTATAACCACATAACTGGAACATGCCATATGTACATATCTTCTTCCCCAAGTAAACACATATTGTCCAAAAATACCTCGTGCAGACAAGCATTGAACCTTGTATTCAAGGTCTCCGAGTAGAATGCATAATAGTTCCTTGAAATCTTCTGTTTTTTTTTTATTCTCCTCAATATGGTGAGACAGATTAGCCTGTCTCTTGCATCCAATATGTAATTGGTGAATGACTCCATAGATTGTTCACCACCACATCACTCAAAGAGTCTGCTCTGAACTTACTTCTAACAAAATGCTATGCTGGAAATTTTTTTGGCAATTACTAGTTGTCTCATAACTAAGATTCACCTTGGGCAAGCTATGCTGGAAATTTTTTAGGCAAAATGCTATGCTGGAAATTTTTTAGGCAATTACTCAGTCTTATTTGATTTACATCCAGCCTTTCAAAACAAATATGTCAACTCCACACCCCTATATTTCTTCTTGAAGTTATGGTACATGTGCCGCAAGAAGTATATGATAGGTGTCGTTTTTGCGTGTTTTTATTGTTTTTTTCATCACATTCATACATGTGTCGTGAGATTTCGTGTAAATTTAGTTATTTTATTATATGTTAAGCATAAGCATTATTTTTCATGTGTTTGGGTCGATTTGCAGGTGATATGGGCTAGAAAGATAGATTAATTCAAGAAAGGCGCACCAGGACGGATGAAAATTTCCTCCCTAGCGTGCACATGAAGAAAGATGAACAGGAAAGCCGAGAAAAGCGCGCTGGGGCGGAGATTTTTACCCGCTCTAGCACGACAGAGATAAAATTTTTGCGTGACAAGCGCGCTAGGGGTAATTCCATCCGCCCAGCACGGCTAAGAAGGAAAATATTCTACATCGATTTCTTTCCATTTTTCTGGATGTTCCTACTTGATAAAACCCTAGAACATGTTTTTATTAAAGAAAAGATCAATTTTTATCATATGAGGAAAAGATGCACGCAAGGAGAACATACCCAAAGTCGCGGAAACTTGAAGAATCCGGCATTTTAAAGCAGCGTCAGGACTGGACTCCAATTTGTCAAAGAAGTTGGCCTCTGGAAAAGGCAAGGAGAAAGTTTTTTTTTTTTTGAAAGGATGATGATTCAATCTCAGCAGTTCAAACTCAAATTGAACTGATGATGGATGAAGTGAATTAATACGTAGAAGAAGAAATCAAGTACTTTGATAATTGGGTTGAGATTCAAACAGACAACCACCTGAAGAAGCTCAAGAACAAAAGTGCACTGGACATAGAAATAGGGTTGGAAAAAAGCGTTCTGAAGGATACCAAGACCAGTGTTATTGTTGAAGCTTTACTAAGAAGAAATTATCTTGTGGATTTGATTAAGATCGGGAAGCTAACCAGTATTTGCGCAGAACAAAGAGTGAACTATGATAAACAATGTACGGCTTTGTTTGATGATATTGTTGTTATCAATAAGTTGGACATGAATCTATTGACCTTGCAAATGAAAGTGAAAGTCCGGGAAGACGAGCATGTATTGATCCTAGCAGTTTCCTCTGATGTAAAGAAGAAGACTGCTGAGACCGCGAGTCAGCTAGCCTCTAAGAAAAGAGCTAAACCCTAAGCGGAGCAGTCATGCTCGCAAAACCTTCCATCAGTTTGAGGACTTAATGAAGAAGCTCAACAAATTCCTAGTGTTTAGCCTACAGAGAGTGTGCCTCTTCCTGAAACTATGTTAACTCCTCTCCTCAACCAAAAGAAGTTGCGTCTCCACTAGTAATGGAGATTTCACTAGCTAATGTTGATGAAGTTTTGCAGTCCATCGCACAAAAAATTTTTGATGAAATAAATAAGAAATGCTCTCTTTCTCCAATATAATCATTGAACAACCTGAAATTATGAAGAGTGTGCTGGGGACTGATGTACCAGAAGAACATTGATTTTGACAGAAACCATTGTGGTAGTACCAGAACAATCAGTGACTATACGTCTATACCAGATCGTTTTGCAACTGTAAAAATAAATATAGTTGATCTAGTCAGTCATGCTGAGCCGATGTTGAAAATTGATTAGGTTGGTCCATCTTCATCCAATCAGGCTCAGGATCCCAACCTGGATCTGAATCGATATCATGATGTCAATATTATTTGATCAATATTAGATATTTAATCATATTCTTTATAAATATTGACAATTTCACATCTTATCTCAATATTCTTAAAGAAATTGTTACAAATTTCTTTATTTATAAGATCTTCAAAAACTCATTTAACCTAAAAGACATTAAATCACTATCCTTCAATAATATTATTAAATCTTGGATATTATATTAATATTATTCTTGAATATCAAGAAATCTTGCATCTTTTGATTAATATTTTTTATACTACTTCACGAGCACCAATTTATGAATAATAATACTTGTGCTAATTCTAAAGCACCGCTGAATATCTTAATAAAATTGAATATTGACAACATGTGTTTCTTCACGAGCATCAACATAATGAGATTTGTTTTCATTATCAGTTGTTTACAACGTCATATTGATAACATGTTTTAAGTCACGAGGGAATCATAAGAGAATTCATAAGAGTCAATACTAAGGTGCAACTTTCATTAAACGCAATCATCATATTAAATTACGGAAAAAATAACACAATATAAATATTATCTTATCGTATTTATCTTGATCACAAATATTTCAAATCTAACTATAAAAGTAATAATCATCCCAACAAGAACTTTTCAAATCTAACTATAAAAAGTAATAATCATCCCAACAAGAACNGTTGAGAGAAAACCAAATAAGAGATTTGTAAGTGGGATTCTGAATCAGATGTCAGCAGATTTTCGAAGTGGACGCAAAGAAAAACACTAACTTTGCAAACACACTCATTTTTTTTATTTTAATTTATTTTAAAAAAAAATTTAAACACTTTTCATGAAATATTCTTCGGAAATTTTTAGATTACACCAGAGATTACAAACTCCTAAATCTACTTCTTCTCATATCATGATAAAAACTAATAGCAAAAGGGACAAAAACCCATCAAAGAACAATTTTTTAAAAAACAAAACAAGAAGAGAGCAAAAAACCTACATATAAATATTTCTTGTAATAATTTCCCCCGACAGGTTTAAGGTTTCGGGGCTTCAATGGCCAACAGGGGAGGCTGTGGCATTGGAGCACCAATGGCAATTGCTGGAACAAACATTCTTTTATTTTACACTTTTCTGCGTCATTCCGACACTATTTGCTTCAATATCTTCAATAATCATTACATTTTGATTGGCATTTCCATTGTTGGTGCCACCGGCCTTTACTGGTTCAAGAATTTCCTCTGCTTCTTTCTCTTTGTACTCCTTGTATTTTCCCCACAGAACCGAGTACAGTCCCATCACTATCAATGCTGCCCCAATAACTCTGCGAAAAGGTAGATTAAGCTTGAAAAATTACTCGAAAAATGAATCGTTTGATCAGTTCTTCAGTTGTTTCGAAATCTATACGTACCCTCCAACGTATATTTTCTCTGCCAAAATGAAAGATCCCATGACTGCCACAATGATCATCATCAACGGACTGAAGGCTGTGACAAATACCGGCCCTCGTTTTTGCATCACAAGGCCTTGAACATAGTATGCAATGCTCGATGAAACAATGCCCTATATA
>NC_133307.1:19341899-19430379 GCF_012295235.1 Primulina huaijiensis
TATATATATGATCGTATTATTCAATAAGTAGTGTACAAGAAAATTAAATAAATAAACGAAGCGTTTCAGTTGTGAACTTACGGCGTAAGCAGCAGCTAGTAGATCCATGTCCCATCCAATGGCCCAAGCATTTGGCTTGTGTTCCATCACTAGAGTGACAACAATAGATTGCAGTGTTCCCATAAAGCACACAAGGGCTGTTAGTGAAAGCTGGGCTGTGTATTTCCTTAATGTGATTGCCTGTATTCAGAAAATGAAGAAAAGTCGAATCATTTTCTTTAACAAAATCCTCGGGTCTGCCCCTCTATGCAATACTAACCTGTTTGTATCATTGATTTTTTAGCCGAGTAAAACGAAGTAACAAACCTGAAGAATGAAGAAAGAAGCCCAAGCAAAAGTGGCAAAGATGAGCAGAATCGAACCCTTAAACCAATCTTGGTCAGTGCCTTGAGTCGTGTCAGCAACATAGGATTTCCTAGGATGAATGTATTTGGACCATACCATGTTGATAACATCACCTTTGTATAGTGTCATCAACATGGCTCCTGCAACCGTCACTGTTGTTCCCACCACCTTTGCTTGGCACCTCAACTTTTTCAAATCAACCTTCTCCATCCTACAGTATAAATGTACACCACCCCGCGATGATTATTCGGTTCGAAAATTGTCCACTTTCAAACTTCTTTATTCCAATTTATATATTTGTCCAGTAAATACATGCCATAACATATATACCTGCAGATAACGGCCATTACAAATGTCATCGCGGGGAGCATGTTACTCATGGCACATGAAAAAGTCGGGGAAGTGAATTTCAGCCCCGCGTAGTAGAAATTCTGATCGATCACGGGCCTGCGAAACCCAAATTCCAATAGAATATTATTTGGTCAGTCCGTTTTTAACGACTCAGATATTCATTTACAACGTAGCAAGCTTAAGAATCCAAGCACGTCTAGTTCGGGAAACTCACCCGAGAAGCCCCAACGCAAATAGCTGCAAGAAAATTGTGAATGTAATCTTTGGCCTCACTTTCCTGAGGAAAAAAAAAAAACAAGATTATGGATTTAGCACTCATTTCTTGAAAATAAATAAAATTAATCAAAGGGTTTTTCTAAAAAAGTGTGTGTGTGTATATATATATGTATATGTTATCAACCTTTCAAGAAAAATAGCAAAGGGAGCAATGACCGCAGTGGCAAAGGCATGCCTATACACAACCAAGACATAATGGCTCATCCCTCTATTAAGTGAAACTTTGGTTATAATATTCATCCCAGCATAGCCAAATTGTAAGCTAATCATGGCTATATAAGGCTTAGCTTTCTCATAAAAATTCCCGAGGCATCCTTTTCCTTCCATTTTCCTTTCTTTTTTTGAAGCTATATAATATTTGTAAAAAAACAAAAACAAAAACAAAACAAGAACTATGTTTTTGTAAGAGATTCGACTAAAGAGGAAAACACTTGAAGAGCTTGTGTTTGTCCTAAGTAATATAGGACTCAAAACTAGTATCTTTATAGCCAACAAAAAAAAATTGAGAGGAAGGGGTGTTTTGGTCTTTTCACTTGGCATATATGCATGTGTATCTTAATGAATATTCTGAGTTTTTTGTGGGAGAGAATGAACGGCGGATCTGATATCCACGTGTCGCAAATCGAGGCTGATGATTATAATTAGTGGGTTGCAATTCATAGTGGCCAAGTAATATATATGAGAGCTATGGGATGAAGGTGAGCTTAGTGCTTGATGATGCAACTGAGGAACCTCAATTTGGATAGGAGCAAGTATATATTATTTTCTAGGGCAAAATTTGTGTGAGATGATCTCATGGGTCGTATTTTGTAAGATGGATCTCTTATTTGGGTCATTCATAAAAAAGTATTACTTTTTATGCTAAGACTATTGCTTTTTATTGTGAATATCGCTAGGGTTGACTCGTCTCACAGATAAAGATTCGTGAGACCGTCTCAGAAGAGACATACTTTTCTTCAAAATAGAAAAATCATATATTTTTAAAAAATATTTATTTATTTTTCACAATATATGAAATATTATGTCTTATTAAATCTTACCCTAAAAGTGGTGGAATTAAGGTGGACAAAATGTGTCACAAAATTCATGTCGGATATCTTTATCATTCGGTTTCGTTTATTACTCTCCTAATTAATTATTATTATTCGGTTTCGTTTTTTTTCTTCCATGTTGGATAGATTGCACTTTTCATGCAAATTGGTTGGCTTCAATTTTATTTTATGACACACTTCNTATCAACTGTTAATCTAGTTAAACGTAATAATAATTAAGATAGATTTAAAATTCATCAGTATTATCGTATTATCAAATCCGTTATATAAATTTATTTCTCAAATAAAAATCTTTTTTTTCAAATTCAAATATAAAAAGATATTGGGCTAAATATATCTATTTATTTAGTTACACTGTTAATTTGTACTTCGTTGAGGTCGATGCTCACTGTATGTGATTCTTTAACAGTACAAATTAAGTACGGTAGGCTGCTTATATTTGTGTCCCATGCATTTGACAAAATCTTTGCTTAATTAAGTTTCCTAATAAAATTGTTAGCAATTTTATATCTCAAGAAATAAATTAAATGCATCGGATTTGATGATAAGGGTATCAATTCGGGTGAGTTGAGTCGGGTTGAACAATTGAGCAATAGTACTATTCAAAAATTGCTCAACCCAAAAACGCTAAACCCGAAATCGAATCAATCCGATCAACTCGATTTTGAATTTTTTTAAAAAAATTTAAATAAAATTCTTAAAAATAATATTTTAATTTAAACACATAATAACAAAATCTCTCTCATATATTGATTTAAATCTGAAAGTATAATTGTAGAAAAATAAAATATATTTACTAAATCAAATAAATAATTGTTTAAAAAATAAAAAAAAAATGTTCAAAATAAATATTAAATTATGAAAATTTATGATATAAATATACAATAAATTTTTTTCAGACATACAATATATAAAAATGTATGCAATATTTATTGATTATATTTTTTTAAAAAAAAATTATAATATTTGAGTTGACCCGAACTCAACCCAACCCGATCATTTTTTTCGAATCAGTTATCGGGTGGGTCCAACTCGATCTGACCCGAACTCGAAAACTTCAAATCCAAACTTGATTTTTTTCGGGTTAAAAAATGTCGGATTAATGGGTCGTGTTTGAATTTTGACATGTTTATTTGATAAGTGAAGATGCTAGATTCCTTGGCACTCAAACCAACGGGAAATGACATTAAAAAAAACAATTTATTATTGATACCAAATGTATTTGTACATTTTCACCAGTGGAAAAATGCCGATAGAAAGGAATTTCAGCACAAAGAATCCAGGAATTAATTATATTCTCCAGCATCAAATTTTATTTAATAATGTCACATCTAATTTTATAGGTCTAGATCGTGTTCGATATCCGTAAAAGATTTACACGTTAGTTGTTATGTTTCGGTAACCTTAATTAATGGAATTCATCCCATTGACTCATCTGGCAGAGAGAGCTCATTATCTTTATTTCCATTTCAAGTAAAAAAAAACATGGAATTGAACCTTACCCATTTTCAAAAACGTAAAAATTTTGGTTAGATAGTCTCACGGGTCGCGATCTAAATATTCTATTTAGATCACATATGAAAAAGTATTACTTTTTACGTCAAAAATATTAATTTTATTGTAAGTATGGGTAAGGTTGACCTGTCTCACTAAAAAAATCTCTGAGATCATATCACAAGATACATACTCTTTAAAAAATATATATATATAACCGAGAAAATTCGATTTCAATCATCTCCTCTCTTGTAAATAACCTAGATATTGGAAGGGACTTGTGATAAACAATTGTAATGGCATGGACATCGACTCTTTAGTTTTCGTGATTCCAAAAGATGATTAATTCACGGTTCAGAAAGTCATGAATTGAAACTATTTCCTCCATATATACATACATATCAAGTAAAGACTATGAGTTTTGAACAAGTTACTGCTATATCTATTTCATAACACTCGGGGAAAATAACATTTTTTGTTCAGTAATTTTTTCATCTTTTGGTTTAGGTTCACTAAATTTTCAATTTTGGATTTGATACCATAAATTATGAATTTCGACTATTTTGGTCCATTTACCGCCAGAATATTCATATTTTTATTGGAAAACGCTGATTAGACCGTGGCTGGAGCTAAAATTGCCAAAATTTAACATATTTCTTGATTTGGAAAAGAAATCAGTTTATTTGAAAGTAAATTAAAATTTAAAAAAAATGTTGAACAAATCGAACAAACTTTAAAAGTTTTATACATTCCATCATAACCATTCAATGATCAATACATCAAAATGTGTTTTAACCATTATTTAGTCAGTGTTTTAAACGAAAATCAAACATTTCGATAGTAGATAAATCAAAATAGCCAAAATTCAGAAGTTATTGTACTAAGACCAAAAACTGAAAAATTTCTGGACCAAAACCAAAAAATGAACAAATTACTGGGAAAAAATATATTTTCCCGAAGAATCTCAAGTCCAAAATTACTTGAGAGGTTTATCTATCACAAATCCATATATCATTGATCACGTTTTATATATGCATGTTCCAAAATTATAAATTTACCTTGCATGCATATTGGAATAGTTTGTTTTTTTTTTTTCTTATCGGATTTTGACGTTTTGTATGCTTTTTCACTAATTTTTACTCATTTGTGGTCGACTGGCAGCAAAAAAAAATAAAAATTCGAGCAAATGCCAGAAACAAAACACGATTTCTTATACGAGAAATCACTAATTTGTGTCTTGATAAAATGAAAAGCGTGGAACAGATAAGACTGCATATAAAGTTCTTCGACTCAAAGGTTGGCCTAAATGGTGACCAAGAAATCGCCTTTAATTTTGTCGTCCAGCATCTTCAAGTTTCAACTAAAACTTCATATGCCTAAATGGTTATTTCTTATACGTATACTTCAAAATAAAACAAGAATTAATTGAAATTTTATGGTAGTAAATAATATATATAATGTTTGTTTTTAAGAAATAAAGAGGTTTACTTTAGAACTAATTAATACATGAAGAATCCATTTTCAGCACATACAAATAGTAGCACATCGTGGTTTCACTGAAATTCTGCAAAAACTTATATTAAAAAGTATACCGATACTATATCGAATTTTCGATATATCAGTACAAGTAGTATACCGATTATATCGAATATTTATAATTACCTAGATTGTATTATATAGTACTTACCAACAACAACAAAAACTTGATTGTTGGGAAAAAAAACATTTACAAAATTGTATTCAAGTAAAAGAACATGATTAAAAATATAGATTACTTCTATCACACAATAGTTTTCTTATTTTATTTATAATTTCATTACTTAAAAATATTATATTTTTAAAATTTATGAACCTTGCTTCGGTATTTTGGTATATTCGAAATACCGAAATTTTCAAAATTTCATATCAATATCGTACCGACAGTTTCAATATACCGAAAAAATCTGTATTTTTTATATTTTCTGCATACTGAAAATTTCAGTATTTTTCTCACCCTTAGTCTTAGTCCACTGATTAACATTTTTTTTTACAATTTTACTCTTTTTTTACCGGAGTATTTTTTCGATGACATCAGACATGTCAGCAATATTCAGCTCCACGTCAGCAATTTTTTTGTGTCAAATCGTTATTTAAACATGCCACATTAGTGTTCCGATGAAAAAAGACAAAAATATAAAACAAAATCTAAATAAGTGAACCAAGACCGTGAATCGACCGGTAACATCACAAACAAAAAAATGTAACTCAATTTCCATCTAGCAACATCTACACAACTTATCGAATAATTTCCAACAACGAAGGAATTTTATCTGATGGGGAAAAAAAAAGAGAAAACCTTTTATAAGTGAGCATGGATAAGTGGAGAACATGCAGGAAACTGAATGGGCATCTAATCAACCCCCAATGCTCTCGACATCGAGGCGTGTCACGCAACACCACCACAACTTCCTTCACGCACAAAAGTTGGTCTGTTTGGTTCAATGATTTTGTGTTAATGGATCACTACAACTCATTAATTATATTTTAATTCTTGTAATCTTTAGGAGAGTACGTTAGACTCCACTCAGAAAATTTTTGGGCTTTTAAGTTTGGCAAAAACTTGTGTGAGACGGTCTCACGGATCGTATTTTGTGAGACGGATCTCTTATTTGGGTCATTCATGAAAAAGTATTAATTTTTATACTAAGAGTATTACTTTTTATTGTGAATATCGGTAGGATTGACCCGTCTCACAGATAAAGATTTGTGAGACCGTCTCACAAGATACCTACTCTTTAAGTTTTAAGGTCTTTTGTGAGACAGTCTCACGGATCTTTATTCGTGGAATGGATCAATCATGTTCATATTTACAATAAAAAAAATAATATTTTTGGCATAAAAAGTAATATTTTTTCATGTGTGATCCCAATAAATTATTTGTCTAACAAAAATTGACATGTGAGACCGTCTCACGTAACATTTTGTTTTATAAACAATTATGATTACAATAAAAGGGTACTTCACTATTATTGTTATTTTTAATCTATCACTATTAATTATAAACAATAAAATTATTGTTTTCTCATTTTCTTAATTAATTAATACTTCACATTTGTGAGCTGTAATGTTACGATAATTTTTTTTAAAAAAAATAAATCCAAATTCGGTAATCGTTTGGCTTACTTTATTTAAGTAATTTTCACAATTACTTCTGTAGTTACGTTGTTATAATTTCGATTAGCTTTAATTTGTAGCTTTGTTTCGGTATATTCATTTAGTTCTTGTATTTTTTATGGCATTTTTGTTATTAAAGAGGTCTTCTTTAGTTTCTCCATTTTCCTATGTTTTTCAAGAGTTTTTTGGGTAACAAAAATTTTGGACCAAAAGTGTCATTCTCTTAGCCACGAACCTGTGTAACTGAACAATGAGTTCTTATAACAACCATTAGAGTGGGTCTCATGTGAGACCGTCTCACGGATTTTAATCTGTGAGACGAGTAAATCCTACCCATATTCACAATATAAAGTAATACTCTTAGCATAAAAAGTAATACTTTTTCATGGATGACTCAAATAAGAGATCCGTCTCACAAAATACGACCCGTGAGACCGTCTCACACAAGTTTTTACCCAACTATTATGTAACTATGCTTGTTTTTTAAAATTGGCTAACTGAAGTTGTTATAGAAGTCAATCATAACTTATTATAACCATTTTAAACTCTTATTTTGTTATCCGTTTGGGATAAGGTATTAACAAAAGTGTTTCAAGTTCATCTAAAGAAGTGAAATACAAACACTTTTTAAAATACAAATATGATAAATAAGCAAAATAGAAGTTTAGATTCATGCCAATATATCTTTAGAATATTCAAATTTATACTTTGCTTGTCATATTACACATAACACACGTACGTACCATATTGCGCAATTCAATTCAAGCAACAAGAGAAAAGTTTATTGGCTTCAACTTTCGATGTTTCGAAGAAAATGGAGATGCATGCACATGAATTGACACTATTGCCTTCGTATATAATTGTTTGAAATTTTTTATTAAACTGATCGGGAGATTCAATTGTCTTTCAATCTTGGCTTCACCTTTTCACATGCGCCTATCTATTCATTGTTAAAATTAGGATTTGAACGTAACTCAAACTCAAAAGCTAGCTCAAAGGAGAGAATTGTCCAAGTCTATATATGCAACTCTCAGGAACTCTATCCAACCTATGTAAGACATCTTAAGTAGGGATGACAATGGGGCAGGGGCGGGTTTGTCATACCATCTCCGTCCCCAAATTCCATACCCGTTCCGATCCCCGTTTTTTCGGGTTCGTGAAAACCTCTCATCCCGGCCTACATCCTCGTTTCAGAAATATTAATAGGACAAGACGATGACGGATTTGGAGATTTTTTCAAACCAAAACTTATTCTTATATCTTAATATTAGTGATGATATTAATATTAATAGATATTAATATTAATATTATTATTAATATTTTAAAAAATAATAATATTATTATATTATTAATATTAATAATATTATTATTTTATTATCGATATTACTTTTAGGTTCGGGGATGGGAATATCAATCTCATATCCTCCCCGAACCCGAAAAAATCGGGGATCCCCGTCCTCGTTTCGGGTTTTCCCCGCAGTGCCCCCAAACTCATGGAGAAAGTTGACATCCCTAATCTTAACACACCATTTCATACCCATGAATGAACAACTGGAGTGTCGAAACATTAACGTGTTAGTCAACTATGGGCAGTCCAACACATAACAGTGGGTCTGTGTCTGATACCATGTTAAAATTGGGACTTTAACCTAATTCAAACCCAAAAACTAGCTCATTGGGGGAGGATTACACAAGTCCATATATGCAATTCTTAAGAAGTACTCTTTCAAATCGATGTTAGATATCTTAGCATTCATAAACAGAAATGAACATTTTTATCTTCAATTTTAATGTAATCATATGTAATTGTGAATATTAATTTTTTCCCCACATGATCTAGATCCAATAATTAACCTTTAAATTCAATTTATTTATAAATTTGTTTAGTAATTGTTCACACTATGACATAGATACATGAAAAAGATTTGTTCACACTATGACATAGATACATGAAAAAAAATTGTATATACTATAGATAAAATTACGTTTTTCAAATATATAAATTATTTTTTGTTTTCTTATGAAAAATGTGAAATAAATAAAATATATTGTTTGATTTAAATATACTTTTGAGTTCCATTACACCAGTGCCACTTTAGTATATGTATATCTAATCTAACTAATAAAAGGACTGAATTATTAAAATCAAGATAATTAATAACACATTTTGTCATTGCTTTTGAACTTTATTAAATTCAATCATGTAAACCTAAAATTAAAGGAATTGCATGATTTACACAATTTCATGTGATTTTCCACTAATTATTAGCTACTAATTAAACTTAAGCCAGTAACTTGATTAAACAATTGGAGTAATCACTGTCTTGAAAATGTTTAGATATTTTAATTAGAAAATATTACAATTATTGATTTTTTTTTCCATAAAAAATGGACAATTTATAATATCCGGAAAATTCCTTATCTATTTATTTTTTTCACTTTTTTTTTTTGACGTATCCATGAATAATAGTTTAAATTGCTCAAGTTTTCTTTCCTTTTTTATTTATCGCTTTTTGGTTATTTGTCCTATTGAAGCTTGGCTGCACCTTTACTCAAAGGAACCCAGCCTGATTTTTCAGTTCGATTCATCAAAAAAAATGTGGAAAACGAATGAATATATATAGTTGGCATGTTGATAATAGTTATCTTTAGTTTTTGACATTTTATTCCCCATAATAGTTCTCCTATGTAACAGCCTCACGGATATATTCATAACTTAACGAACAAAAAATATAATTTTGAAATGAAAAATAATATTTTGTACATAAAAAAGTAGTATTTTTCATGAATCACTAAGAGATTGATCTCACAAAATTGTTCCGTGAGACGGTCTCACCGGAATTTTTGTGTTCTTCCAAATCTTTTCTTATTTAAAGTAAATATAAGAATATTTACAAGGAACAACTTAGTACTATAATTTTGTGAAAAAATTCAAGTCACATTTTTAGTGAGAAATCACTAACTAAGTATGAAATTTAAAGTTTTTTATTTAGTTCGAAGAGAAAATTATCCATACATATATGTCAATACATACATACATATATGTATATATATGATCTTGCCATTTTAAGTGATTCTTCTTTTTCACTATATAAAGAATATGGTTGCTTCCGAAATTGCTCAAGCTCTTATCATAGCAATCATTTACGAATCTTTTGGGATTATGAGAATTGAATTATCATATGTCATTTAATGTTAACATAAATAATTTGGCATTTCTTTTGTCCTTAATAAACGAGTAAATAATGTGTGTTTTGCAATGAAAAAAAAATTCAAATTGTTTTAATTAATGGTTGATTATCGAATTCAATGTGCAATTTTAACTGTTGTAACAAATTTGTAAGGTCCTGTAATTAATTACCTGGTAATTTGACATAATTAGAATAATTATTGAGTTGTAAATTAAAATAATTATTTATGCCAAATAATTTTAGAAATGTGTTAAAAATATGTATTTTAGAATATCGGAGAATTTAACGATACAAAATACATATAGAGTTTAAATAACACATGAGAGCAAAATAAATAAAAACCTCTTCTTAGCATCCTTATCTTCGATTCAAGCCATAAATCACGAATTTTGACCAAGGATTCGGGTAGATCGAAGCTGTTGTTCCGGTGCTCTGTTTTCTGCGTGAATTTTACCGAATTTGGTGAGTGGTTTTTGTGTTGCTGCGATTTTTACAACTTGAATTTATAGAAATGCCCTACACAAACTTTGTAGTGCTTTAAGTTAGCTGTTTATAGCCACTAGAATCAGCGAATTTCAATAAGAAACGGATTTTTTATGATTTGTCTACCAAAATTTATCAAAAAGGAATTCTGTATTTGAGCTATGTAGAAATGTTTCTGTAATTCGAGAATATGACCTCTGTGCAGTTGGAATTTGGAATTTTGTTCAAATGAAAGTTGTAGGTCTACAAGTTATCTTCAAAATGGTACCAGAATCGTTAAATTCTATCAAGAATGGAGAGAGTTATACTCATTTTACTGAAACTGTTCAGTGGTTGGAATTTTGTTCGAGAACAGATTTGATATCTTGAGTTCAATGTAATGTTGGGCTCAAATGATTGGGAATTTGAATATGTTTTCAACTAGAAAAAACCTAGATAATTGAGTTTTCTTTTCATTTCCAATTGACGGATATTGATTTGAGTTAATATTGAGCGATATATGAATTTTATGCTCTTTACTGTCAAATCGGACATTGGAATAGAATGTAGTTTTCATGATCGGCTTATTGTTGTTTTGTTTAGGGTGAGGATCTTGAAGTAAGGTTGATATTTGGATTTGTCAAGTTGGTATAGGTATGTTACAGCTCAGTAACATATGACGGTAAAACATAAATTATGTTTTAATTGTCATTCTGTGTTGTATTGATCATATCTATGACTTGTTGACTTTTGTAAGCTGTTAAATGTCTTCGTTGTGATATATGTTTATTATTGTGACCTATTATTAGCATTTAACATATGGCATACTGTTATGACATTCATGTTGAGCCCTATCGTTCTTGTTAGTCCGTTGTTGATATCCATTGTTATCTGGCACTGTTATTTATCTCGGGATTATGGTGTGGCTGATAGGTCTATACACATGAGACCGTAGATGTGCTTGAACAATCCCGTGGTTAGTGCAACCTTTTGAGATGAGCGTTGGGATTGTGTCATCTAGTTTGTTCTGTTGTGCCATCCTGTTGTATCGTATCAGCTGTATTGAGGTCGAGTCAGGGGTGTTATTCAGCACAGTCTGGCATACCTCGCATACTTGGCAGGGCAGTTTAGCCGCATGACGATGTAGCTCCCCTGTGTGTTGTTGCTCGAGCATTATTCCAATTGTTATCATACCGTTTATTGGCTCCTGTTATCCCGATTATCGTTGAGCCATTTATGCATTACATATTACATTTTATTACATGATTATGCATGATTTATGTTTATTGTTACTATTGTTGAACTGTTTCATACCAGAATCCTGACCTCAGTTGTTTTCTGGGAGACTACTGTGGTTGCTATTGGGCACCATGGTAGATCTCCCGAGTTGTTTTGCAGCATCAGGCCGAGGTTCCGCCACTGGAGCTTTGGATTGAGGTTGGATTGCTTGGTTTTGTTCATTGGAGTATCCCAGTTAGTCTATATGTATGTCTTGAAGTTTGTTTGAGTCTTGTGTTGTAGTTTATTTGCCGGGTAGATGTCCCGTGTATCTGTATTGATATTTGGATGTTTTTGTGATGTTCTGAGTCGACTCTGTGGTTTTTATGATCTGGTGAATATTTGGTAAGTTTTAATTTCTGTTTAGTCCTGGTCAGTGCGGCTATAGATTGTTTGACTCCAGTTTTTGTTTTAATGACTCTAATTGAAGTATATTTTGATATAAACTGCTGCTTGAGTATTTAGGGATATCCTACTTACGGGGAGGTCATGCCAAAATTTTTCTAGGCCTTGAGGTCCATTTTAAAGTATTTTAAACCCTTTTTCTGTTGTTGCTTTAAATCAAATAATTATTGTTTCATAATTAATTGTCATTAGAGTAAATGAGCCTCACAAAATTAAAGTTACATAATCATGTAATCATGATATGCATGATGTCGTTTTCTTAAACTTTTTCATGTTGTCCTCAATAAATTAGATAAATATCACTTTTCTTAGACGGAAAATGCAGAAAATGTTCAGCTCAAAAATAAAAATAAAAAAATCAAAGAAAATATTAAGGGGGCGTTTGGATATATAATTTTCATAGAATGTGACTGGACTTTAATTTTGAAAATTGTGTCTGATTTCTGGAATATATAATCAATTAACTACATAAAAACTCTTATATATAAGACGGTCTCACGGATCAATTTCATGAGACATATTTTCTATTTGGATCATTCATGAAAAAAATTAATTTTCATGTCAAAAGTCTTATTTTTTTTATAGTAAATATGGACATGGTTGACTCATTTTATGGAAAAAAAACCGAGAAACCGTTTCACAAAAAACCTATTATATATAATATATGTTCCGCATTTCACAAATTGTACTACATGCATGTGAATGAATAAGATGCCATGATTTCCACTCTTATTGAGGGTGATTTGCATCATAAAATGAGTATAAATTAATTATCGTAAAAAAAAATATATTTTAAAAAATTTCACAATATGTCTTAATAAAGATATTGAGCACTCTTAAATATTTATTTACATCATCAAGTTGTTATACTTAGCACACGCACATTTGTATATCTTATCATTAAGGATCATTGTCGTGATGTACATTTACTCAAGTTATCTGTTTAGTATGTCGTGTTTATATCTATATGAACTTAGGGTTCAACAAACATTGGTTTTGTTTGTGTTTGTTATTGAATAAGATTTTAGGAGTTTCAGTGTAGATAGTTGATAAGTCCTAGCTAAAGTATTTTTGTAAGTTGTTGTAACAACCAAATTTTTTTAGTGAATTTTTTCGTTGAGTGGAAGAATGAGAGACGTAGAAAGATATTGCATTCAAACTTACATATATCTCATGTTATTTACTTGAAGCTGCTTATTATTTGTGATACGATCGGTGAAGGTAATTTAAGTATTTAGAAAGAGTGTTGAATAAACACTTATGATTTTTGTACTATTTTCTGATATGTGAATCAGTTCTTTGAGGAATTGATCTTAGAATCTTGTTTATCGATATAGATCAGTCAACTGATAATAGTGCAGAATAAGACTGAAATATAGATTGAATACTTAGTGTAACCTGAAATGGTAACTGAAATGAACACGAGAGTTTTTATGGTGTTCAGAGACTTCAAATGCTCCTATGTCACCCCTTCTATCACGAGGATATGATTTCATTAAAAGACTTTGATATATTACAGCTGATTGTAATAATCCACTTCAGTTGGTCTTACACACTGTCAAACTGAAATTCTTAGTTTAATCAACTCTTTTACAGCAATAAACTGAAAATGCTCTAACTGGTGGCCTGAATGCTACTGATAAATACAATGAATGTAGAGCTGAGTATGCGATCTATAAATTGATAAAATACTCGTGAAAAGTATCGCAACTGATTGAAGGTTGTTCCTTGATTGTTTCGTGTGTGTTCACTTGTTTTCATTAACCTTCTTTAATTGATTCGATCAGCTATATATAGTCTTCGATCTCAACGGTCATATTGAAAGTATTTAATGAACATTTAATGAAAATTATACGTTGAATCGTCGTGTAGTTACTTTATCTGACAGTATTACAAGATATTCAGACTGTTCATCTGTTCTGCTTTGGTATGACCTGTCAGTCTGTCTGCTGATACTTCAACTGATTAGAAATCAATTGATCACCCGATCAGTTCAGCTGGACATTATCAGTTCTAACTGATGTCCTATCAGTTACGCATTCTTCAGTTGATAAGGTTTTTCCAGTTCAGCTAGAACGAGGTCTTCAATTACGATTACATGACTGTTCGATCAGTTAGTTTCTTCAGTTCTCTTCTTGATTAATTTGTCAAACTTTAAAACTTATAATATTCCAAATATTTGTCTCATATTTTTCTATATGTTTAACATGTTAAAACAGCATCAAATTGAATATATTGTAACTCACTAGTATCAGTCAGATCTTCCCGCACCTTTAAGTGGTCTAGCTGGTCAAGAATCAAGCATTAATAGCTAACAACTATGCATAAACATAACATGTAAACATCGATATGTAGAAATATAAAAGCAAGAAAGAATCTTAACATTTAACTATTGATATTAAATTTGAGACGGGAACTGACGAGATCCCACGACACGGAAAACAGATAATCTTCTAAAACTTATGCAATTTTATGAGATGATGTATTACTTAATTAATTGCATTGATTTTGGATCTTATAAGCCATTATCTATAGATATTCTGTAACAATCACATAGAGACTCGAGATTTGAAAAATCTTGATGACATTTGTCAGTAATATGTAAATCAAATATCAAGATATTTATTATTCTAGATTTATTTCATATTAGATATGAGACATTTCTCATATTTAATTAATGGAATATGTTGACTATAAACAAATTATTTTATGGATTGTAATAAAATAATCTAACAAAATTACCTAACAACCTTTGGGTAACAGAATTGTGGAGTCCAACATGTAAAAGTTTAACAAATTAATGGATTTCATTGGAAACAAAAAGTGGGAACAAATCTTGAAATAACTGTTTAAAAAAATGAATCTTTTATTATTATTTAAAAAAAAAACAAGAACAAAATTATACATGGAATCCTTGTAGGTCTCATTTTATACTTAGAGCCCAATTGATATGTTATTTATTTGAACCTATTCAATTAGGTGCTCCATAATAAGATTAAATGACCTACGAACTTCGAAAATTTATTCCAGTTGGGCTATATATTATAGTTCAATTTTGGGACAATTTTGGGACAATTTTGAGCCGAGGAGAGAGTTTCTTTTAATTGGGTATATAATTGATGAATTTTAAATGCATATTATTCAAAATCATCTAAGGTTGCGCTTGGGGATATGTATTTGAAATCAAAGGCTTTCGATTATAGTTTAATGAGTAGGTCTCTTGTGAGACGGGTCAATTCTACCGATATTCACAATAAAAAGTAACACTCTTAGCATAAAAAGTAATACTTTTTTATGGATGACCCAAATAAGAGATTCGACGCACGAAATTGATCCGTGAGATCGTCTCACAAGAGTTTTTGTGTAGTTAATTGTTCACTATGAAACAATAAATGAGATATTAAATTTATATCTTACTTGTAGTTGTTTACATATTATTAGTACAAAGTATTTCAAATGACACCATAGTTGATTAAATTTGAAATTCATCTTAATTTACAATATAAAATAAAACGAGTGAATTTAAAGTTTACGATATTACTTCTCTAAAACCAATAATAATACATTTGAAATCCAAACGAAACCTTAATAAATTTGAAATTATTAAATCGCACATTCTTGGACCCATCCGCACCTTAGATTATTTGTGTTTATATACGAAAGCACATGGTGCAAGAAAGCCAAAATGGTTATAATTAGTTATCATATTTAAAATACAAAATTATCCATCCTATGTTTTTATAACTTCAAAAGTATAGAAGAATGGAAAACCATTTCAATAATTTCTAGAATTTGATAAAGTGTAAATATAAGAGGTGGTTTTAAGAATGTTATAAATTTACCACAATATATAATTTTTATTTTAAATGTTTTTTTTTTTTAATTGGGGAAGGGGGTTTGTTACATTTGGGATGAGATCGTGCCTTGAAACTTTCGTGTCAAATGAGTTATATGGCATTAGTGGTACTTTGATCCATTAACTTAAATTAACAAAAAAAAATTTGATCTAACAAGTTGTGTACTTAATAGTATAGTAGTATTGACTAAATATGATTTAGATAGTATTAATATGTATGATTATTTAAATTTGAGATGACAATAATAGTTAGAAACAAAAAATCATATTAATATGTATATATTTTTTTAAAAAGAGAGGACATATGATCTTGATTCAGTGCAGACATTAATATATTATAATTAACAGAACGCAAATAAAATAAAATCTTCTAATCATAAAACACCAAAAATTATTATCTTACAATTTTTCTTTCGAGCTTTCGTATTTTGAAATCTTTGTGTAATAGTTTTATTATCAACTGATAGAAATATTTATTTCTCTGAGAGAAAATATAAAGTCTACAAATGAAAAATAAGCATTAATTCATTTCTGATTCAAAAAAAAAAGACACAAAATAAAAAAAAAAAAAAATAAAAAAAAAAAAAAATTGAATGATCGACAAACATTGAAGAAAAAACATGCTAATTTTTCTTTTTAAATCATAGATTTCGTAGAAAATATGGAAGATGAAACAGAATCGAGTTACCATAAAGAATATAAATTGAAATTATTGTTAATCAAAACGCATGACGCATAGGACTCGTGAAATAAAGCTCTGTACATAAAGTTATAGACTTCCTATCTTAGCTCTTTTTAAGACACTATTAACAGGATAATTAATAACAGCAAAAAATTTCCTTTTTTTTTTTGGAAAGGATAACTCTATAGAATTGATGTTTGGAAGATGACCGTTTGAATTATTTCTATCATGCGTGGATATTTAAAACATTATCCAATTGAGGATTAATTATACCAAAAATATCATATTATTATCTTAAAATTTCTTAGCTTTAAGATAAAGGTAATTGATAATTTTTATTCCTTTATATTTATAATAATTAATTAATATAAACATCCATAAATAATAATTATATCATTTCATGATTTCTAATAATTTATTTGAAAATTATCATGAAGCATATGCATATGATATCATGTCTATTTTATATTATACAATATAATATACATGGAACTCATAGATGATTCATGCATCATCTCAAAGTAACCTTAAATCAATTGACTTAGGTGACATTGACAACCCCACAAATTAATCAACGAATCTGCTCTGTTTGTGTGGCTCATACATGTTCCTTAGTTTAATAATGACATATNTATATATATATATATAATTTCGATATGATATGATGCACATATATTGTGTATACTTATGTGAGTATCGTTGATGTGTTACTCACTTATTGAATGAGCAATTTTTTTATGTTTTATCAAAATATACATCATCAAGGCTTATATAAGTGTGCACGGTGATTCATATCAAAATTATATTATATATGTAAATAAATAATAAGAGGATAATCCTAATCAATCCCCAAAGTTGTTTGGATTTTATGTAAATTTACAATTATTTTCGTGTTGAGTTCATTTATTTTGTGAATAGGATTGGGAGATATATTTTGGATTTTATGTATAATTTACGATTATTTTTGTGTTGAATTTATTGCAAGTATGATATATAATTTGTGATGTAAGATAAAATAATATAATAATACCAAGTTGGGGAAAGTGATACGTACCCCACAATGTTCGATGTTCTTATTATTTACACACAAAACAAAGATCCTTCCAGCATCAATAAGTATCTCCATGTCTCATTCCATGGAAATTCGCAGCTTATAATCCACACCAAATTTCATATTATAAGTATATATAATAATAATTTATAAATAAATTTTAAATTTCTCGAATCCCCCCCCCCCCCAACCCACTCCCCCCCGATTCAAAACTTTAATTATATCTCGATAGTTCAATTCAAACCAAATATATCCAATCTCGAATTCAAGTTCTTATTCGAACAAAACTCGAATAAAAAATAATCATTATTCGAAATTAAAGCAAACTAAAAAAATTCAAATTTTTTCTTTAAAAAATAATAAGTAATATTCAGCTAAACGGCTGCATCTACCGTGTGTAATGCGATCGAATTCTTTTAAATTATATTTGAATTGATGTATTTCGGTATATATATTTCAAATGTATTATTGATGTTTTAGATAAGCAAAACCAATAACTTCGAATTCACTCTTGCAGATTTAAAAAAAATATTTCATGTTAATTATGATGATTTCAGATTCACTCAATAATAATATCATTTGAAATTCATTATACTTTGTGTAATTAATGTAAAACATATAAATTATGGATTTAATATTTGATATAATGTTCATTATTTACAATAAAACTATAATCAAAATTCGTGAATGTCAAATTCATCCTCTCAAATGCTTAGTTTGATTTTCGATTGAAAGATGTGAATATGAAAGAGTATTTGAAATGATTATATGTTAAGATGAATTTAGAATTCACCACAAATGATTTAAAAAATAACTATTTTGGATTTGAAATCTTTTGTCAAAACAAATCTACATATTTTTTATTATGAATTTGAAATCCTCAACTTCAAATCCATCCATCCATCCAAATAATCCAAGTGTCACATGTCTGATTAGAGACTGTAAACACCGAGAGCAATTGGCACCAATATACACAAATTATTTCCAACATGCTACGAGTAAAGTAACATTCAAATAGTTGGGGATCGACAAATTCAAGGAAAATACGGCTTCCCACTTCAGATGAACATTACACCAACTACAACAAGAAAACTACTATAATATACACGATATAGCTGCATATGCAAAGGGGAAGTCGATGCCGTAGTTTACGCTCCAGTAGATGCTTATCAGTGTCTCAAATTTCTTGAAAAAGTTTCAACGCAGATCACCCTCAGGCATTGCTAACCAATCGGTTTTTAAAGCTCCTCATGTGTACTATGTCGACTCTTATCCTCATTGAATCCCTCGAAAATTTCGATACCTTGTCATCTCAACGACGCCAAAGAATTACTGTTTCAGGCTTTCAAGTATTGTGTAAAAGATCTAATGTAGATTCAATGGAGGAAAATCAGATAATTCTATTGCTTCATCAATTTCTTTCTTTCTTTCTAGTATGTCCAAAGGGGGTCAAGTGTGATAACTGTCACTAGTATATGATACTCTAGAACCGACCTACTGCGACGATAATGGATTGGGAAATCACGGGCTTGACTGGATTCACTAAAGATAGAACTTACTACACACACACACTAATCCTAATAAATGAACTAAGATTACCACATGAAGAGCAGAGCAATTGAAGCAGCAATTTATTTAGCAATAAAATGCCAACAACTCCATCAAGAATAGCAGGAAACACGAAATTGAAAAGAAACACTAATTTTTTACTTCAAAGATTGGATTTTAACAATGACAACAAGCATAATTCCATGGAGAAGTTTGACGATTATCCTTACTCAATCGCCCCCGGTTGGAAACAGTGTAAGAACTCTCCTCCCATTTGCTGCAGTAGGGGATTCTAAATCCTCCACAAAGGCCGGAGCCGCCATGGACCCGTTATTGCTTTGCACCGGTGTCCCAGTTCTCTGCATCTGGTGATGCGATTGCCTCATAAACGGATGGTCAAACTTCCCATTTGGCGGCGAATTCCCAAAATGCCTGAACTGCTGCTGCAGCTGCGGATGGTGGTGCGGCCCTGGCCCTACCACCGCCATTTGGTGGTGATGTTGCATTGCTGCGGCCGCCACAGGCACAAATGGCAAGAAATGCTCTGGATTTCCCCTGGCCGGGTGCAGAAAATGCGCTGGCACGGGCGAGCTGGCAAACAAATGGTCCGTAGCGGGGTCCATGCCCGAACCAGACAACCCCGCAGGACTGTTGCCGCCTCCGATTCCACCACCACCGTTACTCGAAATGCCCTGCATCCGTTTCAAATAAAGCCGGTACTTCTGCAAATGGCTGGCAACATTCTCCCTTGTAAGCCCATCAACACTCATCAGCTGCATTATCGTCTTTGGGACAGCATTCTTGATCCCTAGATGGGCCACGGCATCAACAAATCTCTTGTGCAGCTGCGGGGTCCACACCAGGCGGGGCCGCTTGAGGGTTCTCGCAGGCTCATCTGAACCAGGACCGCCTCCTGATCCCACCCCGGCACCACTCAACTCCAGCGAGTCAAATTCGGCCGAGGAATTGGGCTGAGACGAATGGGTAGCGGACTGCGGCGGAGGAGGAGGCGCGTGGTGGCTGTGAAGGTTCTGA
Organism: Primulina huaijiensis; assembly: GCF_012295235.1. NCBI lineage: Eukaryota > Viridiplantae > Streptophyta > Magnoliopsida > Lamiales > Gesneriaceae > Primulina > Primulina huaijiensis. Next base: position 19,362,139 of record NC_133307.1, read on the forward strand.
TCCGGGGTAGGAATGTTGAAAGCTAGCGCTAGATCAGGAGTAATTAACGATTGCGACAAGGGCATCAACTCTTCAGGTGAAGGCAATTCATCTTCCCATTTGGAGAACCAATTCGACTCCTCTTCCCTCATAGTCTTCTTTCCTTTTATTCCCCCGCTTCTCGGATTCACCGCTACAAAAACTTGTTCTCGAGCGTGCCAAAATTTATGCAGTAAAAAACAATTAAAACCCCTTTTCCCTTCGATATCTCAACAATCCTTCTCCGCCCATGAAACAAAGAAATTGAATAATTGCCAACCAAATGAAAAGGGAATCAAGAAAAAGTTGTCTTTTTGAAGTTTGTGAGATGATACAGAAAAGTAGAGGACTTCAAGAGCTGTGAAGTGCTTGCAGATTCGTGGACTGAGAAAAATTCACAGACCCTTGGAATTCTTGGACTCTCAGTCCTCTTCTCCCTCTCTCTAACATAGGAGGAATGATTTTTTTGGATAGATTGGGGTGGGGTGGGGTGGGGTGGGGTGGCGTGGGTAGGAGGGGGGGGGGCGGGGGGGTGGAGGGTTGATCGAGGTGGATCTTGTTTTCTTCTTTTCAGCTTTTATTAATGTTGTATGTGTGTGGAAATGGTATACGCTGGTTTTTTTAAAAATTTGATTTGTTTGTTTTATTTTGTTTTCCAGCATTTTGGAGATTATTATTTATTTAATTCTTTCTTAACTTTTTTATTTAAATAATCATTTTAGGATTAAAAAAAATCAAGTGTATAAACCAAAATGAGTAGGTAACCCGTGAGATATATCAACCTGATTCATATTTAAAACAAAATTAATATTTTTAACATAAAAATTAATATTTTGTATGAATCAAAGCAGATGAGAAATCTTTCTATATATAATAGGATTTTATCTTCTAAAGTTTTTTAATAAACATACATCAGGTATATTTATTTTGAGTAGGTCTTTTGTGAGACGGTCTCACGAATCTTTATCTGTGAGACGGGTTAATCTCAACGATATTCACAATAAAAAATAATACTCTTAGCATAAAACGTAATACTTTTTCATGCATGACCCAAATAAGAGATCTGTCTCATAAAATACGACCCATGAGACCGTTCACACAAGTTTTTGCCATTTATTTTTATTTCCAAAAAATATTTTTTTAATTTCCAAAAAATATTTTTTACTTCGATTTTTTTTAATCTCTGATTTTTCAATTAAATTTTTTTAACCTACGGATATCATGCGTATTTTTTTTTTTTGTATTATTATTTTTTAGAGAGTGTATTTTTAATTTTACATGTTCAAGTTGGCATCTGTGGAAAATGGTATTTTAATTGAATAATAAATCATTTATGCGTTGGATAATGGCATGAGATGCGTTGGCGCGTGAATCACACTCCGGAATTTAATTGGGTCCAAGACAGTCAGTATTCAGTCATCTGTCATGTGATTTTGTAGGAATCAACGAAGTCAAGTTAGATCTTTTCCTTTTTTGTTTTTTTTTAGTCTAAGAAAATAGGACTAGTAGCTTCAGAAGGGGGACTATTTTTCTAATATTTGTATAGATAAAAAGAAAAAATTTGTGAGAAGATCTCCAAGGTCGTATTTTGTGAGACTGATTTTTTATTTGGGTCATCTATAAAAAAATATTACTTTTTATGCTAAGAATATAACTTTTTATTGTGAATATCGGTAGAGTTGACCCGTTTCACAGATAAAGATTCGTGAGACCATGATAAAATTGGTATTTTCTTGATTTGGGTCATCAAAAAATAAACATTTTAATTCATTAAAGGGTAGAAAACTAATTATTTTGGATAACTGAGCTACGAGATAAAAATAAATTATAAAGTATAATTATATTATAATTATGAGCAATCATTCACATTCATTTTATTTAACATAAGATGACAGCGAGAAAGCGAAATTAGAGATTTAATTAATAGGGATGAAACTAAAACTCTAGAAGAATATTTTATCTAGAGGAACAAAACGTGACATGTAAGTGGATTTCTTATATGTGAAATTATAAAATCGCAATAACTATTATGAGACGGTTTCACGAGTCAATTTTATAAGACGGATTCTGATCTGAATCAACTCATGAAAAATATCATTTTTTATGCAATAGATAAGATCAACTAATCTGACATATAAAAATTTGTAAGATCGTATCTATTAAAAAAAATTATATACGCACTTAGAGTGGATGATAATATATTATTTTATATTAAAGGAAAAAAAAGAGAGAATATTAGTATGGTAGATAGTCTTTTTCTTGTGATTAGGAGGGAATATTTTTGTGTGCTCGATGTGATTAGTGGTTGTTTGGTTGTCATTACGGATTCCTTATATATTTATTCTTCACTTGCTTGCTTATTATTTATATGTTACATCTCACTTGTTGGGACTAGAAAAGGGAAATCATCTAATTTAATGATGTTAATTTTTTGTAGAAAAATTTAGGTAGAATTTGACCAAATTGTTATTAAGAAAATTCTTGCCAAAAAGAATTTATAGAATCAGGAATTGAAACAAAAAAACTACATGGCATCCAATCATAAAAATGAAAGTTAGCATTCAAGAATCATAAAAGTCCGTCCATGTCAGTTGGCAGCCAAAAGAGATTTGGCTGGTGGAAGCAGAGCCACTGCCTTTCGATCCATACTCGTGTATTTTCTGTAGATCCCCTTGAGGTTGTTCTCTGCCGCAGCCGAATGGAAGCTAACCAGTAACTTTGCACAATCCCTGATCACCAAAAAAAAAACAGAAGAAAAAAAGCAACATCACACTCACAAACAATCAAGAATTACAAGGCCAGTTTTTCTTGTAAAATATTGCGTACATAAGCTGCGGTTCTTGAAAACCGGTGTGTTTTTTAAGCGTTTCGTTCCAAAGGGGTGTCTTATTTAAAGTGCATCTTGCTGCATAGACTGCTGAGGCAGCAATCACTGAGGGACAGTACATTAGTGTAGCATAATTCATCATCCCAAGCTCAGCCAAGAAATAGACCATGTTCTCAACCTGAAGAAGACATAATTAATTTAAGAATCTTGGGCATTTATATCTATACTAAAAAATTTGGTCGTACATCGGAATCAGTCATGGATGCTTTGATGAAACGGACAAGAAACACGTATGGAGTCGGGACAGTCAAGTTCCATTCCAATTTCCCTAGTATCCGTTTTTCCGTGAGCAAGACTTGGTTGTTTGAGTAGGTATTGTCTGAGAAGCCAACTAGCTCATTAACCTGCAATAAAAAACACATGGTTAAGAAGAGATATTTTACATAAATCCAAGCGAGTTAAAATGTCAGATTTTTATTTATGCACCTCGGGGGCCCAAATTTCTTCGTATTTCGAGGCTAAAAGCATGGCACTCATGCCCACCAGCTGAAGTTCCCTTCTTGATGCAGTCGTGGCCGACAGATACCGGTCCAGTATGTTGATGGTCAGGTAAAGAGTCTCAGGAGAAAGCTCGAACTTGTAGTGAACTTGGATTAGCCAATCTATTAGAATCGCTCTCATTTTTTCATTAATTTCTGGTTGTGAATCCATGTAAGCATGTGGTGGTCTGCTTTCATTCTCGGCTGACTTGTAGTAATTGTACATTTCTTCGACATATTCAACAACTGCTAAGTCATTGTTCACATCTGCAGCATCAATATCCACTATGTCCTCTTTCTGTTTCTCGCTCAGCCCATGAGCAGCCTGAAAATCAATCAAAATGTTTCAAAAAATGCTTCTGACAATAGGCAAACAAAATAAGCTGTAAAATCCCAGAGACAATGATTATAGAGACCTGGCTTCTGGCAGTAAGTGTTGAAGTAAGAGTTGGAGCTTGCTTTCTTGATGATGACTTATCCAACAAATTTTCGCCTAGTTTTTCCTTATTCAATTGTGGCGGCTTCCCTTTTACGCAAACTCCCTCTGTATCAGGGCTGATTTCAATGATCTCCTCAGGCTTAGGTTTGGCAACATCCTTCTTTTGAACTGGTTTCCTGGCCGGGGCGGCTTTTTTATCAGGCAGAGCTCCATCGGTTACAATGGCTACATTTCCATTTACTGCCATCAAGTTCTGTGATTCAAGAGAATCCATAAAAATTTGTTAGTGAACGTAAACTTGAGCAAGACTATTTACAAGATGTTATTTCAAGAGACGCACCTTGTTGTTTTCGGACGCGGCGGCCTGGGCATTGGCTAGTAATTGAGCACAGAAACTCCTGGAAGTTAATATCAAAATCTGATCAAAATCGATGAAACATAACATACACACAATGAATTTTCATCAAATTCTTGTCGATAACAAAGTAGAGACAGTTAAATACCTTGTAACAGGTCGAGAAACCTGAGGAAGTGGCTTTCCATTGACCCCACAAACGGCGACCATATTCCCAATGTCTCCAAGTGCACGTCGGTTCTTCTTTTCAGCAACCATGTTCTTCTGTTTAACGGCCCCAGGAATCGGTGCCTCGCCTATTAAATTTCGTTGTAGATCAGTCAAACAATAAAGTAAATCTTGAAACAATAAATGCAAAATATTTTACAAAAAGATTTACATTCATCAAAATGACTTGAGACATAACCATCGCTACCTACACAAAGATGACCATAAACAATCGAATATGATATCATTCAAAATCACAGAAGTCCAAGAACTAAAAATAAAAACAAGAAGAAACCCTTCAAATTCAACGAACCCAATCGATCTCATTTCGGAGCATGGCTATCTATAGTTTTTTATCCGATCCCAGATCAATAATAATAAATGAACAAATCAAACAAAACACACCCTGTAACAGATACAAACTAAGATTGAATCCAATACCTCTGTTCTTTGGCAGAATAACTTGTCTTGTCGCCATTATAGGAAAAAACTTCACCCTTTTCTTCTTCTTCCCTCTCTTCTGTCTCTCCTACAGACTTTCTACTCGCTGTGAAAAGCAACGGGAATTCGCAAAATGGAGAATAGACCACCTTCTTTTTTAAATTAGAGAACCAGCGCTTCGTTCCAACGGTCCTCCTTTTCTTGATTTTCTGGCCGTTGGATCGGAGAGATCGATCTGACGGTCTGTATTTATTGTTTGTAAATATGCGTAATGTACCGCCTTGGGGCTTTGTAGCCGTTGGACTGTTCAATAGTAGTTACCGTTGGATTATATTTTCTTAGGGTTAAAAAAATTGATTTCCATAGACAATTATATTTTATATATCATAAAAAGAGAGACAAAATAAAATTATTTTAATAAATATTTATATAAGAAAACTTAATGGTCAAAATTAGGGATGTCAATGCAAATACTAAATGGGTCATGGGACGGGTCTCGGGTCCAATTTTTCAGACCCGTTTGGATATGTGACTCAGTCCTATAGTACCCGTCCATACACGGCCCATATATATGCATATAAATACTCTAGGGTTTTAGTTTTATTAATCTCCATTTGAAATGTCAATATTTTTTTGAAGAGCTAATAACTCTTTTTTTATGTAATTCATTATGTCACGAAAATACTTTTTTTGACATTATTAAGTATGGTCGAATACATGAATTATTTTTCTATTAAGTTGTATTCAGAGGCTTGTTTGTTTTATAATTCAGTCATGTAAGAAGAAAATTAATGTTTTTATTTTAAAAAAATTCGGGCCTCACGAGTCTAACCGGACTTGTTTTGTATTCGAGGTGGGGCGAGTACGAAGAATATTTAACCTGGGTGGGATGGGTAATGAGTCAAAATTTTCTTCATGAGGCGAGTCTTGCGTCTATCCATACCCGCCCTACTCACATCTCTAGTCAAAATGTCTAATTTTTCATTTACTTTTAGTAAATAAATCAATTATAATTTTTTGAATAAATCGATCAAATTCTGAAATTCATTACTTTTGCTACATCAATTCACTGAAACGCATGCATCTACACTCATAAATAACAAATAAGAAGAAATAAAAATAATTATCCAATACTAAATTCTTCTAAAATTGTTATACTCGTTGATAAATATAAATAAATAATCTTGTGCCAAATCAAGTTTGATAAATGTGCATTTGCCAGACAAAATCATGGATTTCACACCATTTTTAGAAATCATATTATTGTAATTTTTATTATGTTTACTGTTGAAATCAAAATATGTTTTGCCACAACTAATTTATTTCGATCACAGACATATTGCAGTATTGTGAGATTGGTGTTAGATATATAACAAAATCCTAAATTAAATTCGATTAACTTACGCACAAAAACAACATGTAAAAATCGATATGCAGAAATATAAACATAAACGAAATTTAATCTCTAGCAAACGATATTGAATTTGAGACGAGATCTGTTGAGCTTCCACAAACACTGAAAACGTGAATCTTCTAAACATTTATGCAATTGGTATAGATTATGTATTTCTGAATAACCATACAGATTTAGGGACTATATATGTTACTATTCATACATGTTCTCTATGCATCACAGAGAGACTCAATATCTGGAAAATTTTTTGATGATATCTAGATAAATAAAATTTCAAAATATTTATCATTTTAATTCAAAAAATATTCTTGATTTATCTTCTTTTAAATATGAGACATCTCTCATATTTATCTTAATGAAATATGTTAACCACAAAAAAAATTATTTTATATACTTTAATAAAATAATTTGTCTTCCATGTTTATCTTAATTAAATATGCTGACCACAAATAAATTATTTGTAGATTTTAATAAAATAATTTAACATTCTCCTATTTGGTCTACATATTTCAAATGAACTGAATAATCAAGAAACCAATCATCATCTAAAGTTAAGAATCAAATACATGAATCGTGATAGCAAGTGTTTTTATACTAAGTACTATCTTTATGTATCACATGTACCATATTTTTAATAAAACTTAATGAATAAAACCGACGTTTTATTATATATCTAACTTAATTAATATTTTTTAAAGATAAATGAATATGTACATAAATGAATATGAGAAATATCATATCTAAATGAGTTTTATAAATCAAAACTAAATGTATATATCATAAAATCTTTAGGAACCAAGTTCATCATCATTACCACATAAATTCAGTGCAAACAAGTTTGATGACCATTTTATTTGGCTTTAAACGTTCTCCAACAACTAAAATACTTTATATTAATATAGTTAATACGAATATCGTTTTAGTCACATAGAATACAACTGAATTTTCGTAATATTATCTTAATAGTTTAGACATAAAATTCACAATTCTAAACCTAAAATAACATTACTTAACATACATCATACAATAGTGTTTCAAAATAAGAAAATGATTTAGATTCTATAGTGGAAGTAGCAAATTACTTACAAATTTTCAATTAGTCTAAATATAAGAACGTAATATTAGCATGAATGTAACCCAAAAAATTTTTGGCTTTCTAGTGGTTAACACCCAGATTACTCTTATGTTTTACTAATCTTCTGGTATACATAATGATCTATAATGTTTTCAACAAAACTCAATGAAGAGATAACATTGTGAAACCTTAAATACAACTAATGTGAGACTGTTTCAGTATATATAGTTTTCTTAGTCTTTCATACTAAACGTCTCTAGAGAATTTTTAAAATTATTTCAGGTAACCTTATTCCTCTAGATCACCATTGAGCAATAATGTTTTCACATCCATGTAATGCGAATCTAAATCAAATAAGTTATTAATGTCATGAATGTATGCAGAAAATTTTCTTAAATAAATGAGAAAATATATCTATGTAGTTAATTATGTTCCTTTGAGATAATTTCATAGCAACATTCTAATATTATGTTGTTCAATGTTGTCTAATGATATTTTATTTATCTTAAAAAATTATCTATAAAAAATGATGACTAAATCAACTTTTAGACTCCGTTATTTTATATTGAATTCCTAATCATTCATAGCATTGTATCACAAATTTGATTTCTTATTGCTCAATTGTTAGCAAAAAAAACATTCTCAGATCATTTTCAGCTCCAAAATAAATATCCAAATTCAAGATACACAATATAATCACTTGAAATTATTGATTTCTTAATTCTACTAGATCTTCTTAATGTTGCATCAACACTTTCCAATGATACTTGATCGTGTTGTTCAACCGAAAACTTAATATTTTGATGAGCATTAATATCAGTAATTTGTGGAATTTATATGATTTTTCACAACACTCATTTTAACTAGATGGATGTTGTAAATAACGATCAATATATAACTTGTGTGGATAGATGAGAATCATAATGATCAATATTTTGAATTTTTTTGCTCCCACTAACCAAGTCATTCTTAAGAAATTTCACATCTCTTGATTCCACAAATTTTATGATTTGTGATATATAGTAAAATATATATCCATTTAGATATTTTGGCATATCTAATGAAATACCCATTAATAGTCATCAAGTCTAACTTGTTTTCGGTTTCAAAGCTTCCATAATTCAAAAAGCTTCTTTTGGACAACCTCAATTGGAATCCGATTTGACATATGCACAATTGTCCTAAGAGTTTCAGTTAACAAGAACGACAGAAGTTTGGAGCTATTAATCAGGCTCCACACAATGTTCATCCTCAATATATCTACCATAATAGTCTTTTACCCATATCTTATCTCACGGCATTACTTATCTAATTTTACCTTATGTGTTTTTATCAAACATCCAAATCTTCACGTATTATGAAGTAATTAGAAATATATATGCCATGAGTAATCATAAATAAATGTAATAAAATATTTTTGATCGCCCAATTGAACCTCTCTTAACTCCTTTATTTGACACATTGGTCTATTCATCCTCAACGTAGTCCAAACAAGTTTCAAAACCAACCGAAATTAACTAAATATAATAAAACGATGAAAAATTCTAAAATTTATTTATTTTTATATACTTTATGTCTGTTCTAATTAATTGTGACTAAAAAAAATTAATGTATAAATTTAATCCAATTAAATATTTGTGGCTATTCTTTAATAAATTAAATTATATGACTCACTAAACCATTGAATCACAAAGTATAAATATTTATGCTTTTAATAATCTATCATAATAAAAGTCATTCATGTAATCATCAACGCACTTAATGTATAATTTTGAATAGTCAAATGTGTTGTGACTAACCTTAATTTTTCAAATTTATCCGGTTCACTTGACATAATTTTGGGTTCATTTAATTTTTTATATAATAATTATTTAATAAAACAATAAATATTTTTCAATAGCAAATTATGACCAAACGACAGCCAGCCATGGTCTTTTATGACCACCACCGCAACGAAGTTCACCTAATCGATACCTTCAACATCAGTCATCACCTCCTAAATTGCCTGAAATCGAACGAAATTTGGCTAGAGAACAGAGATTGAAAATCTAATGGATTAAATGTGCTATTTTCTGGCTATTATGTCGACTTCATCTTCCACCCAACGGTGCCGTATGGTCGCCGTGACACGAGATTCCGACCAGTATTGGACAAAATTCAACCTATGGTTTTTGCTTCGATTTTCAATTTTTCAGATTTTTATTTTGTGATTTTTTTGTTTTTATTATTTCGAAAATGATGTAAAAATGAAAATTATACCCCATATAAAGTTTCGCCTTGGTCGAAAATCTCAAATATATTAAATCAGAAGCAAAAAACTGCTCTGATATCAATGGTTAAATATATAATATAATAATAAATTAAATACTATTCGGATATATAAATAAAAACAAATCCTAACATCTAGATATTGAGTTTGAGACGGTGACTATTGAGATTCCACCAACACTGAAAATATGAATCTTCTAAGCATTTATGCAATTATATAGATGATGTATTTCTACACGATTTAAAAAACTCTTATTTATAAATTATCTATATCAATTGCAGTTATTGTGACAAATATATTTATTATTTTAATTCTAATAATATTCTTGATTTATATTTTTTTTAAGTATAAAACATCTCCTATATTTATCATAATGAAATATATTGATCACAAGTTTATAAAATAATTTAATAATCGAATCCAACTTTCTATATAAATAATTACTTTACTCGAGTTCGATTGATTGTGCATCAAATTTTTTTTTTTTAGCTCAAGCTCCAATTCAACTTTAAACTGGTTTTTTTTAAAAAAATTTTGTATATATATTTAAAGAGTATGCCTCTTGTGAAACAGTCTCACGAATCTTTATCTGTGAGACGGATCAATCTTATCGATATTCACAATAAAAAATATTACTCTTAGCATAAAAAGTAATACTTTTTCATGGATAACCCAAATAAGAGTTCTGTCTCACAAAATATGACCCGTAAGACCGTCTCACACAAGTTTTTGCCATATTTAAATAATATGTAAAAATTTATAAAACTTTTTATTACAATTAATTTAATATTTGGAAAACATAAGCACATAGATAAATAGATAGAAAGATGATTGTAAATATGAAGAGAAAGCTCCGAATTGCAAATCATCATCAAGAATGAACTAACAATAGAATGAAGGGCAGAAGGTGTTACAAACTACTACCTCTGAAATAGGCAATACAAAAACCATGCCTACGACAGTAATGCAATGACTAATGGGAGCCTAACTGATCAAACTCGAATAAAACGCGCACACACGCATACACACTCGGAGTTGTCTAGCATCAATCAAAAGGTAAGTAAATCCTCGGTCCTTACAGCAGTGCATCATCATCTGGACCGGCAAGCAACACCTGGTGAATCCATCACCATTTAGAATCTTGTTTTAATGGAATCCAAATTTGATAATAGGGAAAGCGAGGTGTTATATCGTTTCAGTGTAAAAAAGATAGATAAACAAGAAGCTACTTACATTGCAGTCAGAAGCATACTTTCTGGCAAGAATCAGGGCTCCATTTCTTTCGTTCTCAGATTCAAACACGACAACAAAAGATTGTCCTTTTCGAGCCTGCCAAAACAGTGACTTGGCTGCAGAATTCCCTCCTCCTCTGAACCCACATAGCTGAAAAAGATTATTGTCGAAGAGATTAATGCCAGATTGAAGGTTATAATCCTGGATTATTTTTCTTAGGATTGTGACATGATCGGAAATCGTAAATCAGTTCACAGTTAGTTTCAGGTGCATATTCGAACCAGATGTATGACTACCACTGTCTATACCTGCATCGACTTTGAATATGATTCTCTGGCCTTGGTGATCCATCCTCTACTAAGTTTTATTCTTGTTTTACCAACGTGAAACAAGTGCACGGATTGAGATGAATAATTCCGTTCATTCATTTGAGAGATAACAACCTGTAAACCGGAGAGTAGTAGCATCTCAAAAATAGATATTTCAAGAATTATTTAAACATGGTATGACAATAAACTAAGTTCAAGATTGATCCATGAACTAGAAGAAGCAATTTAAATAAGCATAGATTCTAAGGTCGCGTACGTTGAAATCATTGTTTGGTTTCCGCAAAAGTGTCTCTACATAGCCTTCCAAGTTTACAGCTGTAGGGGCAGAATTAAAAATGAAACCTCATTAGCCTTCCTATCCTCTCAAATTTTGTATATAGTCAAAGTTATAATAGGAAATAAGCATGAAAAGCAACCAAGTAAAGAGGGAATCGTAATTCTTAACAGTATCCATTAACCATTTACGAACCTTTATCGATAGGGCCATCTGTTGTAAGATTGATCTTTTGGTCATTTGAGACTATATCCACTTGTAAAACTCGACCAACATCAATAGGCTCCGGTGCATAAACACACTTGTTCGCACCTAGCAGGGGGAATAGATGTAATAACACAAAGGAAAGAAACTATACACAAATTATTCTCCTAAAAAGGTTGTGTAATTAGTACAATTTGGGTGAAGAAAACATGGTGGCCGTCTCTTTGCATTCTCAACTTTTGATGAAAACTTGAAAGAAAAAGAGTGCAGGTGCTGGATCCTACAATACCATTACTTGAATATGTTCAGACTTTAGTTTTTCGTGGGACCTAACTTATACTTTTTATGCATCGGATAAGGAAACAAAAAAGGTAATTGAATTTAGTTGTCCACGTCAGGCTTGATATGAAATAGGAAATCCACAAATCAAAGAAACAATGCACCATAAGCCAAAGAGGAAATGAAGAATTGATACCTAAAATAGGTTCCCTGCGGCTGCATTGAGAAGACAAACGATACCATTGGACTGAACATTTTGCAAGCTCTGCTGCTTCGTTTGAGCATGATTGAATCCGCAAAATGGAACCTAACGACTGAGAACCACCTAGCTCATATAACTGGTTTGAATTGTTCTCGGTCTTCCTGCTCATTTGCAACTGTAAAGCACAAAGACATGTAAGTCTAAATTGAAGCTTGAAAAAAAATTTTTAATTATGACAAGACAATACTGTAGCAATAGAGTTATCCAACAGTATTTGCAAAAGGGTGATGGAAGAAAATGCCAGACCTCATTTTGAAGTTTAACTGAAACTATACATTTCTCTCTAATTTGAAGTCTCAGTTCTCGAAGTTCATGTTCCATCTCCGTGACCTTCCAAATACCAAGTAATTTGTAATTATAAAGTGAATGAAATAATAGGGAACGGAAAACCATCAAACAAGGAATGGTGCAAAGCATACAACCAAAAAATAGCATAACACTATGAGATTGCTCACAGTTTAAGTAATCCATAAATTAAAGAAAGTAATAATATGCCTTTGATGGTATCTGACAAGGGAAAAGAAAGATTAAAAGTGATTTTTATGATCGTATTATTTTGGTAATTACAACCAACATTAACAATCTCTACTAGAAAATTAGAAATTGCACGAACTAGCCAAATGTAGCTTAAGCTATATACTGTTGCATCTCGAAGCATGCTTTAACAGAATAATCAAATCAGAAAAGTTCAAGAAACGCTACAAAGTTCGGCTACAAGACGGGGATCATGTAAACTTCAATCTGGGATAAAAATGTATACTATATTAACCGACACATCTAGCCATTTTTAACACGAATTAATGAGTCAGCATGAAGTAATCATATTTAAAAAAATCATGAATGGCTACAAAAGAACATAGTTCCACATAAACGTTGTGTAAAACCAAAAAGGCTATCTCGACGTACTTTAATAGGCAGATGCTTTACTTTTATTCTTCTGGCTTCTTGAACCTCTTCGATTAGTCCCTCCAATTCCTGAAAGTTTGGAAACTCTAGATATCATAAAAAAAGATTGAATCTGCAGTGAAAATAATCAAGGGGAAAAAAAGAGCAGATATCTTGAAGCTGCTCAAAGGTCAGTTGTGTAGGGAAAGAAAAATTGATATGTTTATTCGAAAGAAAACATGCTATTTTGTTCGATTTGATCTCTATAAGAAACAAACTAAGATAAATCAAAACAAATGCAGCAAAGAATGAAATATTTGATAGTTTTTATTGTGCTTTTCCCGTCTACATTTTTCTAAGTTTAATACATTTCCCCACATAGCCATAAATGAATGTTTCACATCTGAAGATAAACAGCATAATACTCAACACAACAAGACAAAAAAAAAAAACAAATAAAATTGTCCTAAACCACAATTTTACCTGCTGTTTTCCTGAACTTTGGTTTCTCTCTTGTTCCTCAAGTGCTTCTCCGATCCTCTGCACGACTGCTCTAGCACTCTCAATTTCGGCACAGGCAAAGGACTTCTCTTGGTTGACCAACTTTTTAGCATCTTCAGAAGCCTGAAAAGAGACCAATTTCACTTATCCAAAATCCATAAAGGAGAGAGGAAATTATTTTACAGGTGAGTTCTTGATGACAAAAAAAAAATAAATAACCACAAAAATATTAGATCCTAAATACAAATAAGATAGTGTGTATATGTTGGACACTCAGAAGGTAAGATTAGATACTTGTAGCAGGAAATTACTGAAAGTGGCAACATTTGCTAATACCAAGCTAAAATGTGTTAACTAATTGAGTACAAACGTGGCAGCCGTGACAAAGTTTGTGTTGTGCATGTCAACCTGCTTCAGAAAGTTCACTAGCTTTTTCACTTCAAACTTCTCCTGAATTAGCTCTCCTTCTTTTTGGGTCAATTTTACTGCCAATGCCTCCACCTGGAGAACTATAATGTAAGAATCCACTAGCATATCGATTAAAGCTACAAAAATATGGAAAGATTACCCCTAGTGCACAACAGTCAGATAGTTAATAGCTAACAATACATATTACTACAAACTAACAAATAATCGCTAGAGAACCACCTAAAAGAATAATACCTTTTGGTCCTTGTTGTTTGGACATGACGTGAAAGAACTCCACTATTTTCTTTTTAGGTATGATTATAATGCTCGTCGGCAATCTTAGAAACATTGATCAATCCCCCATTGTAAATTATATATAGCCAGTTAGCCACCAACTCAAGCAGCTTTTCAAAAATATTTTTTGTGTTTCTTCTAAATCAAGCTCATCAAGGAAAAAGAAGAAACAAACATACAAGTCTGAGGCTTTGAAATGGTTACTGATATATTGTTGGTTTTGGCCGCTCTTTTACGAGTGATGGGTGATGATACAAGGGTTGAAACAAGTTCTGAATAATTCAAGATCTAACAACAAACTCACCAATGCAGCAGGAATCTGAATAAAAGGTTCGTGAATGATTAGCAAAGAATCTTAATTACATAGAACATCATAATCACCATAAACTGACCATCGAAATAGCTTTTTCCACGTCTTCTTTGTTCTGACCAGCCAATTGTCCTCTCAGATATTCCAACGCATCCCTAAGCTTCTTCAGAAGTACGTGTCCATCTAAAGAAGCTACCTCCCTAAGTTTAGCCTGAATTCCACAATAGATTTCATCATTCATCTCATCATTTTATTTTTTGTCATCAATGTTAAAGTTATAGGAAAATTTTGAGAAAAATATAACCAAAGCACACTGTTTCAAGATAAAAAATCCTCATGTTACAATAGCCCAAGAAATTAAAGGCAGAAGCAAAGTGGCATTAGGGGACCTCATCGGACAACTTAGCTGCAGCAGCCAAATTCTTATCGAATTTGCTGGCAAGGTCACGAACAGACAAACGCTCATGTTGTTCCTTTAGCTGATTTGTTTCCTGAACAACCACCTCCTTCAGGGTTGGACCCTTAATGTCCTCCTTGATCTCTTCCAACACATGATTATCAGGTCCTAATTTGTATTTAGGAAACTGATTAGATTTGAAGCTCACATCAGCTGACACTGACCAAACTACCGGCACCTCATCGCTGAATTCAGGACTAACCTTCGTCATTAGCCGGAGTTTATGTCCTGTTACGTCGAGGGTGGAGTCATTTTATCTCAAAGAAAACAAATGCTTCAATCAAGATAATATGCAAGTAAAGAACACCAAAGCCAACTCAAGTTACTTGCTTTTAGAGGAACTACACTAACCGTACATTGAAAACAAGGAATCAATCTGAATTAATTTGGCTGAAATGCGGTTATAATGGCTAAAAAATTTTAAAGTATCTATAAGCTGTCTTCAACAATCTAAAAGAAGTAGTCAGAACAAATAAAGGAATCAAAGCCAAACAGGGAAAAGGTAGACCTGAGCACCAAATCAAGAATTAAAAAAAATAGTTTTCCCTCACAAAAACAAACAGCTAGAGCAGAAACCAAGAATACGCTTTGTAAGAACTGCCAACGCCAAACAGAAAACTGAAGAAGGCTCAATTCTTACAAAGAAATACTTCTGTCAAGAATGATCTCTCACTGTCCCCAAAATTACAGTACAAAGAGCCAAACTCCCGAGAAAATCGAATCTTTAGAGGTTCATCACAGGACCTAAATTTTCTAGATACCAAGAACGTTTGGCAAGACAGATGAATTATATGCAAAAAAATCTTGTGTAATCGAGAAAGACCAAAAAAAATAAAAAATATTACTCACAGTGACAAATCACTATTGCATACAATGCAGAGGGTGCTACAGTGAGAAACGATGGCTCGAACTCATGTTCTCCTTCAAAAACTCGTTAGGCAGAAATGGGTAGAAAAAAAAGGATGAAAAGGAACCGAACTTTCACATAGAAAACGAGAAGGGTTGGCAGCCCAGATAAATTTAATGCATGAAATAATTATGGTACAAATCAAACCAGATTTAAAATAAAAAATATCTTACCAACGGTAACAGATAATAGTTCCCACAAAATTCACAGAATATACTGAAGTAACAAGCAATGGAACATATTCACATTCTTGACTTGACCACCCGCGTCACTTTTCTTCAAGAATTAAGCTATGGACAAATAAAAGTCATAATAATAATAATTTAGACAGAAAGATTGGTGCAAGCAAATATGTGATAGGAAGAAAAAGCTGTAAGCTTTTTTTAAAAGCAAAAGCGAGAACTGAAAAGCAAAAGGTCTGACACCATTCTTGCCCTCTACAATTATGTCTCTCTCTTTTCTCTGCATTCACACCCAGTCAAAAGACTCTTGGAACTCAGGTACATTGTGAAATGACACATAAGTCCATATTTGGTAGTTTCAAAATCAAAATCAAAATCTTTGTCCGTTAATTCTTTAGGACATCCACAATGGTGGATATAATACAAGCCATGTCATCCAAATATCATCTCTATCTAAATATTCACCACTGCACACCATTGATTTGTGTGCCACAACAATATCCGGTTACAAATTTGTAACGCAATTTTTTTTAATTTCTTCAAGTTAGCGTGAGTTTCACGCTGACTTGAGACGCGCGCTTGCAGAGGCTTGGGTCTCGAGCCTCGACCTGAAGAGCTCGACCCAAGCTCAAATGTGAAGAGCTCTCTTCACAAATTGTGAAGAGCTCTTGGGTTGTGAAGAGCTCGACCCACAATTGGGTCGAGGTGTTGGGTCGAGCTTTTCACGACCCACTCTTTTTATTTTTTATTTTTATTTTTTTTAGTGAAGACCTCGACCCACTCTTCTTATTATTTTTTTTCCACTCTTCTTATCGTGGGTATATGATTTCATAAATGATACATATAATTTGTATAGATTTCATAATTTGTATAACTCGACCCACTTTTCTTAATTTGTATAGAATCTGCACAACGTTCTTTTCTCTAATCAATTAGGATAGTTGGGTTTTGAACGTTGGGTAACGTTCAAATTTTAGTCTATAAATACATAAGTTTTTAAGAAATTAAAATTCATAATTTGTATAACTCGACCCACTCTTCTTAGTTTTGTATAGTTCGATATAAATTTTTTAATTTTATTAATTTTTATTTTTTTTACAAATTAGTTATTCAAAAATAATCGTTATAAATTTTCTAATTTTATATTTCAATAAAAATATAATACTAAATAATATGTAAAAGTAATTAAAGTAGTGAAATGATTTTATTTAAATGAAAATAAAATATTAATTAAAGTGACAGTGTGACCCATAAATATTTGGTTGGTGTGATATTTGATTGTGAAATATGATATATTTGAATAGAGAAATATTTGATTGATGACGTGGATTAGGGAGAGGACAAATATTTGAAAGAAGTATCCTCCTTATAATGATGTATGTACTCTCTCTCTATAAAAAGCGTGTATAAATTATCTTGAAATTAGAGTTTTTAAATAATTTTTATTAAAATTATCTCCATTGTCGTAAATTATTTATTTGGGTGGAAAATCTAAAACAATACCTTACGATGAAAATGATTGAAAATCTAAATAAAAAACATTATGCTATTACGTACATATGACCGTACTAATTGAATAGAATTATATATGACCTAAATTTAGTTGAATTTGTAGAATAGGAAATGATGATTGAAGAAGTTTTAATTTTTTTTGACGGATCTTATAGATAAAAACAATTTTTGACAAATCAATAGATAAAAATAATTTTTGACAGATCAGAATTGATAAATTTTTTTACGTGTTTTATTTAAATTATTCATTCATTTTTTTTGTGTGCTCCCATAAAATTTCAAAATTACTCAAAAAAATAGTATTAGATTAGTTCTTCAAAATAATAGATTTACAACTTTAGCCCAATTATGGGTATTTCCAAATTTATGTTTATTTTCTAGCTTGCATCCATGGATGATAGAGTCAATGTAAGTGGAGGGAGAGTGGCAATAGTCATTTGAGAGTGGTGATTCCTGATTCCCGGGCTAAACAGCCTGTAAAAATCCTCTGTAAAGATCATTGTCGTTTCAGTTCAAACAATAATAACTAAAAAAAATAATACAGCCTCGTCCCACGCGCTGCCCCCCACTCGCCGCTCAATCAGGGTCTCCAGGCGTAGAAATCGATACACGCCGTGAGCGTGGTCGTACGCGCGATGAATCGTGTGAAACAATCCTCGAGAGCCCGCGTTTTGCGGGGTTTTGTCCGACGGTTAATATTTTTTACGTAATTAATTTAATTTACTCATTTATGATATATTTTGTGTTATATATAAAACATATATAATCTACATATAAATAATATTATATGAGTGAATAATTTAAATTTGATATAATATTTGTTTCATGTGACGTAAATTTAATTGTTTTGTTTGTACAAGTCGGACGAGCCGAATATAAAAAATTTTAAAATGAAAAATGAATATTTTCGTATTATTCGGTGTAAAAGACAATATTCAAAAAATCTTTAAATAACTTTACCGTTTGACTAAGTTTTGCAATAATTAGATGTAAAAAAAATAAATATACCATCATTATCTTTCGATTAATTGTATAATCATTTATCATCTCGTCCTACAAACTATACAATTTATGAACTGTATTACATCGTACACAAATAATCATCCGTGGCAACTATTTGGTAAATTTTATCAATATTTGACAAAATATTAGTTACTATTTCTATTTAAAAAAAAATCATTTCTCATTATTTATTTACTATTTCTAATTTCAACAATAATTGATTTGTTCAAGATTATATTTTAAGTGAAGCAATTAATCATTATTTTTAAGCTTAATTTGGGTTATATTATACCATCATTAAAATTATTCTCAAGCGAGAACTTATATATGCTTGCCTGGATTCATCATCCAATTATATTACTCCACGTGTACTTATTATAATTACTTTGAAGATTATTTTTGTTTTATGGAGTATTGCTTAAACACTAAAAACATTTTTAAAGTACTTGTCCAAACGAATCCTTCGTCACAAGAAAAATAAATAGTATAAAGTTCGTAAATAAATAGTATAAAGTTATTAAATTTTAAGAGAAAAGCCATTTTTTTAAGTGAATAAAGTATATACATAAAACTTTTCGAGTCTCTTCCTCCGAATCGATACAACTTACTTGGAAACCTAGTAGGCCTAATTTGCATTGTAGCTAATGATGGCTTAATTTGGTTAAATTTGGCTACTTGACAAAGCTTAATTGTAACTTTAGATTTTATTATATGGTTGGGGAGTTAATGCCTTTAATAATTACAAGTAATTAACAGTTGAGCTTTCCAAACGGTATTTTAATTTAATTTATATAGGGTTGGATAGAGATAGGGATGGCAATGAGCCGGGGGCGGCTTTGTCATCTCCATCATCATCTCCGAATTCCATCCCCACCCCTATACCCGCCCCAATTCCCGTTTTTTCTGGTTCTGGGATTGCTTTTTCGGGTTCGGGGAATCCCCAAACCCGAAACTTCGGAGATCAACTTCCATCTCTGCCCTCATCCCCATTTCAAAAATATTAATATGACAAGACGATAACGGATTCGAAGATCTTCTCAAATCAAAACTTAATAAACCCAAAAAAATCGGAGATCTACATCTCCGTTTCGAGTTTTCCCAGTGGGACTCCAAACCCGTAGGGAAAATTACGATCTCTAGATAGAGATGCATGTGACCCTAAATTCCTTGATTATTTTGGACCACCCTACTTTTGTGAGAAGTCATGGATCAAGAGAATTAATTGCTCATCCCTTTCATATTTATACTATTGTCGATGTTATTAAATTTATGTTATTCAACAACCTTCTTGCTTAACTATTTCGTTTAATTTTTTTATATCGTCATCGGGCCTTCTTTCGATTCCATATAATAAAACCGTCCGATTTTCTAATTAAATACGTATGATCTCGAAAAAAAACATTTTGTTAAAAAATTAATTGATAAGTTGATTACTAAGCATGAAGTGAAAAAATGTAATACACAAAAACTCCATATGAGATAATCTCACGAGTCAATTTTGTGAGACGGATTTCTAATCTGACCATGTTCATGACAAAATATTATTTCTTATGTCAAAAGTATTATTTTATTTTGTAAATATAGATCGGATCAACATGTCTAATGGATATTGACAATATTGATATAAGAAGTGAAAGTTATATACTAGATACATACTATATATATATCATGCATTAATATTTTAATTTTTTTTTTGAAATATAAATAAAAACACAGAATATTCTATATCTGAAAATAGACCAACAAAGAGTCGTACAAATAATTTAAGATTCAATTGGCAGACCAATAAATGTCATGATTAAAAAAATAATAATATATAAAACTTTTCCATTGAAGTTAATCGACACACGAGTCGTGGTCAAAGTTCGTTAAGCAAAAAGTGTATATTTATGACGTCACATCAATTTATTCGAATAAATATTATAGTACAAGTAAACATTAATTTTCACTTAGAAGGAGTGGGCGATGGGAGCTAGGAACCAAAAAGATCCGTCATCTCATCAAATAAAAAATATATGACATATTATATTATATTATATATGAGAGTGTGTGTGTGAGATATAATATTTGTTGTTTGTGGTATTCAAATATGAGAGGAGAAGTAAGAAGAAAACAAAAATAATGGCTTTGTAGACGCAAGTGTTGAACACTTTGTCCTTAAGAAGAATTTGTCCTCACAATGTGCTAGAGTTTGTGGCAATCTTCTCCCAAGATACAACTACAACACTTGAATAATGAGCACTCAAATATTCAAGTTCTATCACAAGGAAATGAAGGAACTCTATCTTGTTGAAGAAGGAAGAAGAAGATATGCAAATGATGTGTATGTTTTTGTATGTGTTTTGATTTTCAATAAATCAAACATTTAATGTTTTTCATGTGAAAAGACATGATCTTTTATTCATAGGGATGTCCTTTGGCCATTGTAACTGACCACAATCATCAAACAATGCCAAGGGAATGAAAAAACATCAGAAAATTCGAAGGGACATGAAGACCTGTAGACACCCTCTCGCCCCTGCACGCGCGCGCGCACATGCGCGCAGACCCGACTGTTCACGTGAATTAATTAATTTTTTTTTCATTTTTTTTCGTGCCTTACATGTTCCGACTACTCGTTTGAAGTTCTTTCTACATTTGATGAACTCGTTGCGAGTTTAATTCAAAACCACCGAACTTAATATTCGTTCATTAAGCTTCGTTTTTCTTTTCGAATTTTTCCAATCAAATACATTGATTAATTTACTTAATTTTCATTCATTAAGCATCAAAATTTTCCAACAATATCTAATATACTGAAGGTGAGTTTGAAGAGAACCAAGCCATAATACACTCAGTAAAGAGGTACTCTTACCAAATAAAATAAGGTGAAATTATAAAATTTGTCATGTAAATTGACTTGTTTTGATTGTTGATCTTATTAATTGTAAAAGTTTGGTCTCAATTCAATAAATTAGCCAGATCTTTTATNATATAAAGCGGTTAGTTGCAAAATTTTGCGACGGTTTTGGTTTTGTTTGCGACAGTTTTACAACACCGTCGACGATTTTAGCGACATATTAAAAAACCGACGCTGATTAACGGCGGTTTTTGAAAAAAACGTCGCTAAATTTAGCGACGCTGACTTTACCGACGATATTAACTTCCGTCACTAAAATTGTCGATAATTTGTTAGCGACAGAAAATCTCGCCGTTAAAATCATATTTTTTTTGTAGTGTTATTGGCCATAACAAATGTGTCGGGCTATCACTGGTTGTAGGTTGATGGGGAGAACTCACAAGGTTAAGAATAAGAGGAAACCAATAGTTGGGGGAGGGAGCTTCAGGTGACTGGTCCTCAAGGCATGTTTAAGGAGTCCAGCGGCAGGAGAAAGAATAACATACTTCTCGAAAAATTCTCAATAACTCTCTAAAAATACAGAAGCAAGAAAGAAGGAAAAATCATAGCAAGAATAAGTGAGGAACTAGAAGACAGATTGAAGACAGAAATCTAGTCAGTAACTCCTTATCTTTGGCATGTATTTGTAATTGACAATAAAGATTGCTGCTATCCTGTGAATGTAAACCACATTGCTGAACCACGTAAAAGTGTTGTGCCTCTGTCTTTCTTCGATTTGTTTTGTTGTCACATAATCTCTAGCCCAGAACTTGTGTGTGTGTGTGTGTGTGGTCTTGGTCACTTGTATATCAGCTGTAAACAACAAGTAGAGGAGCTGATATGTGCGTAAAAAATCGTTGATTGTGAATTGTTATAACAAGTGGCGTAGTCTGTTGGAACCGAAACCCATACGATGAGTTCAATGAAGTATGATATCGAGAAATTCACTGGGAAAAATGATTTTGGTTTGTGGCGGATCAAGATGCGTGCAATTTTGATTCAACAAAGTTTGATTGGGGCTTTTAAAGCGGGGCGTGAATCTTTAAGCACTAATATGGGAAGTATCTAAGGAGAAGTCAAGACCGAAGATATTCTGAAAGAACAAAGTGCCATCATCCTATGTCTAGGAGACAAACCACTACGAGAAGTAGCTAAGGAGAAGTCAGCTTCTGCCATGTGGCTGAAATTGGAAAAGTTTTATATGACTAAGTCTCTGCCAAACCGACTCTACATGAAACAACGTCTATACTCATTTAAGATTAGGGAAGGGAGAAGCATAGGTGGTCGATTGATGATTTCGTAAAAGTTCTCGATATTCTAGAAAACATAGAGATAAAGCTAGAAGAAGAAGATAAGGCACTCATGCTATTGAATGCTCTTCCTAAATCACACAAAAAAAAACATACAAGGGATCAAGAGACAGGTCAAGATCGAAGAGGAAATCAAGATTTAAGTATTTTCAATGCCACAAGGAAGGGCACTTCAAGAGGGAGTGCCCAGAAAAGAAAAACAGGCCTCAAGATATGAAGCAGAGGCAGCTGTTGCTTCTGAAGGAAATGATTCAGCGGAAGCCTTTGTGATAGTAGATCAGGAACCTAGTAGTGAGTGGATATTAGACATTGGATGCTCATTCCACACGTTCCCTAAAAAAACTTGGTTCCAAGATTTAACAGAAGCAGAGGAGGGCTAGTTCTCTTAGGAAACAATAAGACGTGTAAAGTCCAAGGCATTAAGGACACATGACGGAAGAGGAGCCGGAAGAGGAGGAGCCCATAGAGATAGAGGCAGAGCCTATAGAAGTCGTCAATGGTGGAAAGATAGTAATCCATGTTTAGACCACCGGAAAGCTGTAAAAAAAGTGACGAGGCACCTTCAAGGGACCAAATATTATATATTTATGTTCAGACGAACTGAGAATTTGGAAGTAATAAGCTACTCTGATTCAGACTATACTGACTGTATTTATTCACAAAAATCCACTTTAGGATATATTTTCATGCTAGGTGGTGGAGCTGTATCTTGGAGGAATGCAAAGCAGACATTGACTGCTATTTCCACTATGAAAGCTGAGTTTGTAGCTTGTTTTGAAGCAACCTCATATGGTATAAGGTTGAAGATTTTCATTTCAAGGCTTAGAATTATGGATTTTATATTTAGGCTATTAAGAATATATTGTGATAATAAAGCTGCTGTTTTTATGGCTAAAAATAACAAAAGTGCTAGCCGAAGCAAGCATATCGACGTTAAGCATTTAGCCATACGAGAACATGTTAAAGATAAAAAAATTAATTATCGAGCACAATAGCACTGAATTGATGACTGCAGATCCTTTGACAAAAGGCATGCCACCATTGAAATTTAATGATCATACAAAAAGAATGTGACTTAGTTCCTTAATGTAATTTTGTTGTTAGAACAAATTAATGAAACTATGATGTGATATTTTCTCATATTAATTGTGCACATATTCATTTATTCTAGAAATAACAATAAAGTTGGACCTCGAATAAACATAAGGTTTATTCATTAAGTTATACAGATTTGATATACACAATGTATTGTAATACATGGAAGATAATACTCGCTTTTAGGTATAGTTCGGTATACGAGATAAAAGAGAGATTGATAAATAATCCTCCTTATCCCACGTTTGGTACTTTTTTAGAAAGCCCATGATACCCGTGATAAATAGTTTTATACAAGGATAATGTATCCTTTTTATGACACGTGATAATTTTAATCTAATGACAAAAAACACCACAAATGATTTAATTGCCCTCAATATATAAAAATCTTAAACCATATCGTTCTCTCATTTCGCCGTCCCATCAAATAAATATTTTTATTTTATTTTTGTATTTTATATAATATGATAATTATATAAATGATTTTTGTAAATTTCAATAAAATTATTAGTATCACTCGATTAACCTTAAAAATTGATATTTGACTTGACTCACAAAATCAAGGGCTCAATTATCATATTATATAATATATAAAATTATGTAAAAATAAATAAATCATGCAAGCACTGTCGGCACATAAACAGATAAGAAATATGAACTCAAGCAACAACTTTGAAATTATAAAATTTATTATGATAAGGTTAATTTTGTCATTACAATCTAATATATAAATTTAATCACTCTTATTAAAATCATACAAAACATTAAATATAATATCATACATCTTATATATCATTAACTTATCTTTATATTATATATCACATGTTTATTCTATCATGTGTACCAAACTATGCCTTAGAGGACATATAGTCATGATTTATGTGCTTTGTTTTTTCCTATGGTAAACAAGATATGTATGGGCCAAGTCGGATAATGTAAGAAAAAATGGCCCATATCAAAAGAAGAATAAATGTATAGGGAATGGTGAAGAAAAAATGGCCCATATCAAAAGAAGAATAAATGTATAGGGAATGGTGAAGAAAAAATGGCCCATATCAAAAGAAGAATAAATGTATAGGGAATGGTGACGACTATAAACCTGCATTTTTTTGACAAACGGTACATACACCGCCTCAACTTTAGAAAATCGAGACACGCATGCGCCTCTTCATTTGACTCTCGAGCTCCCGATCAACTCATTGATAGTATGAAAAATGTCCATTAATAGCGGTAAATGAGGTCCCTAAGCACACACCTCATAAGAACAAAAACATATCATCTACAGAGAGTTGGAGTGCTTAGAAGACTTCAATCGAAGAAAAACAAAATACTTACAAATTATTCGATAGTCGAAGGTAACACTCGATATGTTTTTGCATATTGTTTATCATGTTCATAGATGCGTAGAAACGTGATTTTGTTGAGAAAAACTCTAACAAAAGGCGTGATATTACACTTTATTAGTCTTCTCTTTCAAATTCTTTTAATATGAAGTCGATAGCCATAATACCTCAATTTCCCATTAATTTTTTTTTTTGTTCTTGCTTTCTTCACTTCTCTTTTCTCCAATAAACTCACTCTCGTTTCTCAATTTCCAGAAGTTTGCTTTCCTTGAGCTTTTGAAAAGATTACGCAAAGCAAATGTATATTTTTTTCATGCAGGAGAGAATCACACTTTCCTGAAACTTGATTTGAACAAGAAATTAATCGTGGGGATGGATATAATATAATTTAAAAGCATTTACGTGGTTAGATACAATATTATTTCAATATTTAATTTAAAGGCATTTCATGGTTCGATTCAGAATTTTAGTGGGAAGGAGGAGATCGAGGAAAAAAAGTTTGTCTTCAATTAGTATTTTTGCGGGTTAAAACTGAAGTTTTTGAAAATGAAAAAATGGAAAATAAATTTTTTAGTCTTGTTTCCTTTTTGGTTTATATAACTTTTCAATTTTCTGTTTGGTACAAAAATTTATTAATTTTTGCAATTTTGGTCCATCTACCACCAGAAAATTCAATTTTTTTGTCGAAGCAAATCAACATAAAAAGTCAAACAAATTTTACAAGTTTTAACTTCTATGGTTTTCACAAGAACCGTTCAATACTTGCGACACCAAAATGTGATTTAATCATCATCTAATTAGCATTTTTCAGCAAAAAGTTGAATATTCCAGTGATAGATGAACCAAAATACTTGAAATTCAGAATTTATTGTATTTTTCAGAATTTTCACAAGAACATATTAAAAACAGAAATATTAATTGACCAAAAAATAAAAGACAATTTCCTGGGCCAAAAAATATTTTCGCATAAAAAAAATTGGTGCGAAATAGAATTTTGACTGTTGCTGTGTTTAATTTGAGTTTATTGGATATACAAATCATGATTTAAATTTTACATGTGTTTTTATAAAAATAAATATTTGTTTTCATTAGTAGTATTTGTTTTGAAATTGTTTTATTTGCTATAATTATTGCATAGTATATTGTCTAAGATTCAAGAGTCTTCAGCGGAGAAAATTTTTTTCTTGTTAAAAGTAAAAATTTACGATAAAAAGTAAAAATCTCAAACTCACAAAATATATCAAACTATACACTTTATAAAATTTTCTCTCTACTCAATTGTATTTTTTTTCACACATTGAGAAACTAATTTATAGAATTTCTTTGGAAATAATTCAAAAATAAATACATAATTACATACATCATCACACACTAATTTTCAATATTTACAACTCTTATTTTCAACATTCAAATATTCCAACTCTTATTTTTCAACACAACTCTTATTTTTCAACACTCCCTCTTGTGATGATGATCATGATACAATGATTGTCTTCATTACGTATTTTATACTGCCTCGTTAAAAACCTTATCAGGAAAAACCAATTGGGATAAAAATCATAGTAAGAGAAAAAGAGTGCAGTCACGTAAACTCCACCTCATGTTAACACGAACGTTTCTTCACAAATTTCGTAGATTGCGCATCTCAATGTTATATATATGCTTTCTGAATATTGTCGTAGGAAGTGGCTTTGTGAAGAGATATGATGAGTTTTTACATGATTGAATGTAACGAATATCAATATCTTTATTCATCTCAAGTTCTTGGGTGAATGCGAAGAACTTACGAGGAATATGTTTAGTTATGTCGCTTTTTATGTATCCCTCTTTTATTTGAGCAACACATGCATCATTATTTTCGTATAGTATCACATGCTTCTTGTCAAATGATAATCCACATGATATTTGGATATGTTAACCATGTAATAATAATATAATGAGTGTTTAAGCCTGGGCATTTTTTAATCTTGAAAATGCTCAGGATAAAATATGCTAACCATGTGATATAATGAGTGTAGCAGGATTAGGCAAACTGACCTCCACCATAGCACCAGAAAGCTGCAGATGATTTAAGCCTGAGCATTTTTTAAATAAGCGATGACCATTCAATCCATTTTTTCTAATTCTTTGAAGATCGAGTGAATATCCATGAAAATCAATTGTTGTACAAAAGACGGAAGATGCACTTAGATCAAACTTCTCTAGACAACTGCCATGAAATTCAAACTTCCCAAGCTTGGCTCTAGAAATCTTGATCTGCTAATTATCAGGAAGATCCGAGTTTTTTTGTACATAGAAATTAGTCAGGGATGGAGCGTGGATTTCTACCAAAGTCACTTTCAACCATCCGCACCTCTCTAGTTTAAACGTTTCCAAGACCGAAAAATTAAACACCAGTTGGTCATTAGTGAGAACATGCTCGTTTAGAAATTCTGCTTGAGCAAGATAAAGAACTTCGTGGTTGAAAAACCAAATCTTTTAAGGCTTGTCAATCTGGTGCAATAGAAAAACCAACGGGGTACAACAATACATTCACACATGTAAACAATTTCCAATTCTTCCACGTTCCTCATCAATGCAGCAGATATCTATGTTATCATGCGACGCGTGCTGTACTTTTGGTGGCACAAAAGGCAAAATCTCCTTAAATTCGAATTCCGAGAAAGAATGAAACCTCAAATATTAAAGTAACTGAGACATTATAAACCTCAAATTCTCCAACTGCCCCTTTGTTTGAAAATTGAAAACTAACTTAGACCATTGGACAATTAATGCAATTCAATTCAAATTCCCAAACAATGGAGTTATTTGAAATCCTTCTCTCAAGTCCAAATGCAAGCTTGAAGTCTCAAAACTCTTAAGTATTGATTCTACCTTTTTAACATCAATTTTTTGGGTTGGGTCCCAGATTCCAAAGAGCATTGAAAGCAGGATAGAGGCACGATATCAATTAGTTTTCATTTATTGAGTGAGAGAGATAATTTTAGGAATAAAATATGTTAACCATGTAATATAATGAGTGTAGCGGGATTAGGCAAACTGACCTCCACCATAGCACCAGGTAGTTGCAAATGATTTAAGCCTGAGCATTTTTTCAATAAGAGATGACCATTCAATCCATTTTTTTTAGTTCCTTGAAGATCGAGTGAATATCCATTAAAATCAATTGTTGCACAAAAGACGGAAGATGCACGTAGATCAAACTTCTCTAGACAACCGTCATGAAATTCAAACTTCCCAACCTTGGCACTGGAAATCTTGATCTGATAACTATCAGGAAGATCCGAGTTTTTTTGTACATAGAAATTAGTCAGGGATGGAGCGTGGATTTCTACAAAACTCACTTTCAACCATCCGCACCTCTCTAGTTTAAACGTTTTCAAGACCGGAAAATTAAACACCAGTTAGTCATTATTGAGAACATGCTCGTTTAGAAATTCAGCTTGAGCAAGATAAAGACCTTTGAGGTTGGAAAACCAATTCTTTTAAGGCTTGTCAATCTGGTGCAATAGAAAAAGCAACGGGGTACAACAACACCTTCACACTTATAAACTATTTCGAATTCTTCCACGTTCCTCATCAATGCAGCAGATATCCATGTTATCATGCGACACGTGTTGTACTTTTTTTGGCACAAAAAGCAAAATCTCCTTAAATTCGAATTCCGAGAAAGAATGAAACCTCAAATATTAAAGTAACTGAGACATTATAAACCTCAAATTCTTCAACTGTCCCTTTGTTTGAATATTGAAAACATACTTAGACCATCGGACAACTAATGAAATTCAATTCAAATTCCCAAACAATGGAGCTATTTGAAATCTTTCTCTCAAGTCCAAATGCAACCTTTAAGTCTCAAAATTCTCCAGCATTGATTCTATCTTTTTAACATCAATTTTTTGGGTTGGGTCCCTGATAACAAAGAGCATTGATAGCAGGATAGAGGCACGATATCAATTAGTTTTCAATTATTGGGTGAGAGAGACAATTTTAAGAATAAAATATGTTAACCTTGTAATATAATGAGTGTAGTAGGATTAGGCAAACTGACCTCCACCATAGCAACAGGGAGTTGCAAATGATTTAAGCCTAAGCATTTTTTCAATAAGAGATGACCATTCAATCCATTTTTTTTAGTTCTTTGAAGATCGTGTGAATATCCATGAAAATCAATTGTTGCACAAAAGACGGAAGATGCACTTAGATCAAACTTCTCTAGACAACTGCTATGAAATTCAAACTTCCCAAGATTGGCTGTGATAATCTTGATCTGATAACTATCAGGAAGATCCAAGTTTTTTTGTACATAGAAATTAGTTAGGGATGGAGCGTGGATTTCTAAAAAAGTCACTTTGAACCATCCGCACATCTCTAGTTTAAACGTTTCCAAGACCGAAAAATTAAACACCAGTTGGTTATTATTAAGAACATGCTCATTTAGAAATTCAGCTTGAGCAAGATAAAGAACTTTGAGGCTGGAAAACCAATTCTTTTAAGGCTTGTTAGTTTGGTGCAATAGAAAAAGCGACGGTGTACAACACCACCTTCACACTTATAAACTATTTCCAATTCTTCCACATTCCTCATCAATGCAGCATATATCCATGTTATCATGCAACATGTGTTGTACTTTTGGTGGCACAAAAGGCAAAATCTCCTTAAATTCGAATTCCGAGAAAGAATGAAACCTCAAATATTAAAGTAACTGAGACATTATAAACATCAAATTCTCCAACTGTCCCTTTGTTTGAAAATTGAAACAGACTTAGACCATCGGAAAACTAATGCAATTCAATTCAAATTCCCAAACAATGGAGTTATTTGAAATCCTTCTCTCAAGTCCAAATGCAACCTTGGAGTCTCAAAATTCTGAAGTATTGATTCTACCTTTTCAACATCAATTTTTTGGGTTGAGTCCCAGATGCCAAAGAACATTGAAAGCAAGATAGAGGCACGATATCAATTTCTCAAGTCCAAATGCAACCTTGAAGTTTCAAAATTCTCAAGTATTGATTCTACCTTTTTAACATCAATTTTTTGGGTTGGGACCCAGATGACAAAGAGCATTGAAAGCAGGATAGAGGCACGATATCAATTGGTTTTCATTTATTGGGTGAGAGAGACAATTTTTAAGAATAAAATATGGTAACCATGTAAAATATTGAGTGTATCAGGATTAGGCAAACTGACCTCCACCATAGCACCAGGTAGTTGCAGATGATTTAAGCCTGAGCATTTTTTCAATAAGAGATGACCATTCAATTCATTTTTTCTATTTCCTTGAAGATCTAGTGAATATCCATGAAAATCAATTGTTGCACAAAAGACGGAAGATGCATTTAGATCAAACTTTTCTAGACAACTGCCATAAAATTCAAACTTTCCAAGCTTGGCTCTGGAAATCTCTATCTGATAACTATCAGAAGGATCCGAGTTTTTTTGTACATAGAAATTAGTCAGGGATGGAGCGTGGATTTCTACAAAAGTCACTTTCAACCATCCGCACCTCTCTAGTTCAAACGTTTCCAATACCGAAAAATTAAACACCAGTTGGTTATTATCGAGAACATGCTCGTTTAGAAATTCTGCTTGAGCAAGATTAAGAACTTTGAGGTTGGAAAACTAATTCTTTTAAGGCTTGTCAATCTGGTGCAATAGAAAAAGCAACGAGGTACAACACCACCTTCACACTTAGGCCATCTCCAACCCAAAACTCTATTTTAAAGCAACTCTACTTTAAAATAGTGCAGTTTCTGCACCAAATACAATATTCATCTCGAACTCATCTACTTCAAATCTTAATCTAAAAAAGAATATTCTCGAAATATTCTTTTTTTTTATTTATTTAAATTTTTTCTTATTAATTGTTAAATGTATATTTTTAAAATTTAGTGATATATTTAATTTGGTGATTTTGGAGAATCTGGATCTAGATCCGGATTCGATTTTCCAAATTACTGATGATTTAGTTTGTTTATTTTTTTATTATATTTGCGTTTAAATTATCTGAATTCGAATTCGTATTTTTATTTTAACTGTGTACTTTAATGTTTAAATTTTATTCAATAAATTTGTGTGTTAGATGTTTAATTATAAAATTATTATAAAATCAATTTATAATTAAATATTTTAATTTTTATGATTAAATATCTAATTATTTAAATTATATAATAAATATTATACTATTATTTAAGTTTATCTAATTATTAAATTAATATAATAATATCATATTATTATATAAATAATATTTATAATTTTTAATATAAATATTTATAATAAAAGAATACAAAAAAATAAAAAATATGAATATTCCTCTGCGCCACATTTGGCGCTGAGGGAAATGGAGCTGCGCTATTCTGCGCTATTTTGAAAATAGCGCAGCTCCATTGGAGAATACCCCTGTACCAAAATGGCGTGAAATGCCATTTTAGAGCAGGGGTTGGAGATTACCTTATAAACTATTTTCAATCCTTCCACGTTCCTCATCAATGCAGCAGATATCCATGTTATCATTCGACGCGTGTTGTACTTTTGGTAGCACAAAAGACAAAATCTCCTTAAATTCGAATTCCGAGAAAAAGTGAAACCTCAAAAATTAAAGTAACTGAGACATTATAAACCTCAAATTCTCCAACTGTCCTTTTGTTTGAAAATTGAAAACAGACTTGACCATCGGACAACTGATGCAATTCAATTCAAATTCCCAAACAATGGAGTAATTTGAAATCTTTTTCACAAGTCCAAATGCAACTTTGAAGTCTCAAAGTTTTCAAGTATTGATTCTACCTTTTTAACATCAATTTTTTGGGTTGGGTCCCAGATGCCAAAGAGCATTGAAAGCAGGATAGAGGCACGATATCAATTGGTTTTCATTTATTGGGTGATAGAGACAATTTTAAGAATAAAATATGCCAACCATATAATATAATGAGTGTAACAGGATTAGGAAACTAACCTCCACCATAGCACCAGGTAGTTGCAAATGATTTAAGTCTGAGGATTTTTTCAATAAGAGATGACCATTCAATCCATTTTTTAGAATTCATTGAAGATCGAGTGAATATCCATGAAAATCAATTGTTGCACAAAAGACGGAAGATGCACTTAGATCAAACTTCTCTGGACAACTGTCATGAAATTCAAACTTCCAAAGCTTGGCTCTGGAAATCTTGATCTGATAACTATCAAGAAGATCAAAGTTTTTTTGTACATAGAAATTAGTCAGGGATGGAGCGTGGATTTCTACAAAGTCACTTTCAACCATCCGCACCTCTCTAGTTTAAACGCTTCCAAGATCGGAAAATTAAACACCAGTTAGTTATTATTGAGAACATGCTCGTTTAGAAATTCAGCTTGAGCAAGATAAAGAACTTTGAGGTTGGAAAACCAATTCTTTTAAGGCTTGTCAATCTGGTGCAATAGAAAAAGCAACGGGGTACAACAACATCTTCACACTTATAAACTATTTTCAATTCTTCCACGTTCCTCATCAATGCAGCAGATATCCATGTTATCATGTGACGCGTGTTGTACTTTTGGTGTCACAAAAGGCAAAATCTCCTTAAATTCGAATTCCAAGAAAGAATAAAACCTCAAATATTAAAGTAACTGAGACATTATAAACCTCAAATTCTCCAACTGTCCCTTTGTTTGAAAATTGAAACATACTTAGACCATCGGACAACTAATGCAATTCAATTCAAATTTTCAAACAATGGAGTTATTTGAAATATTTATCTCAAGTCCAAATGCAACCTTGAAGTCTCAAAATTCTCAAGTATTGATTCTACCTTTTAACATCAATTTTTTGGGTTGGGTACCAGATGCCAAAGAACAGTGAAAGCAGGATAGAGGCATGATATCAATTGGTTTTCATTTATTGGGTGAGAGAGACAATTTTAAAAATAAAATATGCTAACCATGTAATATAATGAGTGTAGTAGAATTAGGCAAACTGACCTCCACCATAGCACCAGGTAGTTGCAGATGATTTAAGCCTGAGCAATTTTTAAATAAGAGATGAAAATTCAATCCAATTTTTCGAATTCAATGAAGATCGAGTGAATATCCATGAAAATCAATTGTTGCACAAAAGACGGAAGATGCACTTAGATCAAACTTCTCTAGACAACGGCCATGAAATTCAAATTTCCCAAGCTTGGCTCTGAAAATCTTGATCTGATAACTTTCAGGAAGATCCAAGTTTTTTTGTACATAGAAATTAGTCAGGGATGGAGCGTGGATTTCTACAAAATTCACTTTCAACCATCCGCACCTCTCTAGTTTAAAAGTTTCCAAGATCGGAAAATTAAACACCAGTTGGTTATTATTGAGAACATGCTCGTTTATAAATTCATCTTGAGCAAGATAAAGAACTTTGAGGTTGGAAAACCATTTTTTTTAAGGCTTGTCAATCTGTTGCATTAGAAAAAGCAACGGGGTACAACATCTTCACACTTATAAACTATTTCCAATTCTTCCACGTTCCTCATCAATGCAGCAGATATCCATGTTGTCATGCGACACGTGTTGTACTTTTGGTGGCACAAAAGGCAAAATCTCCTTAAATTCTAATTACGAGAAAGAATAAAACCTCAAATATTAAAGTAACTGAGACATTATAAACCTCAAATTCTCCAACTGTCCATTTGTTTGAAAATTGAAACATACTTAGACCATCGGACAACTAATGCAATTCAATTCAAATTCTCAAACAATGGAGTTATTTGAAATATTTATCTCAAGTCCAAATGCAACCTTGAAGTCTCAAAATTCTCAAGTATTTATTCTACCTTTTAACATCAATTTTTTGGGTTGGGTCCCAGATGCCAAAGAACAGTGAAAGAAGGATAGAGCACGATATCAATTGGTTTTCATTTATTGGGTGAGAGAGACAATTTTAAAAATAAAATATGCTAACCATGTAATATAATGAGTGTAGCAGGATTAGGCAAACTGACCTCCACCATAGCACCAGGTAGTTGCAGATGATTTAAGCCTGAGCAATTTTTCAATAAGAGATGAACATTCAATCCATTTTTTCGAATTCATTGAAGATCGAGTGAATATCCATGAAAATCAATTGTTGCAGAAAAGACGGAAGATGCACTTAGATCAAACTTCTCTAGACAACTGCCATGAAATTCAAACTTCCCAAGCTTGGCTCTGAAAATCTTGAACTGATAACTATCAGGAAGATCCAAGTTTTTTTGTACATAGAAATTAGTTAGGGATGGAGCGTGGATTTCTACAAAATTCACTTTCAACCATCCGCACCTCTCTAGTTTAAAAGTTTCCAAGATCGGAAAATTAAACACCAGTTGGTTGTTATTGAGAACATGCTCGTTTAGAAATTCAGCTTGAGCAAGATAAAGAACTTCGAGGTTGGAAAACCAATTCTTTTAAGGCTTGTCAATCTGGTGCAATAGAAAAAGCAACGAGGTACAACAACATTTTCACACTTATAAACTATTTCTAATTCTTCCACGTTCCTCATCAATGCAGCAGATATCCATGTTATCATGCGACATGTGTTGTACTTTTGGTGGCACAAAAGACAAAATCTCCTTAAATTCGAATTACGAGAAAGAATAAAACCTCAAATATTAAAGTAACTGAGACATTATAAACCTCAAACTCTCCAACTGTCCTTTTGTTTGAAAATTGAAACATACTTAGACCATCGGACAACTAATGCAATTCAATTCAAATCCCCAAATAATGGAGTTATTTGAAATCTTTCTCTCAAGTCCAAATGCAACCTTTAAGTCTCAAAATTCTCCAGCATTGATTCTATATTTTTGACATCAATTTTTTGGGTTGGGTCCCAGATGCCAAAGAACAGTGAAAGCAGGATAGAGACACGATATCAATTGGTTTTCATTTATTGGGTGAGAGAGACAATTTTAAAAATAAAATATGCTAACCATGTAATATAATGAGTGTAACAGGATTAGGCAAACTGACCTCCACCATAGCACCAGGTAATTGCAGATGATTTAAGCCTGAGCAATTTTTCAATAAGAGATGAACATTCAATCCATTTTTTCGAATTCATTGAAGATCGAGTGAATATCCATGAAAATCAATTGTTGCACAAAAGACGGAATATGCATTTAGATCAAACTTCTCTAGACAACTGCCATGAAATTCAAACTTCCCAAGTTTGGCTCTGGAAATCTTGATCTGATAACTGTCAGGAAGATCCAAGTTTTTTTGTACATAGAAAAAAGTCACTTTCAACAATCTGCAACTCTCTAGTTTTAATGTTTCCAGGACCGGAAAATTAAACACCAGTTGGTTGTTTTTGAGAACATGCTCGTTTAGAAATTCAGCTTGACCAAGATAAAGAAATTTGAGGTTGGAAAACCAATTTTTTTAAGGCTTGTCAATCTGATGCAATAGAAAAACAACGGGGTACAACAACACCTTCACACTTATAAACTATTTCCAATTCTTCCACGTTCCTCATCAATGCAATAAATATCCATGTTATCATGCGACGCGTGTTGTACATTTGGTGACACAAAAAGCCAAATCTCCTTAAATTCAAATTCCGAGAAAGAATGAAAATTCTATCCACACAGTTAACAACACTTGTCTTCCTAGTCGATCTAAGTAACAAAAGGTCCACATCATTGATGTTTATATTGTAAATCCCAGTCCACTTGTACTCCCAATCCTTGGACAAAACAAAAGTTCGCAGAACATCCTTTGTGGGCAAGAGGGACAGAATTTGACTAATAATACTTTCCGGCATATTACTAATAAAATCTTGGCCGCCATCGTTGTCCGCAGCATCCACTCTAGTTTCTTATCTGCATTGATATCAATCTGAATGCTTTCGTCCTTCATTTTAACAGCCAACCCAGATAAAATAGAAAATGTAGAACTCAGTTACCAATCAAAATAGCACGGAAAAGAGATCAAAATCCCATCATGCACAGGCCCGATAATTCAGGAAAAAAAAAATGGTACACGCACGGCGGCGCAATCCATCCTGGACAAATTCGCATTTTTAGCAAAATTACTCATAAAAATTTATAAACATATTTTTTTCTCAAAAAAGGCAACCAACCCGCCCATTTCTGCATTCTGAT
Organism: Primulina huaijiensis; assembly: GCF_012295235.1. NCBI lineage: Eukaryota > Viridiplantae > Streptophyta > Magnoliopsida > Lamiales > Gesneriaceae > Primulina > Primulina huaijiensis. The sequence goes on from NC_133307.1 coordinate 19,398,487, forward strand.
CCTAGAGCATCGTTTAGCACAGATATTAATTTCTTCCAAAAACTAAGAAAGACATCAAATGATCCACAACACAAGAACTTGAACATATAAAACACAAAAACACAAAAACAAAATCAACACATAAAGCTAAGGTTTTTCAAACTTTTACCCGACCAAATGACGTAGAATAGCAGCAGTCAGAGCCCTAATTGCTTGCTATCCTCGTTCTTCAAATCTGGTATTGTAAAACAGTGTGACTACGAAATATGGCTTAACTGCGATAAATATTTTGTTTGGACATGTGTCCGAGGAAGAATGAACTGACGTAGAATAGCATCAGAAATGGCGTGGTATTTTTATTTTTGTTTTTCTTTTAATTTTTTTTTACTAATTGAGTAGTAAATATATTTATTATTAAATTAAATCATCAATATTTTTATTTATATATAGTAATTATTTAAATNGAATTTAGATCTAATTAAAGAAATGTTTTATTATTTTAAATTTTATATTTTTTGTAGGAGTTGAGCTGTTTTGAAGTTAATTTTACACTAAAATAATGCAATACGTTGAAAACGACTTTTTCTTTGTTTTTAAATGCAATCAAAATCCAGCGTTGGATTTTTTTTTAAACAAGCATTGGATTTAATTAATAATTAATTTTTTATATAAATTTCATTTAATATCCTTTTTAATTATTTTTATGTGCACAATATTTTGGTAAAATTCACATTAAATATGTGAATTGCCTAGTGAACCTCACTGGATAGAGCGTGAGCCTTGCCTTGCAATAACAGCATATGCTTTTATTTTTCATACATCCATACATACATCTATTTTCATTTTGCTATAGAACAAATAAAATCTAAAAAAAATTTACTCGTATTTTTCAGTTTAAATATATAAGGAAATCCTAATTTTAAAATTGATATAAGTAGATGAAGATGAAAGTGTGGGAAGATGAGCATAATGTTGGTCATACAAACTCCATCGGCCGCAAGAAGAAGGTTACTGATACATCAAGTCAGCGAATCTCAGAGAACCGAGTTGAACCTGCGGCTGAGCAGTCAGGCTTACTAGTCTCACAACCAGTTCAAGAACCATCTCGATATCCCTCTTCTTTAATTTAAAAACCTGTCGAAGCAGCTCTACAGATCCCAAGTGTTGAGACTTCAGGCAGTGCGCCCCCTGAATCCTTTATGAATCCTCCTCCTCCTCAACAATCCTAATCAGTTGCATCTCCACCATTTAGAGAAATCTCTAGCAAATGTGAATGAATTTGTTTAATTCATCACACAACAACAATATGATGAAGTAATAGGTGAACTGCCATCCTTCTCTCCTAGGGGCTATGGTAGGCTTTACCTCAGCCTAATCTCGGGATTAATGTGTATATATGGTTATGCGTTTTAGGAATTTTAGTCACTGAGCAAAATTTTTATACATGGATTTCTATAGTTTTAAATAATCTAGCATTTGAGCTTATTCTATATCTATGCGGTTCTCTTAATTTATATATTTACTCATTCTAATTCTACACACTCATTTTATATATATATATACACACACACACACAAGTATGTATTTACATAAATATATTGAATAAACTAAAAATATATAAATACTAAATAATAATCAAATTAAGTGATAATTATTAGAATACAAAATTGTATAACTAAATTATTTGAATGAATAATGTTATATGTATATTCAATTTTTTTATTTGAATGAATAATGTTATATGTATATTCAATTTTTTTTACTTACTTCACTATGAATTTATTTAAAAAGTTCATTATTATAAATGATATTTATCATGTATCTTGATATATTAAATTCTTAAGATGATTTTTAAAATTTATCTAGTTCATATTATACAAAATATAACAAAAAATTAAAAAATATATTAAACAATATTTACATTTTCAATGTACAGCCCACCCTATTTTAAAATCTTGGCTATGTCCTTGTTCTATTCTATTATCGAGCAGCTTGAGATTCCTAAGACTGTGCAAGAAACATATGTGCTAGAACATGAAATAATTTTGTCAGAAGATGCAGTGATGACTAGAACAACCGAGATTATGACGAGTGTAGTCTTGCATGAGGTAGTAGTGATAGTGCCAGAAGTTGAGATGGTTAAGCAAGCAGTGACTATGCTAAATAATGTTGCAATTGAATAAGACAGTCATGTTGAGCCATTCAGGTTGAGCCAATTTTTTTCTCGACCAAGCAGGCCATTCCTCATCCAGCCAGGCACCAGATCTTTCATTGGCCATCACTCCTCCAACTGGATCCAAAGATATTCATAGGAATGTATTATCCAGATATGAAAATTCCAATTAATCCTCATGATGACATCAATGCCAGACTGATATTAATTTCATCCAGTCTGACAAATTTGGAGCGTGGTCAGCTAGATTCTTACACTGCAATAGAAAAATTCAATGAAAAGATGCTCAAGAAAGTTTCCTTTCTCTCCAAGCACATCATGAACATATTCATGAGACTAGAGTATGTTCACAAGATGCATACTAATTCTGCATCTAATCTCGGTGGACAAATTCAGAGTAGCAATTTTCAGCTGTTCTCGAATATCAATGCATTCAATACCTGATTGTCAGCCAAAATCGAAGTAGTTAACTCTAAGATGAACTAGGTACATGAAATTATGAAAAGCCTCGGTGGTCTTGACAAAAAAGAAGAAATGAGTCAGATAAAGACTGAAATGAGTTAGAGGAAGACCAAATCAAGTCATTCCAGAGAACCTCCTAAGAGAATTGATTCTAAGAAGCCACCAGAATCATCAAGCAAACACTTTGGATTTCACAAAGAACATCACAAGACAGTGCTTAGATCAGTTTCAGAAAGTTCAGTTTCAGGTTAGTAATTGTATTTCGTCTAAGTCAGTTCCATTTATAAAATTTAGTTTTTCTGATATATCGAGCATATTTTGTCAATCACCAAAAAAGAGGAAATTCTTGGATCAATTAAGTTTCGGTGATTTAAAAAAAATACTGTCGATTTAATGTGAAAATTAATGTAAGTCTAGCCGAACGGAATTCTTAAAGGAAACTAAACTCGAGCGAGCATAACTAAGTACTGGAAGGGAACTGATTATCGAATGTCAATGATTAACGAGGAATGTTTACTACTCTACCAAACTGATCAGTCAAGCTTTTCAGCTGACATTCTCTAAATATTATTTTCAGAACATTCTTCAAGGATTGGATCTCAGCTGACATATCAGATAGTATCTCCCGTATCTTAACAACTTTTCAAACCATTATAATGCCAGAATTCATTTGCACTATCAGTGTGTACTATTTGTTATGAAGGACAATGACGTGGCACAACGGTTACTTATCTGGAACGGCTATCAGATTCAAAAAGTCGATCGTTATATGGAAGCCAATAAATAAATCAGTCGAGTGAACATTCAGACTCTACAATCTACTATCCACGATCTATAATCTATTATCCACGATATACAATCAAGTGATCTGCGATCAAAGCTTTCAGAACCCAACTGCTCAAGGGTTTATTCATAACATACTTAATTATTCATATTCATTCGTTATGGATCATTTGTGCAGAGTGTATTTTAAGATATATGTAACTGATAGTAAGAGGCTTACTAATCAAATTGATTTAGTGTTGAATTTAATAAGAGTTTCAAAAGGCCAAAGATAAGTCATGCTAAAGTGGGTTGTTGCAAATTACCTGTCATTGCCAAATTCTTCTAGTGGAAACCTTTCGAAAACGAAACAAGGAGTGACGTATGGGTTGTACAAATCTCCAAATATTCATAAACAAACTTGCCTGTGCATTTTCATTATTTCAGCTTTCTAGCCTAACTGATATTTAGCCTTGACATTTTTATTGTTCAAACCTACTCAATGAGTCTATTTTCACGCAGTGTCCAACTGTAGGTTTACGAAACTGATAAGATTTATAATTCAGTGTTGCTAACTCAACCGAATTTTAATATTAATTCTCCTCTGTAATCAATCTCACGATTCTAACTATATCCTTCATTCATCATACCATTATCTATATCTACATTGATTTCATCCATTATAGTAAACCGAGTTTGCTTGGCTATCGCGAAGAATAAAAAAATATATAATAAAAAAAAATGTTGAATCAAATCAAATAAAAACAAACTATCATTTAAAAATATATTTCTTACATAAATATTTAGTAGAGAGAAAAATTGTACTTTAAATGTTGATCATGTATTTTATATACTCTTATATACTAAATGAATATTCCCAACGAATGCTGATATAGAGGGGATAAAATGTATATATATAAGATTTTAAAATTTTAAGTTGCACTGTTAATGAAAATTATATTGATAAAGTAGCCGAAATAAATAAACTTGCAGTTTACAAGATTTAAGTTACAAGTGTGAAATCAATAATTAGAAATTTTGTTGAGATTTTTTAATAAATATTTATTTTTTAAATGATAAATTTAATTAATGATAAGAAATTTTTATTTTTATATTTCTTTTGGGTCGGTCCCCTAACTTGTAATCCACCTTGGATTAGATTGGGTTGGGTTGGGATTGCCTGATATGTCAAGCCAAATAGTGGGTTTTTGGTCATCCAGACAGCCCCGCCATGAGTTGGCATGTCTGATAGCTCTAATTGTGATATTTATTTTTTTTTAGTTTTTAAGTTTTTTATCTGTAATCCATTTGTTTGTGATGTTGATTAGAACTTATGTGATTAAATAAAAAAATTTTGCAAAAAATATATTTTTGTAGTTTACATTTATAAATACTTGAATAAAATTTGTTTTTTTTACTTGTTGTCATTAGCTAGAAATTATATGATTAAATAAAATTTATATGCATGTCTTTTTTTTTTTGAGTTTCTAATTTTTCAATCTCTTTATTCAGTTTAAGTCCATTAGACAGATACTTTATTCTTAAATTATATATTTAAATAAAAGTATCAACAATATCATGTAGTTTGATTTTCCATATTTAATTTCATTTTTTATTCTTTTTCTTAATAAAAACTAGAAAAAAATTAAAAAATTGTGTTGATGTAAAATATTGGTTGAGAAACACAAGAAATCTTGATTTTGATGATTAAAATTTTTTTATTGTATTTCTAACATATTTACTCAATGTGAATTTGTTATCTCAAGTTGAAAGCTGAATCTCGAAATCAACCAATTACTGAAAATGTGGCGAGCTGTAATGTTTTGATGATATCACACAGCTCGATGATGAAAATGACAAGCCACAAAAATGACTGAATAGAAAAATAAATTTTAGACAAGTCATATTTCACAACAACTCAGTTGGTTCGAATGTTATCTAGGAAAAATATTAGTCGCAAGCTTGAGCTGATGGAAACAGAAACAACAATCAGCGTGAATGTAGTAGTTTCAGTATTTTGACCATATCTCTCATCTCATTTATTCAAATGAAACGTTTCAATTTGCTTTACAAAGATAGCCGAGTGATCTAAATTCATCTTCATAATTCAAAGTTTGAATCGGATCAAAAAAATTGATAAACCACGATAAAGTTGTTGGTTCTGTACAGAATGGAGAACGAGTTCTAGATTGCTAAATGCCTAATCTATTAAGCATGTTTCTCATATGAACTTGGGTTAAGTGATTCTTGATTCCATGGAAAGATGAGAGAAAAAGACACAACTTTCATGTTCATCCCTTTGCCCAAAAATTGAAAAAGCAAGAGCCATAACAAAGCAAAGCCAACAGCTCAACTTCCACTAGCTTGGCAACAACTCACTTGGAACAACTCATATTAAGCCAACAGCTCAAGCTCATAACAGACTAGATTAGACCATCAAATCAACACAATTTGATTAGCTCAATATGATAACAACTCAGTTTCAAAAAATGGGCAGAAAATTTGACCGTTGCAACGTCAGAATCCGTACACAATCCTCTCAAATGGTCATATTCTTGTGTTTTACGTATATATTACTCTTGAAAGTCATAATACAATATATTGAAAATATAGGGGGTAAATAATTATAATATTAAGGGGGAGATAAAGTTTGTGCTTAAAGTTTTTTAAAATATGGTTTTTTTATTCACACAAAAAGGGAGAGAAATATGTTAGATGAAATTATTGTTTATCCAAATTTTGTGACCATAAAAAAAGAGAGATTGTTGGGTTGAGAAACACAAGAAAACTTAATTTTGATTATAACAAAATTTTTCATTGTGTTTCAAACATATTTACTCAAATGTGCAGTTATCTCAAGTTAGAAGCCGAAACTCGAAATCTACCAAACTGAAAATCTGAAGAGCTGCAGTGTTTTGATGATATCTCACAGTTCGGTGGTGAAAATGAAAAGCTGCCAAAATGATTAAATAGAAACGTTAAGTTTAGACAAGTCATATTTCACAACCGCTCAGTTCGTTCGAAGGTTATCTAAGTGAAATATTAGTCGCAAGGTTGAACAGATGGAAACAAAAACAACAATCAGCTTGAATGGCGCAGTTCCGGTATTTTGGCCATTTCTCTCATCTCATTTATTCAAATAGAAAGATTCAATATGCATTGCAAGAGAACAATCTAAAAATTATCTTCATAAGTCAAAGTCTAAATATGATCATATGAAGATGATAAACCACGATGAAGTTGCTAGTTCTGCACAGAATGGAGAACAAGTTCCAGATTGCTAACAGCCTAATCTGTCAAAGATATTTTTCTCATACAAACTTGGAATTGAGTGGTTCGTGATTCCTTGAAAGCTAAGAGAAAGAGCTACAACTTTCATGTTCAGCAATGTCCAAAAATGGCGAATCAAGAGCTGTAACAAAGCAAAGCAAATCCAACAGCTCAACTTGCACTAGTTTGACAACAACTCACTTGGAACAACTCAGATCAAGCCAACAACTCAAGCTCATAACAGACTAGATCAGACCATCATATCAGCACAGTCTGATCACCTCGATTAGATAACAACTCAGCTTCATAAATGGCCGGAAACGCAAATTTGATCGTTTCAATGTTAAAATTTGTACACAACCTTCTCAAACGGTCATATTCTTGTGTCTAACGTATATATCACTCTTGAAGACCATAAATACAACATATTGAAGATCAAATACAAGCGTTGGAAGTGGATTCAAAGCATAGTCATCCTACATGAAGAACTTAGCTAGAATGAGAGCAAGCCCAAGTATGAGGATATAATTGATATATACATACACTGTAAAATTCCTTACACTAAATCACTCACACATATACAAGAGAGTTGATGTTCAAAGTTTAGATGAGTGAGTCTTCACACAAACAAATTAAAGATTGTGTTTATAGTCTTGACATAAAAGATGTTAAATATTATGCGGATTGTGAGGTTGCGGTCTACAATCGAGTGTGCTATGAGTTTCAATTAGGCAATAGATAAGTCCTAAATTGAAATGAGTTCGTACAAGAAGTTGTATAAATCAAACTATTCTAGTGCATCCTTCTTAGATGGAAGAAGGGTGAGATATTAGTTGTTAATATCAGAACATCTATAAACAAATTTGTATTTATTTATTTACTGCATTTAATTATTGCTACTGGTTTTAAGATATATTTTTGAAGTATTTATGTATTCTTCAAATACCCAAAATATTGCATATAAAATGTTCGATAAAATGCTTCAATTAAAAAAAATTTTACACATTTAACTTGCATATATATATATATATCTTTTAAATATTTTTCATAGTGTGTAATTGGTTTTTGAAATGAATTATTTTGAGAGTCTTCTGCTTGGTTTGAAAACCAAACTCGATTTAATTTCTTGTTGTTCAATATTTCAAGAACCGATCTATTGTAGCTCAATGCTTGTCCCCCGAACAATCCTATCATCGTTCACTGTTTATCATGATATGTTTGCGATAATGAGATATTTTTCATTGCATTAGGTAGTACTTATCTAACATTATCAAGAACAACCCACTATTAGAAAAAGCAGGCATAAATAAGATGTACGTTTTTTCTAATGCATCCATATAATTGAAGAATAAAAAGTTGATTAATAACATAATATATATTTCCAAAAATAATATGAACATTGATGTATTTGTCTAATCTATTATCATTAAAAGGATTGTTATTTGCACACCATAATTTGTTAATCACACTCTAACTTAACATTGTATCTAACTAATTGTCAAGTTAGTTAATTTTCAAAACTTGTCATTCATTCTTTTTCACATTAACCACTATAATGTATTTTAAAATTGAACTGAATCAGATGAAATTGCGGTCACGCGCGACGAGACGATAATTTCCACGGAAAACCGGTATTTAAAGCATCCATTTGCCTCGAAGATCATGTCGATCACATACCCGAATTGATAGGCGTATTTACCATGGATGAATCTGGTTTTAGGAGGGAGAACAAAAAATGTGATAATTTTATTGGGGGGGGGGGGGGGGGGGGGGNGTTTCTTAGAGATAAGCTAAACATATTAGTTTTAACTTCGGTTAATCGTGGCAATGGTGGAAATTTGAAGAGGAGGAGAAGGCTTGATTCGTTTTTCATAAATGGAATTTTGATGTGCATGAATTTTTCGCTTTTGTTTTTTTTTATCACCTGGCAGTGTGGTTTTTTCGCAACTAACTGGATTGAAGCTAGACTTTTCCCCTATTGGGAGAGTTTTCTGTATCATAACCATTTGGAAAATTAAAGAATATAGAAAACCGCATGCAATTAGTTTGAACTTTATAAATAGGGCAAAAACAATTTTGCCATTCTATGTATTTCGTGCACCTTTTCCTCACTTAATTGATAAAATATATAACCGGAATCTGTGTAATTTATCATTTATTTATTTCACATAACGTAGTCAAAGGACTCCCGTTAAAGTTTTTAGTTATTGATTTTGTGTAACATTCTACCTGGTTTATGATGTTGGTTGATATTGATGTTTTGCGTTCACTGCCAAATGTGCGTGATTATTTTACGATCTTTATTTCTACTTTGATACTTACTAAAAATGTATGGTCCGATTTCCACAAATGAAACTGATCTGAATTGAGATCTCGAACCTGGTTTAGGCCTGAAATCATGAGAAAACCATAGAAGTAGGCATGGATGGTTGTTTTGGAGTAGCCGATCCGTTGTTGAAGTGAGAGAATAAGAGAGCTGCTCCAATATCAATATCATGAATGAATGATGAAATTCTCAAACATGGTATTACAAGAAAATATATGGATGCCACACATTTGAGGTGAGGGACCATATGTGGAAGGTAAAAGACTACACATTCTAGGGCTCGCCTTTGGCGGCAATCATCCACCCTTTCAGACCGGAGCTCTACCTGGTGGGGCGAGCCAAGAGCTAGGAGCTCGCCTGCTAGGGGCGAGTCAATTCCCTTACTAATTTTTCTGGACACATACCGTACATTTCTAATTCATCGGCTATATATANAATAATAATAATAATACATCATGGCATGGCCGCATGGATTCTAGATTTTCACAATAATTAATATACATAACTATTTAAATTTTTCAGAACTTTATTTTAAATCAAACTAATAGTGTACACATTCCAATAATTTTTTTTTAAAAAAAAACTTAATTAATTTTTTTTATGTGAAGAAATCATATAAATAAATTTTATAAATCATGTTGCTCGTAAGTGTGACAAAAAATATTGTATGAGTAATTAAACTATGAAAAAATAATATTTATCTGGCAAAATATAATTTACATATCAGTCACCGAAGGTAATCAACTTAAATAATTGTCATAAGGACTATATAATCAACTCAAATAATTTTATAAACCAGGTTGCTCGTAAATAAAATGGACACAGAATAGTTACACATTTAATTGTGGGTCAATAATAATAATAAATAATAATAGTCCGTATGATGCACGACTATGTCTTATATATAATATGATTAAAAATTGAAGCATTTAATTAAAACTGACTTTGGATATTTAAATATTTTTGTGTGAGTTTTGGATTATTATATTCAAAAAAGTATTTTGGAAGTTCTGAGTGAGTAATGAAAATATTTATGTTATATACGTATATTTAAATTGAGACATTTAATCAATTATGACTTGAAATATTTATGTTATACACATATATTTTGAATCGAGACATTTAACATAGGCTGTATCTTGAAATATTTATGTTATATGTATTTCCAAATGGAATATTAAATTTAATTTTGGAGATATTTTTTATGGTCACCAAAATTTAACATTTTGGCGGGTCTCTAAATGGCCAACCCAGCCCAACCCACTTTGGGCCGCGGGTTAGGCGGGCCGACCCGCTTATTTTTTTAAGAAAAAAATGTTAAACAGTATCACAGTAAACACAGGAAAAAATATATTTCAATCAAATAGTTTCATAAAATACTTAAAAACATTGAAATAAGAAATTAAGAAAGCATACAACATAATTCATAAAAGGTAAAGTGCTAAAACCAAACATGAAAAAATTAAACAAATACTATAAAGTCAATTCTCATTAAATTTCATTCAATCTTGATCTTCTACAATAGCACAGAGATTCAGATTTTACCAGAGTGAGTGATGGAGGCGAGGCGCATGAGAAAAAAAAAGAAAGAGATAAGATAAGAGAGTGATGGAGACGCAGTAGACTTATTTCAATTTTTATATAAAACTTAAAAATATAAAATTCTACCCTCATTTGGCTGGCCAGCCCGCCCTGTCTTGGCCCGCAACCCAAACGGGCTCAGCTCATTTGGTCCGTCTCCAAACGGTTTGCTATTTTATTAACCCAAGTGTTCATAGATATGATTTTTGTTTTCTAAGTAAAAGGATGACTCCTCGAAGATAAATACATATCTAATAAAATTTAATTATTAAAATGATAAAAATACAATTATATTAAATTAATATGATATAAAAAGTATATATTAGTAAAAATATTGAAATAACTAATATCTATGGAAAAAAAACAAAAAAATTGAAATAATTATAATTTTCGTAATGTATATTTGTTTCATTGTCATTTGTTCTATGTGTTATGAAATTCAGATATAGTCCTTTATCTTTCAATTTTGGTAATTTAAATACTTTTTTTAGAAATGTTGATGTGGAATTACACACAAGAACATCATCTCTACACTTCATCGGTACCCATCAGCTCACATTAAAAAAAAAACCTACGATTAAAGAATTCAAACAAACAAAAATAACAGAACATTGGAATTTAACGACATCGAGGACAAAATCGCAAATGACAAATATATAAGCCCAAAATGCTATATCCCCAAAATATTCAAAAACATTATAATTGATGGTACAAATTATTTATGATCAATAATGTTAAATCATTACAATAACCCGAGACGTGTTCTCAAACCAAACCCTGTCCCTCAATTAAGTTGCATTGCCATAAATTAAGGGCAAGATTTTGAATGACCATAAAATCCTAGACAAAAACTTGTGTGAGATGGTCTCACGGGTCGTATTTGTGAGACGGATCTCTTATTTGGGTCATCCATGAAAAAGTATTACTTTTTATGCTAAGATTATTACTTTTTATTGTGAATATAGGTAGAGTTAACTCGTCTCACAGATTAAGATCCGTGATACAGTCCCACACGAGACCCACTCAAAACCCTAAATGAATGGTGGTCCATTTTGCAGTCCCCCACTAGAGGATTCTTCTCCATGTCCATTATGTTTATGGAGGCCACCTAAAAATCATATAATGATGATAACAGAAAAAAGTCAAATCTATGTGTTTCGAGTGACTAACTGGATGAGTGGTTGAACATGAATTGGTGAAATATTTAATTTTAGTCTTGTAACCAATTAAGCTAATTATAATTTTTTATATATATATTGAAACACTTGGTCTTTTGATTAATATCGGAGTTAAAAAGGTTCAACTTAAGTCAGTACTGAGACAAAATTTAAGTGTGCGATACAAGTAATGTCAGAGAAAATAATGAGTGAATATGTAAAATCATGAGATGTACTTTTTATTTATAGAGTTACCAGGAGTTAAATACTTTGTATAAAAAGAACTATGTGAGCTAGGCAAATTCCATGAAATACGAGATTTGTTATTGCATTTGTATTGATATGTCCTATCATTTGTAACTTTTGAATTTTGAATGTATTTTGATGTCTTTGAGATTCTTTCTTTATCAAAAAATATTTGTCCACATATTTTATATTTAGAAGACTTAATCTATAATTATCGGAATATTTGTGTGGGCTCAGCTCAGATAACCGTGATAAGTGCTCGGCTATCTGGGTCTTTTTTTTAAATGCTTCCCGAGGTGAGACTTTTTCACTTCTTTTTTTTTTTCGTGTCATTAATCTGATGGATTGTCAAGCAATTCCCATGCATACTTTTGTACTCGGTTTATATCCCTTTTATGTATGTCTCCTTGGTAAGTTATTTTCTTTTTGTCCCAGATGTCTAGTCCCGGCCCTATTTGAGTTCGAGATGTGGCGCAATATGCGGATGCTTCCTCATCTTTCGAGCACTCTTTAAGCTCTGAGCAAGATATACTCCTCAGGCTCGGAGACTCTGCCAGATCAAGACCAATGAGGCTCGATTGCGGGCATCCGAGCTTCCTTGGTATGAGGTATGTGGCTCTTACCTAGATCCTGAGAGGGTACGAGATCAGGGAGAGGTCGGGCATGACTGTTGGTTTTGACTTGCTCATGCTCGGCGTAGATGATAGGGCTCACTGCCCTCCTAAGGGCTTCCATACCTTTTACACTGGCCAGTTAGATATGGGTCCTAGGTTCTCCGTGTCCCAACTTGTTCAAAGAAAGTGTGTCACTTCCCGAGATTGAGGTTAGTCGACACTGACTTTGTTCAAAAATCACATTATCGTCAAACAACAAGTCTTGTAGTAAATCTAAACCAATTTATTTTATAAATACCATAAAATATAATTGTCTTTACAACATGGACTCTGAAAACGATAAAAGATGAAGAAGCGTTTTACAACTTTAAAAAAATACTTAAAGGAATATATTCTTAATTAAAATTCTTCATACATCCACCACCAGCCCTAAAACAAGTCTTGTTCATGTTCCTAAATTTCTTCTTCTGACTTATCTGGGAAGGTAGACTAAGAGTTGAGTGATATGATTGTAACTCAGGCCGTTCGAGCACATACATATCAAACATACATGATTTTCAAAACATTCATACCATGCATAACATATTTCGTACCAAATATCATAAACATAACTTGGTAGAAGCACTGAGATTTCATTATTTTATATGGTTTACTGATATCAGTCCCTAATTTCTCACCCATATCAGTTGAATCCTCATAGTGACAAAACATATGGTACTTTCAATATAACACGAAATGAATGACTCATGCTCGAATAGAACTTTCGAAAACTGAAACAATTCATATACAAGTTTTAAAACATAAGCCCACTTAAAGAACAAGTTTGCCAAATTATATATAAAATCCCACTTACATTAGATCTGGATGTGAAGAACGGTTTTTCGTTGCTAGGATTTGGGAATCCTCCTCAGATCTGGACTGCAGTAGAGTTTCAATACTTGGCGGAACTTGGAGAGCAAATCTCGATTCTCGATAGCACTTGAGAGCAACTTTCAAAAATTTGGTATAATTTGCACGTGTGATATTTTGGAATGGGAGGCTCCTCCAATTTATAGGGGCTCACTATCATCCTGATCTTGTATTATCTTTGTATTTAAATTTTGAATCTAAGATAATTTACCCTCCCTTAGCTATCTCATTGGATAGATTTCCGAAAATATTTCCTTGATAGGCCTGGAAATTCGAATTATAGGTCTAATTTTACAGCATCCGGTAGATCTTTTATTCTGTAGTACAACTTAATCTATGCCCCTAAATTTTCGAATTTTCCCTTGTATTTTTCGAATTTTTTGATCATTTATTCTTAAGATATGACTTGATTTTCTTAGCCACTACTCAAGCAGTGCCGCGACGCTAATGCCTGCACGAAAAGTCAATTGGGCTTCAACTCACGGGCTCGGACAAAATATAAAAAGGAGAACAGGGTTTCAAACCAGGGCAGCCATTTTTGGGAGAGAAATCCGTGAGAGACAAAAGCATACACTTGAAGAAGGAAGTCGAATGCCAGGATTGATCGCAACGACAAAAAACGACGAATCCGAGGAAAGAGACGTCACTTCTGATTTGTTATCTAATCTTTTGCCCCTTTTTTAATTCTTTTATCGAGATGTATAAATCTTCAAACATACTTTGTTTCTGTTTAGATTTCACTATGAACTTACATTTTCATTCGTGAGGATGATGTAGCTTTGTTGACACGATAATTTTGACTCAGTTGTTTATATGAATGTATTCCTTTTGTTTTAATTGTGTTTCATATTTCTTTTCGATTTCAATTTACTGACCATATATTGTTTGTTATCTTATCAATTTTACAACTCAGGAGAGGGATTAGAATTATAGATAATTAGGGACACATCATTAAATATTTATTGAAATTTAGATTTTTATTAGGAATGTTTGAATCAAAGTTTGAATGATACAATTTATTCTTCACTTGAGAAATAGGGAATAAAATGATTAAGTGTTCTTGGCCATTAAATTACTGGAATTCATGAATATAAAAGCATCCGGGAATAGTTATCATGTAAATTAAGTGAAATCGAATCTCTAGATATTTTCGCCCATTGATATTTCTCAATTTGGTGATTCGATTAATATTTATTTGAAATTAATTCATTTTCAGTAAACCAAACCTGTCTATTGATTCTTCTAGATAAAGTCGCGAATATTTTAATTACAAACACTGATATATTTTTATATATACACTCTTCGTGGGAATGATACTTTACTCTCTTGTATTAAAACTTGACAATCATGCACTTGCGAGTAGAAAATACACAACAGCTTTTATTTCCCACATCATAAAATTTGATTTGAGTCATTTATCAGAAGTTTTTGAGCTTTATTTTGTGTGATCGAAACCTCTGTTCCGCGATCTTGTTTCTATGCATTGTTCTCTTCCATTTTCCCGGTGATTTTAGTAGAAATTTTCGATTTTTTCTTCGTTTATTAGTTTGGATTATAATATCAGTTTAATTTTTGAGACAAGCTATAATTTTCTGCCAATTTTCAAGTGTTTTCCAGCTGCTGCCACCACCACATCTCCACCGTAAGTAGCCGTTGTTCCGACCTACTCAGTTTTGATTGATTTTTGAAGAGTTTTAAGCATGTTTCTAGCTCGAATTTCACCTCTTATTTCAGTTTATTCTAGGCTGCCGGAAAGTGGAAGTTTCATCACTTTGAATGATATTTTTTCATTGCGTTAATCGCACGATCATTGCTATGATATTGGTTTAATGTAGTAGGTTTGACATTTGTACGAGTTCGAGATATATTCTCTGACGATCTATAATTTATTGTTGAATTCGTTATTGTCATATTGGTGAATATTGTTGATAAAGTGAGGTTTTTTCTATTCAATATAGTTCAAGTTTGTGTTCGAATATCGCGTTAATATTGGTTATTGGTTGGTTATCTATAACCGGAGTTGGTTGTTTAGAAGTTATATTTCGATTGACCCAGAATTTACTGTCGAATATTTTAGTGCGATATTGAGAGATTATCGACATTGCGATAATTATTAGATTATAGAAATATTGCTAGTTTTAGAATTGTTGAATTACTATTGGGAAATTATAGCTAAATGTTTGCTTTGTCATTCCTATTGTATCTTTGGTGGCGGTATGGAGGCCGAGTCATGAGTGTTTGTTTTAGCACTGCATGACATACATCGCATACTTAGACCACTGCAGTTTAGCACATGACGATGTGACTCCTCTGTGTATTTCCAATTGTTATCGTACCATTTATTTGCTCGTGTTTATCCCATGTACTTTGAGTCCAGCTACAAGCATTGCATAAGCATCCATTTATATTTTTGTGCATGATTTATCTTTAATTTTATTATTATTTATCTGTGTCATACGAGAATCCTAACATCAGTTCGGTATGCTGTTATGGCTGTTTATGGGCATCATGATAGATCACCCAAGTGGTTTTGCAGCATAGGTAGAGATTCCGCAGTGTAGCAGTGGTTGAGGTTGGGTCTTGTTGTCAATTCTCCTAGATATTTTTATGTATTATAGAGTCATTATATATTACTGAGAGATGCCCCAAGTATTTTTATTATGTTTTGAGATTCTTGTATCGTTCTTTGGATTTATTTATGTTGTTATCAAGTCTTGTTGGATCTATTTTGTTGTTGGATAATTTTGTTTTTGTTGTGCATGGCCGACACTTGTATATGCGTTATTTTGTTATGTTGATGTCCTATTTTTTATATAATTTTTTTTTCTGATTTTTCTTGCATGTTTTATTTACGGAAAGGTAATGCCATAATTTTTCTATACCAAATGTCTATTTTAAACCATTTTTCGGATGCCAAATAATTATTGCATGTTAAGTAGATGTGATTAGAGTGATGGATTCTTACACTGAAAATATCTAAAATTCAACAAACAAATAGAATTCAGCAAAAGCATATTTCAGAAGACATCTTGCAATTATCTTAGAAGATATCTTTATAGGACTACTGATTTTAGTACGAGAAATCTTCACCGAATTTGACTTAATATATATTGGCCCTACTGAATCATGGTGTTAGCTGAAATTTGAACTTTTCCTCATCTGGACAAACTAAATCATCAACAATCATATGATTAATATAATGTTTTGGACATTAAGACAAATTTATTATGGTTGTTTACATAAATGTCTCAGACATTTATTGTCATATTCTGTTTTGGAAAAAATACAAATGACATCTGGCATCAAGTACTATTTTGTTATGACATCAGTTCAATTCATTTACATACTTTCAAATCTTTACATTGCAATCCCTCTATCTAAAGCCAAATTCAAGAATCAGAATTTTCTCTACACACTCTACGAATCGCATACTTCTTTTACCTGAGATTCAATCTCTACCGATATATTATCAAGAATACACTTCAATTCTTATCTAATTTATTTTAAGTATCATATGTATTGAATATTTTAGTCACAATTATATCAAATATTTATTATTTCAAGTGTGAGTCTTCTAACTGATAGACAAGGTATTTTTGTACAGATTTTATTTAAAAATGTTTTACTTGTGTACTAAGAGTTCAGTAAAATACTTGGTAGGTCATGTTGAAGTGGGTAGTTGTAATTTTGTACTTGTCAAAGTTTATTAGTGAACTCTTTTTATAAACAAAATAATGAGAGACATAGATAGATTTTGTTCTTCAAACTTCCATAAACAAATCTTTGTGCACTTACTTTTTGCATTTCATTTACTTTTATTGTTTTCTGATTTTTGGTATATTAATTTTGGTTCACTAAGTTCAATTGGACTTTTTCCGCACTGATTATTCAAGTTGTCTGTTGCACTCAGAAGATCGAGATTTGATATTGACTGCTAACAACAGTTGAGATCCCTTAAGCTTAGAATAAAAAAATTATGTGAGTTAATTATTCAATCCTCATGTCTAAACAACTCAACTGATCCTAACAAGTTGTATCAGATAGGGTTTATCTATGTCTCTGAACAGTTGATATCAATGGCTTCATTCAAACAGATTCTAATGTTCTCAAAGGAAGAATTTGATTATTGGAAGATCATAATGCAAGCTCACCTTGCAGCTCAAGATGATGATATGTGATATGTGATTACTGATGGACCAATGTATATCATGAAGATAAATAATAATGTTGCCATTACTGGTGGAAAATCTCATATGATCGGATGAATTACGGAAGACAAGAAAAATGTGAATCTTTACAATGTGACCATGGATATTATGTATACAAATCTTGACAAGATTACATTCAGCAAAATCAAAATATTCTCCACTTCCAAAGAATTCTTGGAAAATTTATCTCAATTATATGAAGGAAACGATCAGACCAAATAAAACAACTCACTGTGATTATGCAAATATTTTAAAACATGAAGATGAATCTATGAAAATCTTTGAATGACTTGAATGAAAGATTCAACTACATAGTAATTGAATTAACTGCTCTTGGAAAGTAATACCAATAGAAAAATTGTTCCTAAAGTCATGAGAGCACTTCCAAAAGATGAGATGTCAAACCATTGCAATGAGAGAATCCAAGTATTTGATCAAAGTAGAATTACATGATCTGTTTGCATATTTGAAGACATATGAGTTTGAACTTGAAACAAGGACCGTTGTTTGCCACTACTGAACCATGTACTTAAAAAGATTTATGAACATATCAACAATGATGTAATGTCACTGTTTGTAAATAAAATTTGAATATTAGTGAAGAAGAATCAAAGGAAATATCAGAATTAAAACAAAATAATTCATCTTATAATTATATGACTTAAAGGATTCAACAATTGCTACTTTCAATCAAACAACCGTACTTTCGTGGATGAAATGGAGGAAACTAAGAAAGAGATGTGTCTAAGACAGCATATAAGCAAACTATGTACGCTAAGAGAAGAGGATAGATGCTCGCAATTACTACAACAAGAAAGCCGCCCCTATCTTCGAAAGAGGAACTTATAGTGCTAGATGTGACTTTTTCTCTTTCTTGCCTGGGATTGGCGTTGTGCCCAACTGTGGAAAGAAATAACATTTCATTACCGAGTGTCATAAGCTTAAGAAAGATGATTCAAGGAAACATAAAGAATTCAAGAAGGAAAACAAAAAATGCGGAAAATTTATGGTTCCTAAAGAAAACAAAAGCAAATTCGCTGATTCAAATAATGAGTCTTCTGGCATAGATTTCCAATCCAGTGAAAATGGTGATGTGAAAGTCCAGTTCCTGATTGTCGTTGCTGATTTGGAAACAACAAATGATGATAGTATTGAACTTTGACTCAAAAAAATTTAAACAGTATTATCTTATTAAAGAATTGCAAGATATGATATAAGGGTACTCGAAGCTATATCAATCATTCGAGGAAGTCATAGCTGAAAGCAGAAGGTTGATTGACCAAATCAATAAGTATGATTGTTTACAAAAAGACAGTTGTGACGGTCTTAAGTATAGGGTGAGAAGCTCAAGACTGATAATGAAAGGGTAAATGCAGATTGCTAGATGCTATTAAATGAGAACAAAAAGTTGGCTCAGCCGATAAATTCACAGAACAAGTCTTCATTTTCACTATGAACGATGCAAGAGTTACAAAAGCATTCTAGAGACAAAACTAATTTCAGCTTTAATGACAATGAAAGTGCATCTTCTGAAACTAGTACTCAATTGTATATTGAGTTTTGTAATTGATAGAAAGTTTTATGTGCATATTTTATTAAAAAGTGTTTAAGTGGTATGCTAAGAGTTTCAATAAGACAGTTGATAGGTCATGTTGAAATGAGTAGTTGTAATCTTTGTAATTATCAAAGTTTTTTAGTGAAATCCTTATGAAACAGAAGAAATTGATACGTAGAAGAATTTTACCCTTCGAACTTCCATAAACAATTATTTGTGCAATTGCATTTTTGTATTTCATTTACTTTTATTGTATGCTGATTTCTGATCTACTGATTTTGAGAATCTTTGGTCACTGAGTTCAGTTGGACTTTTTCACACAATTATTCAAGTTGTCTGCTACACTCAGAAGTTCGAGATAGAGATTTGATCTTGACTGCTAACACTAGTTGAGATATCTTAAACTCTGATGAATAAAATTTTGTGAGGGGTTTATTTACCTTCTCTAAACACGTCCATTGATCATAACACATTGAATTTTGTTTCGATAGAATGTCTTACTCCAAAAATAAGAGTAGATCTCATGTACAACGATCTCACGAATCTACATCCGTGAGAAAGGTCGACTCGATCCATAGCTGTCATGTGAGAAAGGTTGACTCGGTCCATAGTTGCCATGAAAATTATTACTTTTGATACAAAAAAATAATTTTTTTTACTCAAATCACTATATATTATACAATATATTTTTTACATAAAAAATAATATTTTACTCAAATCAGTATATGTTGCACAATATTTATTCATGATATAACTAACAAGGTATGATAGTTTTGTAGTGAAAAATAATATGTTGGACATAAAAAATTATACTTTTTATTTGTTAAGTTGGGTTGGAGATCTATCTCACAAAGTTATTCTGTAAAACGTTTTCACTTGAGTTTTTATGATTAATTAAAATCCGTATGTGTGAATATTAAATAATAGAAATTTGTTTATTTATATTAACAAGGAAGTTATAATTTAGTTTCGAACTGAAAAAAATAAAAAGAAAAAAAAGGTAACAATAATACTGTACTGACATTATTTTATTCATTTTTATGCTATAAATCATTTTTTGGACATTCAAAACATTAAAAAGAGAAATTTTATAATCTACTAATATATATCTCGAGTTAGATACATAAAGTTAATGCATGCGCATGAACCAAAACGTACTTGGAACATTTAATTTGAATTTTAACTTATCAACTCAACCCGCGTTCAATATTTTTAGCTTTTAATTTAAATTTGATTAAAATTGATTCGTTATACATATCATATACTTCATACTTTAATATTTATAAACTCGTAAAAAATCATAGACATTCGAACTTTAAACGAACTGAATTTCCAAAATTACAATGCAAAATCTAAGGTGTTTAATAAAGATAAAGAAATATTTTGTATATGAATTATGCCAATGATGATAATAATAATAATAATAATAANAATTTCACAAGCTAAACTAGTTTGTTGTTGTAGGGGTTTTAAATGGTAGTCCTCTCCATATTAATATCATTTTAATGGCATTTATGGAACTGTAGGGATGCCAATTCATCAAAGATTAGGTCTCTTATTAAACGGTCTCACGAATCTTTATTTATGAAACGGGTCAACCCTACTGATATTCACAATAAAAAGTAATACTCTTAACATAAAAAATAATATCTTTTCATAGATGACCCAAATAAGAGATCTGTCTCACAAAATACGACCCGTGAGATCGTCTCACACAAGTTTTTGTATTCATTAATTATATATATTAAACCTACGTATATTGTAATAAGACGGACCTGGCCGGGTTTTCTGAATTTTTATATTGTGTGTACGGTTTTACGATTGAAAATATTTTAATTAAATTATTACAATCAACTATAGATTTATATTTATAAAAACAAAAACCCAATACATTTTAATTTGGTAAAACGATAAACGTTAGAAACTCGTCCCATGTCAAGTGTCTACCCCTTAGGTAAAACGATAAACACTATAAACTCGTCCCATGTCAAGTGTCTACCCCTTTGGCCCTTTTTTAAAACGTGTAGTTTCATCAAGAGGGAATAAAAAAAGGTAAGAAAAGAAAAAGTAATTACAACTGCAAGAACTCATAATAATGTGCCTAACACGTTTTATTTGAATGAATTTTAAGATGTTTAGGCACAATCATAATTAATGTCAAATAAATACAAAATAATTATTGGGCTCCCAATTATCATATCATAATTAAGGCAAAAATTTGTATGAGACGGTCTCACAGATCGTATTTTGTGAGACGGATATCTTATTTGGGTCAAACATTAAAAAGTATTACTTTTTATGCTAAGAGTATTACTTTTTATTGTGAATATCGGCAGACTTGACCCGTATCACAGATAAAGATTCGTGATACCGTCTCATAATAGACCTACTCCATAATCAATGGTATTCAGAAAATAAAGTGGTTTTCGTGTTGGATTTTGGATGAAAGTTAGATGGAAATTAATTATTGATATAAACCTTATTTAAAAATAAGAATTTATTATACAATTTAAATAAAAAATTTATAAATTGTCTCTCTTACCGATCTTGACTCATTTATCGTGCACTTAACTTGTATTGTTTATGGAGCAATGTATTTATTAAATTATATTCAAATTTATTGTATTTAGATATGTGAAAATGTATTTAATAATTATATTCAAATTTATTATATTTAGATATGTCAAAATATCTTGCCTCGTAAGATAAGTTGTGATGGCATGTTGTATAAATTATTTCAATATATATGTTTTGACCTATAACCTTCACAAATGAATATTATCAGTAATTTAAATTAATTTTAAACTTATTAACTGAACAACGGAATAATAACTTATTATTTTATAAAATAAATGTATAAATGGATGAAGTGTGTATCTAACCAACTAGGAAATAAAATATATTTTTTGATAATTTTTTAGGTTAAAAAAGAAGGCCTAAATAACTTGTAGTATGATCAGTTAATTCAAATATTATATTTTTTTATGTCTAAAGTATTATTTTTTAATATAATCATGAACCTAATCAACATGTAAAGTCCAAATTCAGTACGCGTATAACCCATGCATTTATTTAATTATTAAATCATTTAATTAATTTTAAATGAGTTTTAGCCATGCATGATTTATGAAAGTGCATTAATTTAAAATATTTATGTTTATGTGCTGCACGTTAAAAATGTTTTTCGAGTTTCATGTTTCAGGCGATTATTAGAGGCGGGATGGAGGAAAAGACCCGTGACGATTTTTGGCAATTTAAAATGTGGTATTTTATTTTAAGTAAGGATGGGGCATTTTAACTAATTCGTTATGTTGTTAGTATTTTAAAGCCAAATTTAATTATAAGGTGAATTTTAGAATTTAAAACTTTTAAAATTGGCGTGTGATTATGTTAATTGAAGAGTTTGATTAAATTAGTGTGTGTTAACCTTTAATTAGTATTTTAAATAGTTAATTTAGCTAGACTTTCTTCTAATTATCATACACACACACGTTTTCTACACTCACACACACTTACACACTTTTACACACTAAAAACGTATTACACACATACAAAACCGTTTTTCACACACCACACTTACACATCCATATCTTTTCATATTTTGGAGAGCAAAAAGCCTAGGGTTCTACCTTTATCAGCAGCCGCCCCCTTCCTCTAAATTTCAGCAAGGTTTTGTTGAGTTTTCTTCAAAGAAAAACGTGCCACGTTTGTCCCGGATCAACCTCGCTTCTATCTCCGCTTCGGTGACGTCGTTTCGGTAAAGTTTGATATAAAAAGGCACGTATAATCTTTATTTTGCTGTATCGATCATGTCATATTACGTGTTGCGTTGTTTATGTGTAAAAATATATGTGTTACGTTCGTCGTTTGAGCGGAAAAGGATTTGGATCAGTTTTGAAATAGATTTTAGATCTAAATCCACGTTGTGCTGTTTTTTAAATACTGTGAATTTTTGGTGATGATTTTGAGAAAACCTTCAACACAAAAATCGTAGAACTTCTTGATACCTTCGATTTGATATAAAATTCAAAAATTTTGGATAAAAATTGAGTGAGTTATGACCGTTTTCGTGGGACTGCTCAAACTGTGTTTTTTCGAAAAACATGTTATTGATGAATTCATGAAGTTTTATTGTTGCAGGCTTCGTTGGGGATCGACGGGTGATCGTTGCTGATGTGGGGTTGGTCTTTGACGTTTTGTTTCGCGTCGTTAGGCAATTTGAAGATCGAGTAGTCGTAAAACTATTTTGTTGTGTCAAAATTTAAGTTTATGAGATTTATTGTGTTACGTGGGGTGCGTCATTTCCTTGGAGATGATTGGGACAATTGTGGAGTCAAGTCAGTTCCATAGTGTCCTAGGATGGGTCTCGAGGCGTTGTTCACCATTGTGTAATCGAATTCGAAGAGTATAAGATTTTAAGTCGCGGAGTCCAGAAGACGCGGCGCCCGAGCGGTAATTTTTTTACCGCCCGAGCGCCACTCGTTCTGTCCAGTGTATAACATCAGAAAACTCGGCGCCCGAGCGGTAACATTTTACCGCCCGAGCGCCACTCTTTCTGCCGAGAGTTTTGTTCTGCGAGCTCGGCGCCCGAGCGGTAATGCTTTACCGCCCGAGCGCCATTCATTCTGTACGAATGTTTGGTTTCCCACTTCTTTTCAAGTTCTAGTAGTGAGTTCATGTAATTTATTGTTGGGAAGGGTTCACACGACACCTTAGAGTTTGGTTCGGGGTTTAATGTCATGGTTAGTATGATTAAACGAGGTCAAGTCCCGAGTGATCTAGAATGACATAAGCTATTTATGCACTTCGGTGGTGAGCTCGAGTACCTACGTCAAATTTATGCAAATTAAGTGTTGAAATTCATTTAGTATGTGCAGCAGCGGCCCAAGTGAAATCCAACGAATCCCTCAACGCCAAGTAAGTATGTATGACGTGCAGGAAAATATTTTAAGTTTTGAGGTATGCTAATTGTCTTGTGACCAAATGTATGAATGGGTTTGGAAGTCGGTGAACGTGGCCGAGGACCTCTCCGCCCCGTTAAACTTATGAACGGGTTCAGATCAGGATTGGGAAGCGGTAAACTTATGACCAGGGACCAATCCACCCGTTAAACTTATGAACGGGGATCTTATGTATGCGGCAGTGGATACGTCCCTGTCAGCCCAGTACTGTGGTGTGTCTGATCAGGCTTTATTATGTTATGGGTCACTCGCTTTGAAACATGCCTCTACGCAAAATTACGTTACGTACGCTCAAGTTCATGATGCAAGTATGTTTAAGAAAAGCTTTATGTTGATGGCACGTCTAATTTAAGTTCATGATGTTCAAGTATGCCAGTTCAAGTTTTAGTACGTACGCTCTATTTTAAAGTTGCATGTGGTTTTATTACGTAATACTCGTTATTCCGGTTTATACGTGTTGAGTCTTTAGACTCACTAGACTTGATCGATGCAGGCGAGTATGTTGATGAGGAGACAGGAGGTGGCGACCGAGGGGCAGGCTTGGACTGAGCGGGAGGCTAAACCCGAGGACCGCCATGTTTAAGTTTTATGCAAAAGTTAAATTACTCTGATTTCATATTTTGATGGAAACACTTTGAGCAAACCTTTTGTTAGCAAATTTTATTGTAGTTATTTTGAACAACCATGTCTTATGGGGGACTTGGTTGAGATATTTTATGGCAAGCTTTGAAGGTTATTTTATGTTTAAGAAAATTTTAAATTTTTCGGCAAATTTTGAATGGTAAAAGTACGGTACGCCACAGTTGGTATCAGAGAAGTGTTCTTGTAAAGGGTTACGCCTACCGCCAGCTGCAAGAAGCTCACAAAGTCACACCTCAAGTCTGTAAGTTTTAAAGTTTCAAAAAATTTATGCTATGTAGTACGCATTAAGCCATGATCTCAACAGGTTCATGTTTAAGTTCAAATTTCGTGCATCGTATGTCATTTACATCATATTCATGCATGTTGGGTTTACGTGTTGGGTAATTCATTGGAACAGTAGCCTCCTAGACGTATGATTAATCGGGAAGCTAGGGAGGAGGACAGAGAGCATCGTGATGAGGAGAGGGTCACTCCTCCTCGTCCACCTCCGGATATGCAAGCGCAGATGCTTGCTGGTATGACGCAATTCTTCGCACAATTTGCGAGGAACCAGACTGCTGTAGGCCCCGAGGAGAGGCCTAGACCAGAGGCAGTATATGAGAGGTTCAGGAGGATGAGTCCGAAGGAGTTTTCGGGTACTACTGACCCGATGGTAGATGAGGGATGGATCAAATCCATCGAGGTAATATTTGACTTTATGGAGCTGACTGACGCTGACAGGGTCAGATGTGCTATATTCTTGCTGTTAGGGGATGCTAGATTATGGTGGGAGAGTGCATCAGTGGCCGTAAACTTGCAGACTCTGTCGTGGAACGGATTCAAAGAGGTGTTCTATGCCAAATACTTCACTGAAGAGGTACGCTCTCGTCTGACCAGGGAATTTATGACGCTGAGACAGGGAGACAGTAGTGTGGCAGATTTTGTCAGAATGTTTGAGAGGGGGTGTTACTTCGTACCCCTCATTGCGAATGATGCCCAAGCAAAGCTGAGGCATTTCATGGATGGACTGCGGCCGATCTTGCGCCGTGACAGAGCAAGACCAGCGAGATATTGAGGCTGACAGGCAGGGCAAGAGGCCCTATCCGGCTCCGCAGTACCAGCAGCAGCAGCATCAGCGACCCCAGCATAGAAGGCCTCCCCAGGGGCCGCCAGGGAAGAAGCAGTATCATGGACCGCCGCAGGGCAAGGGTCCAATCCAGCATCAGGGAGTTCCTCTGAAGCCAGAATACCCCGTGTGCTCAAAGTGCAATCTTCAGCATAGGGGCCAGTGTTTGTATGGATCAGGCAAATGCTTTAAATACGGGTCCAGTGACCACATTGTGAAGGAGTGCCCCCAGTGGAAGCAGCCAACCCAGGACAGGGTGTTCGCCATGCACGCACAGGAGGCGGATCCAGACACCACTTTACTGACTGGTAAACTTTTCTACCTAAACCCAGTATTATTTTGCCATGCATGTGGAAATTTTGCTTAGGATTATTAGGGTGCCAGTAATATTTTGTGTGACTTGGGATATTGAGTTCTAGTATGCTTTAGGTTACTGTTTGTATGTTGGGGATATAAGTTTTGTGTTGTGCTAACGCATCTCAGGAAATATTTTTATTAAGAGATTATCCACCACTTGACTGATAGACTCAGGAGCCACTCACTCCTTCATATCGGAGACTTTTGCTAATCATTTGGATCTCAAGTCCATTGGCCTAGACGTGAACTTCTCAGTGACAGTCCCATCAGGGGAAGAGCTGATAGCTACCAGTGTGGCCCGAGATATCGATCTAGAACTGCATGGCCACCTAGTATATGCAGATTTAATCCTATTGCCGATGCCAGAATTCGACATCATATTGGGAATGGACTGGCTGACTAAGAACAGAGTTCTTATCGACTTTCAGAAGAGATCAGTGTTAGTCAGACCATGGGGCATGGAGCAGTTTCTTTTTGAGCCAGCCAGATGGAGGAGTTTCCCGCGCGTGATCTCTTGCATGCAGGCACGGAGACTCATTTCGAAGGGGTGTCAGGCCTTCTTGGCCAGCGTTATCTCAGCACCGGACGTGCCCACTCCTTCTATATCAGATGTGCCGGTAGTCAGAGATTTCCCAGACGTCTTTCCTGACGACGTCACAGGACTTCCACCGGATAGAGAGGTGGAGTTTTCCATTGATCTTATGCCAGACACAGTGCCAATCTCCAAGGCACCGTACCGACTAGCTTCAGCTGAGATGCTTGAGCTCAAACAGCAGATTCAGGAGCTTCTTGATAAGGAATTTATTCGCCCTAGTTTCTCTCCATGGGGCGCACCAGTGCTGTTCGTGAAGAAGAAGGATGGGAGCATGAGGCTGTGTATCGATTACCGAGAGCTGAACAAGGTAACGATCAAAAAAAATACCCACTTCCAAGGATCGAGGACTTGTTCGATCAGTTGCAGGGAGCTTCAGTGTTCTCTAAGATAGATCTTCGATCGGGGTATCATCAGCTGAAGGTGAAAGATGCAGATGTTCACAAGACAGCCTTCAGGACTAGATATGGGCATTACGAGTTCTTAGTGATGCCATTTGGATTGACAAATGCTCCAGCTATTTTCATGGACCTCATGAACCGAGTATTTCAGCCGTTCCTCGACCAGTTCGTCATAGTATTCATTGACGATTTTCTTATATACTCGAAGAGCCATGAGGAGCACAGCCAGCACTTGAGGACAGTTTTACGGACCTTGCAGAGCCGTAAGTTGTTTGCAAAGTTTAGTAAGTGCGAGGTTTGGTTGCAGAAAGTTGCATTCTTGGGGCATATAGTATCTAGCAGTGGTATTGAGGTGGACCCAGCGAAGGTAGCAGCCGTTAAGGAATGGGTTGAGCCGAAGAATGCATCAGAAGTCCGCAGCTTTCTGGGTTTAGCCGGTCACTACCGTAAGTTTATTCGGGGATTTTCGTCGATAGCAGTGCCACTCACTTCACTAACCAAGAAAAATGCCAAATTTGTGTGGAGTGATGAATATCAGAAGAGCTTCGACACTTTGAAGCAAGCTCTTATTTCAGCGCCGGTGCTAGCCATGCCATCAGGGCAAGGAGACTTTGTGTTATATACCGATGCATCTAAGCTCGGGTTAGGCGCAGTATTGATGCAGCAGGGTCGGGTCATAGCTTATGCTTCCAGACAATTGAAGGTGCACGAGAAAAACTATCCGACTCACGATCTGGAGTTAGCCGCCGTGGTGTTTGCGTTGAAGATTTGGAGACACTATCTATATGGCGAGAAATGTCAGATTTTCACCGACCACAAGAGTCTCAAATATTTCTTCACGCAGAAAGAGCTGAATATGAGACAGAGACGGTAGTTGGAACTTGTGAAAGATTACGACTGCGAAATTAGCTACCATCCGGGGAAGGCTAATGTTGTCGCAGACGCTTTGAGCAGAAAAGTGGCCGTTGTCGCAGACGCTTTGAGCAGAAAAGTGGCCGTTGTCGCTCATTTGTTAGCTCAGAGACCGCTTCCGTCGGAGATTCAGAGATTTGGTCTAGAGATTTATCGTGAGGGCAGAGCTCCTAGACTGTCTAATCTGATAGTCAAATCTGGTTTGCTAGACCGTATCCGAGCAGGTCAGTCTTCAGATGAGCAGTTACAGAAATGGAGACTGAAAGATGAAGCCAAGGGCAGTGTTTTGTACACAGTTTCAGACGGCATTGTGAAATACAGAGGTAGAATGTGGGTACCTAGTGTTGGTTCGATCAGGCAGGATATTTTGACAGAGGCACACGCATCTCCGTATTCTATTCACCCAAGAGGCACCAAGATGTACAAAGACCTGCAGATATTGTATTGGTGGCCAGGGATGAAGCGAGACATCCGTAGATTCGTATCAGAATGTCTCACTTGCCAGCAAGTAAAAGCTGAACATCAGAGGCAAGCAGGGATGCTCAAGCCACTCCCTATTCCCGAGTGGAAGTGGGAGAATATTACTATGGATTTTGTGATTGGGTTGCCTAAATCAGTCAGAGGTTTCAATGCCATTTGGGTTATTGTGGATCGACTCACTAAGTCAGCGCACTTCTTGCCAGTGAAGACGACTTTCTCCATGTCGCAGTATGTGGTGCTTTATATAAGGGAGATTGTTTGATTGCATGGGATCCCAGTTAAAATTGTGTCCGACAGGGACCCGAGGTTTACATCTTCATTCTGGAAGAGCCTACATGCAGCTATGGGGACGAAGCTGCAATTCAGTACAGCTTTTCACCCGCAGACAGATGGCCAGTCGGAGCGAGTGATTCAGATTTTGGAGGATCTATTGCGAGCATGTATGATCGATTTCCAAGGGACGTGGGAATCGAAGCTACCTCTAATGAAGTTTGCATACAACAACAGTTTTCAAGCATCTATTGGTATGGCTCCCTATGAGGCGTTGTATGGGAGGAAGTGCAGATCACCAGTTCATTGGGATGAAGTTGGTGAGAGAGCAGAACTTGGTCCAGAGATAGTTCAGCAGACTGCAGATGTGGTGGTCAAGATTCGTGACAGAATGAAGACTGCCCAAAGCCGTCAGAAGAGCTATGCTGATAAGAGGAGGAGAGATCTTGAGTTTGCCGTTGGTGATCACGTTTTCATCAAGATAGCACCTATGAAGGGTGTTATGAGATTTGGAAAGAGAGGCAAACTGAGTCCGAGGTTCATTGGGCCGTTTGAGATTTTGGACAGAGTTAGGACCCTAGCCTAACGTGTTGCCCTTCCGCCGAATCTGGCCGGAGTGCACAATGTGTTCCATGTCTCGATGCTGAGGAAATATTTGGCTAATCCTTCGCATGTTCTGAGCTACGAGCCGTTACAGTTGACTCCAGACCTGTCTTATGAGGAAAGACCCATCCAAATCTAGACAGACAGGAGCGCAGACTTCGGAACAAGGTGACTAAACTAGTCAAAGTCCGGTGGCAAAACCAATCAGTGGAAGAGGCTACTTGGGAGTCCGAGGCAGATATGAGATACCCGGAGTTGTTTGGTAAGGTTTAATTTCGGGGACGAAAATTATATAAGTGGGGGAGGAAATGTAAAGCCCAAATTCAGTACGCGTATAACCCATGCATTTATTTAATTATTAAATCATTTAATTAATTTTAAATGATTTTTAGCCATGCATGATTTATGAAAGTGCATTAATTTAAAATATTTATGTTTATGTGTTGCACGTTAAAAATGTTTTTCGAGTTTCATGTTTCAGGCGATTATTCGAGGCAGGATGGAGGAAAAGACCCGGTGACGATTTTTGGCAATTTAAAATGTGGTATTTAATTTTAAGTAAGGATGGGGCATTTTAACTAATTCGTTATGTTGTTAGTATTTTAAAGCCAAATTTAATTATTAGGTGAATTTTAGAATTTAAAACTTTTAAAATTGGTGTGTGATTATGTTAATTGAAGAGTTTGATTAAATTAGTGTGTGTTAACCTTTAATTAGTATTTTAAATAGTTAATTTAGCTAGACTTTCTTATAATTATCATACACACACACGTTTTCTACACTCACACACACTTACACACTTTTACACACACTAAAAACGTAGTACACACACGCAAAACCGTTTTTCACACAGCACACTTACACATCCATATCTTTTCATATTTTGGAGAGCAAAAAGCCTAGGGTTCTACCTTTATCAGCAGCCGCCCCCTTCCTCTAAATTTCAGCAAGGTTTTGTTGAGTTTTCTTCAAAGAAAAACGTGCCACGTTCGTCCCGGATCAACCTCGCTTCTATCTCCGCTTCGGTGACGTCGTTTCGGTAAAGTTTGATATAAAAAGGCACGTATAATCTTTCTTTTGCTGCATCGATCATGTCATATTACGTGTTGCGTTGTTTATGCGTAAAAATATATGTGTTACGTTCGTAGTTTGAGCGGAAAAGGATTTGGATCAGTTTTGAAATAGATTTTAGATCTAAATTCAAGTTGTACTGTTTTTTTTAAATACTGCGAATTTTTGGTCATGATTTTGAGAAAACTTTCAACACAAAAATCGTAGAACATCTTGATACCTTCGATTAGATATAAAATTCAAAAATTTTGGATAAAAATTGAGTGAGTTATGACCATTTTTGTGGGACTGCTCAAACTGTGTTTTTCCGAAAAATATGTTATTGATGAATTCTTGAAGTTTTATTGTTGCAGTCTTCGTTGGGGATCGACGGGTGATCATTGCTGCATTTAGGTTGGTTTTAATGATGTGGGGTTGGTCTTTGACGTTTTGTTTCGCGTCGTTAGGCACTTTGAAGATCGAGTAGTCGTAAAGCTATTTTGTTGTGTCAAAATTTAAGTTTATGAGATTTATTGTGTTATGTGGGGTGCGTCATTTCCTTGGAGATGATTGGGACAATTGTGGAGTCAAGTCAGTTCCATAGTGTCCTAGGATGGGTCTCGAGGCATTGTTCACCATTGTGTAATCGAATTCGAAGAGTATAAGATTTTAAGTCGCGGAGTCCAGAAGACACGGCGCCCGAGCGGTAATTTTTTTACCGCCCGAGCGCCACTCGTTCTGTCCAGTGTATAACATCAGAAAACTCGGCGCCCGAGCGGTAACATTTTACGGCCCGAGCGCCACTCTTTCTGCCGAGAGTTTTGTTCTGCGAGCTCGGCGCCCGAGCGGTAATGCTTTACCGCCCGAGCGCCATTCATTCTGTACGAATGTTTGGTTTCCCACTTCTTTTCAAGTTCTAGTAGTGAGTTCATGTAATTTATTGTCGGGAAGGGTTCACACGACACCTTAGAGTTTGGTTCGGGGTTTAATGTCATGGTTAGTATGATTAAACGAGGTCAAGTCCCGAGTGATCTAGAATGACATAAGCTATTTATGCACTTCGGTGGTGAGCTCGAGTACCTACGTCAAATTTATGCAAATTAAGTGTAGAAATTCATTTAGTATGTGTAGCAGCGGCCCAAGTGAAATCCAACGAATCCCTCAACGCCAAGTAAGTATGTATGACGTGCAGGAAAATATTTTAAGTTTTGAGGTATGCTAATTGTCTTGTGACCAAATGTATGAATGGGTTTGGAAGTCGGTGAACGTGGCCGAGGA
>NC_133307.1:19432861-19436639 GCF_012295235.1 Primulina huaijiensis
ATTTTTACATTCACCAAAAGATTTTGGTTCATGATCTTCATTATCATTTATGATGTCCATTGCCACATTATAAGAAAATATATCATCAATTTATTCTATATCTTTTCGTTTCCATATTTTTCCAGTATTAATATAATTAATAGAGATTTCATGATTCTCGTCAGTTTGTGGTTCTGACAGAACATTTTCATCATCATGTGTTTCTTCAGGAACAACATTCTCTATTTTGTGATCATCATGTGTTTCTTCAGGAACATCATTCTCTATTTTGTGATCATTGTGTTTTTCTATGAATTTTCATTTTCGAGGATTTTTATCCTTGGAACCGACTGGCCTTCCACGCTTCAGGCGTTTTACGACATCATGACTTTGTTCAATTTGTTTCTTTGGAATTTCAATTCGAGCAGGAGCATTTACAGTATATATATATGATTTAGTTAGGCGTTTTACGACATCATGACTTTGTTCAATTTGTTTCTTTAGAATTTCAATTCGAGCAGGAGCATTTACAGCATGTATATATGATTTAGTTACCCCTTTTGTATCTGTAAATGCATCTGGTATTTGATTTGCTATTCTTTGCAAGTGCACAATTTGCTGTACATCTTTTTCACATTGTTTTGTTCTTGGATCCAGATGTAACAATGATGATACATACCATGTAATTTCTTTTTCGGTATGTTTCTGTTCTCCCCCTAACATTGGGAAGATTTCCTCATTAAAATGACAATCAGCAAAACGTGCTGTGAACACGTCGCCTGTCTGTGGTTCAAGATATCGAATGATCGATGGACTATCATAACCAATATAAATTCCAATCTTTCTTTGAGGTCCCATTTTCTTTCGTTGAGGTGGTGCAATAGGCACATACACCATACATCCAAAAATTCTCAGATGAGAAATGTCTGGTTCTTTACCAAATGCAAGCTGCAATGGGGAGTATTTATGATATGCACTTGGTCTGATGCGAATTAATGAAGCAGCATGTAAAATTGCATGTCCCCATATAGAAATAGGGAGCTTTGTTTTCATAATCATTGGTCTAGCAATCATTTGCAGACGTTTAATCAATGATTCAGCCAATCCATTTTGAGTATGTACATGAGCAACAGGATGCTCAACAATGATTCCCATAGACATACAATAATCATTGAAAGTCTGGGAAGTAAATTCACCAGCATTATCAAGTCTAATTTTCTTGATTGTATAATCGGGAAATTGATTCCTCAATTTTATTATTTGAGCAAGTAATCTTGCAAATGCAACATTTCGAGTTGACAATAAACATACATGTGACCATCTGCTGGAGGCATCAATCAATACCATAAAGTATCTGAATGGTCCACATGGTGGATGGATTGGTCCACAAATATCACCCTGAATACGTTCAAGAAACATTGGTGATTCAGTTTGGATTTTGGCTGGTGATGGTCTTATAATAAGTTTTCCAAGAGAACATGCTTTACATTGAAACTTATTATTCTGAAAGATCTTCTGGTCTTTCAATGGATGACCATGTGTATTTTCTATAATTCTTCGCATCATTGTTGAACCAGGATGTCCTAATCGATCATGCCAATTGGTTAATATTGAAGAATTATCAATTACCATGTTTGATTCAATGGGACGTATATGTGTATAATGCAATCCAGTAGGGAGCATTGGTAGTTTTTCAATAACATATTTCTTTCCTGATTTATATGTGGTAAGACACATATATTTCTCATTCCCTTCATTCATTGTTTGAGTATCATACCCATGGGAATATATATCATTAAAACTCAACAAATTTTTTTTCGATTGTGGTGAATATAAATCATCATTGATCAAAAATTTTGTACCATTAGGTAACAAAAATTGTGCTTTACCACATCTTTTAATCAAGTCTACAGGACCTGATATTGTATTCACCATTGTTTGTGTTGGTTTTAGTTCCAAGAAATATCTTTTATATTGGAGGATAGTGTGCGTTGTACCACTATCAGGTATGCAAACTTTAGCTTGGTTCATAGCATTTTCCATATTTGAAAATAAAAAAAAAATGTGCAATGAAATAAAATTACTGACAATACATTTATAAAAATAAAATACAATACAATACATATTTAAAAATTTAACACACGATAAAATATTATCATACAAGTATATGGAAAAATAAAATTTTTTTACATATCTATTCCACCAGCAAATTGGTCATTATCTGATAAATCAATCAGAAAATCTCCAGCATCAAAATGAGTTGAATTATTGAAAGGTTCATTGTGTTCAGTAAAATTGGTCTCCTTTTCTTTCCCCTTTAATGATTCTTTATAAAGTTTACAAAGGTGCACAGGGGCTCGACAAATACGGGACCAATGTCCTTGAGTACCACATCTGAAACAAGAACTTTCAAATCTTTTTGAGTGATTCTCATTAACACTCATATTCTCATGATGCCTTTTCGGTGGATGGTTTGGGACGCTCTTTTGAGATGAGTTATAGAAATAACTATCTCGATTATTTTCAAAACCACGGCCACGACCACTTCCACGTCCACGTCCACGTCCACGACCTCAATTTTGTCCTCGACCAAAATCTTGTCTATAACTATGATTTTGGTTTCCAGGTTTACATTCATTTTTGCTTACGACATTTAATTCAGGAAATGCCATTGAACCAGTGGGTCGTGCATGATGATTTCTCATTAATAGCTCATTATTCTTTTCCGCTACGAGAAGACAGGCGATGAGTTCAGAATATCTCGCAAATCCACGCACTCTATATTGTTGTTGTAGAGTTATATTTGATGCGTGAAAAGTGGAAAATGTTTTTTCAAGCATTTCCGATTCTGTAACCTCATGTACACAAAATTTTAGCTGCGAGATTATTCGTTACATCGCTGAATTGTAATCACTGACTTTCTTAAAATCTTGAAATCTTAACGTATTCCATTCATCCCGGGCGGTCGGAAGTATAACTTTCCTTATATGTTCGAATATTTCTTTTAATCCCTTCCACAAAACCATGGGATCTTTTTCAATCAGACATTCACATTTTAATCCGTCGTCGAGATGTCGACGCAAAAATATCATGGCTCTTGCCTTTTCTTGTGATGTGCATATGCCATTTTCTTTTATGATCTCATTTAGACCTAATGACTCAAGATGCATTTCTACATCGAGAGTCCATGACATATAATTTTTCCCCGTAATATCAAGAGCAATGAATTCGAGCTTTGCCAAGTTTGATATGGTGGTACTAAAAAAAATTACGATACATTTTATTAGTTAATGAATATTACAATACAAAATAATAGATAAACAACAAATACAAGCATTCGTAAAAATAAAAAAAACACACGATGAGGATATTCTCCGATAAGTACAAGATTCGTGAGTATTATAACCAAAATAATTAAAAATAACTTTGTGAAAGCCATCTTCTTTTTTCTTCAAAAATTTGATGAAGAATAATTTTAGAGAAGAAGAGAAAGTTGGAGTGATTGAATATGTTTGTGAGATCATATTTATAGGGTAAAAACTAGCCGTTTTGTTACCGTTTATGACCGTTGGTGTACAAGAAAATAAATGTATGTATTTGTATAATTTTATGGTAATAATATGGTGTATATAATATTAGTAATGTTTTAAATAATTATGTATATCATATCACAATATTATAATGAAGTGTCATAAGATATTTTGTTTAAAAATCTTATAGGCTTTTATACTTGTCGTATCCCTTACCGGGAGTGTGGGATGTCGTCTTAACATCCTCCCAGGATTTATAACAAGTTTTT
>NC_133307.1:19440121-19476510 GCF_012295235.1 Primulina huaijiensis
CTTATAGACTTTTATACTTGTCGTATCCCTTACCGGGAGTGTGGGATGTCGTCTTAACATCCTCCCAGGATTTATAACAAGTTTTTGAAAATTTTATTTTATTATAACATTATATTATATATTAAGTATATACATAATAAATAAATAAACAGTAAAATAAATATTATTACTTTTGTTACCTTTTTCTTCTGTTTGGAGCTTGGAAAAGTATGGAGGACTTTTAGAGCTTCGTGCTGATAACGTGTTGTGAAAAAGTAAAAATTTACGGTAAAAAGTAAAAATCTCAAACTCTCAAAATTATCACACTACACACTTTATAATATTTTTCTTTCAACTCAATTGTGATTTTCTTCACAAATTAGAGATCTATTTATAGAAAATATTTACAAATAATCCAAAAATAAAATCATCATTACCTACATCATCAAACACTAAATTTTAATATTTACAACTTTTATTTTTAACATTCAAATATTCAACATACATATTTTAAATATTAATTTTCATCACGGACAAAATTTTTGTTAATTCAAGAAACAAAACAAATCTTCCTCCCTCCGTCTTTCACAAAGAACAGGCTGGAAGTTTCCAAAAAACCTGACGCCACCATTATTATCAGTTAATAATATGGCCTCGAACAGAACATGAGAGTTAGTGTTTCACCACAAGTCATCCAAATCAAATTCGAAGAAAATAAAGAATTGAATTTGTTGCATAAAATGGGAAAAACACTAAATATTGAAAAATAAAAGGAATGTAAAAGTAGAACAAGAAAAGGTGGTGACGTTTCTTTCTCTTTTACCCCTACAATTCTCTTTTCTTGTAGCGTCTGCTAAGTATCTTTTCTAGCTTTTGTGCTCTTTTTCTCAGTCCCGTTCTTTTCGTTCTTGTTCTTGTTTCTTGCTT
This sequence comes from Primulina huaijiensis, assembly GCF_012295235.1. Taxonomy (NCBI): domain Eukaryota; kingdom Viridiplantae; phylum Streptophyta; class Magnoliopsida; order Lamiales; family Gesneriaceae; genus Primulina; species Primulina huaijiensis. The sequence goes on from NC_133307.1 coordinate 19,441,028, forward strand.
TTGCGGATTCCAATAGCTTCTGTTTTTCTGCCCATTTTTGTAGCTGTAATCAGTTAATCTGGCATTGATCGTTGCGAATTCGCTTGTTCCACCTAATGGGCTCTGTTGATAATGCCTAAAGATTCTGTCTTTGTTCAACTGTTATGCTTAATTGTGAAGGTTTTAGAGTTGTGGATCAACTGTCGTTGACCTCCTACATAGTTGGAATTCTCTTCTCTTCGATCAATTGAATTTTTTACTGTCTGTTGTGATCGCAAGTTGTAAGATTTTCGAACTTCATTTCGGCTTTATTTACTTTCTTGAATCCTTTCGCTTGGGTTCTTGATTTCATGGGACTCTGTCATGGAAAACCCATTGAAACCCCACAAAATTTGTCTGAAAATCCAGGCGAAAAAAATGATCTTATTCTCAATTCCTCAACTGGGAAGACACCAAAGTTCCCCTTTTACAGCCCAAGTCCATTTCGTAGCACCTACAAGGATTCCCCTGCTAATTCCGGTAGTGTCCTTTCAACTCCTCTGCGCTTTCTTAAGCGCCCATTTCCACCACCATCGCCAGCTAGGCACATTAAAGCTTTGCTTGCTAGAAGGCATGGCTCCATAAAGCCCAATGAAGCTACTATACCTGAAGGAAGTGAGTGTGAGATAATTGGGTTGGATAAAAATTTTGGGTTCTCTAAGAATTTCACCAGCCATTATGACCTTGGTGAAGAGGTAGGGAGGGGACACTTTGGTTACACTTGTTCAGCTACGGGAAAGAAGGGTAGCTTGAAAGGACTGGATGTGGCTGTTAAAATTATCCCTAAATCAAAGGTCCAGTTGTTTATTGGCTCAAAGTTTATACCTTGCAATTGGTTTTGCTTAGTCGATTAGCAGTTCTTTGTTTAATTGAAAAATGTTCTTATTATGAATTGCATCTGTTACTGATCTTGTGTAATCTCTCTATTAGTTTAGTTTTTTTGTTTAATATGAAGAACATACTTATTGTGAATCACATCCTTGCGTTCTGTATCTTCAGTGTGTGATTAAGATATGATGGAATCCTGCAATTTATATTAAAGTATCTGAAGCAACTCATTTTGCGAGTTTCGCTTATAGTTTGTCTACCGCTTTGGTTTGTGGCTGTTGATGAGCTTGGCCTTTACGTGAATGCCAGAAACGGTATTAATAGCTTTGTGACTGTCATAAATTTTCAAGCTGAGATTTTGTGTAATTTTAACTCTACTGAATTGTTTGGCTGGTATTTTAACTATTTTACGTGGGAATCTTGTGCTTATTGGCTCCATTGCTGGTTTCTTTAAGAGCATATTGTGCTTTTTAGTTCTGATTGCACGTTTGTTTTATTGTTACTCAATAAATGTAAAGTTAGTCATGCTGTTATTATAATGGAATACGATAATATTTTGGCGCAGATGGCCACAGCTATTGCCATAGAGGATGCCAGAAGAGAAGTCAATATACTACGTGCACTAACAGGACATAAAAACCTAGTGCAATTCTATGATGCTTATGAGGATGATGAAAATGTCTATGTAGTGATGGAGTAAGTTTGAACTATAGACATGTTGCAACCTTAACAGCTAAAAATATGACAAAATCTAATCATAAAATTCAAGGACTCAAGTGAAGGAAACTCTTAAATAGGAATAGAGGCTTGGATAATGCAATCCGGTATCTAGGGGTGTCAATCGGGTTGGGTGGGTCAGGTTTCGGGTCAACCCACGAATTTTTTTTTTCAACCTGAACCTGAAAACCCCCAACCCGAACACGAACCCGTCTAACCCGACTCAACCCGTCTAACCTGCCTAACCTGAATTTTATTTATTTTTTTTAAAAAAATTAATGAAAAAAATTCGAAAAAATAAAAAATAATAATAATATTTTAATTTAAACACATGATAACAAAATTTCTGATTTAAATTTGAAAGTTTAATTGTAGAAAATTAAAAGTATATTTACTAAATCAAATAAGCAATTGTTAAATAAATAAAATAAATATTAAATGATGAAAATTTATCATATAAATATACAATAAATTTTGTTCAAACATACAATATATAAAAATATAGGAAATATTTTTTTTTAAAAATAAAATCGGATCAACCCGTGACCCAACCCGAAACCCGTCTAACCTAGTACTAACCCGAATCTGCCCAACCCGAACCTGATTTTTTTCGTGTTGGGTCGTGTCGAGTTGACAGGTCGTGTTGCATTTTGCCACCCCTACCGGTATCTATATAGTGATCTAACATGTTACACAAACAATATGTTTAGAACTCATGTTTCTCATCTGTATAAGTCTTATATACGTTTTTCAGGTTATGCAAAGGAGGAGAGTTACTGGATCACATACTTTCTAGGTATGCTTACATTTTCTTATTCTACCCGCACCATGGGTCATCTTGCTTTGAAGTCTAATAAGTCATTGTCCATGTGTTTGATGCAGGGGTGGCAAGTACTCAGAAGAAGATGCCAAAAGTTTGTTGGTGCAGATTTTAAATGTGGTTGCATATTGCCATCTTCAAGGTGTAGTTCACCGTGATCTAAAGCCTGAGGTAAGCTACAGATATATGCCATTGTGCTGTTTTGTTCCACTCGCTTTGGAGTACTATGAAGATTCATTCCCATAAATTAGACAATGATCTTGATCGTCTGGTAAACTGTTGTCAAGAACACCTGTTTCCATTGAATTAGCTCGTTGATCATACTAATAGACTTTATAGCGTTCTCTAGTATTCATCAACTGCAGTTAATGCTTTTTTATTTTTTAATCATGATTTGTCTCATCTAAATGTTAACTGCCATGTGGCTTCTTTCTAATGACCTTGATCTCTCTTGCTGCTCTAGAATTTTCTCTTTACTTCGAAAGATGAGCATTCCCCTTTGAAGGCCATTGACTTTGGACTCTCTGACTATGTAAAGCCAGGTTTACTCTGTTTTTTGTTATTCTCAGTCTTCTCTTTTATTATGGTAAGCAAGAGTTTGTGAGTGTATATTCTTTGGCAGACGAAAGGCTGAATGATATTGTTGGAAGTGCTTACTATGTGGCACCTGAAGTTTTGCATAGATCGTATGGAACGGAAGCTGATATGTGGAGTATTGGTGTCATTGCTTATATTCTTCTTTGTGGAAGCAGGCCTTTCTGGTCAAGAACAGAATCTGGAATCTTCCGAGCTGTTCTGAAGGCTGATCCGAGTTTTGATGAAGCTCCATGGCCTTCGTTGTCTTCTGATGCCGTAGATTTTGTAAAGGGATTATTGAACAAAGATTACCGTAAAAGATTAACAGCTTCTCAGGCTCTTAGTAAGTTGTTGGACATGGTCGATCTTAAAACTTATGGTTTCTAGCCCACCATGATTACTAAAATTTTGTATATAATAATGTTTTGATATAGATGCCTCAACTTACCTTTTCACCGAGTTTAAAAGCTGAAGAATACTCTAATGATCTTGTCGTGCCTAGGTCATCCGTGGCTGGTTGGTCGTCAAGATATGAAGATTGCTTTGGATATGATAATATATAAGCTTGTAAAAGCTTACATATGTTCATCTTCTATGAGAAAGGTGGCTTTAAGGGTATGCATATCTTGGCTGTCTTGAAGCGTCTCTAATTCGTTTTTCTTTAAAATGTACTAGAATTTTTTTCACCCATAGCTCATGGCCGAAACACACACACACACACACACACACACACACACACACATATATATATATATACTTTTTGCATTATCAAAATAACTCACCGTCTATTTTACTCAGAAATCCAAAAAATACAATGAAAATCATAAAATCGTAAACATCCAACCAAACCTAAAACTAAAATTTTTCAAAAATAGCATAATGTCTTAATCCTTTCAAAAACCACTCTTTGCTTCCAAAAGTCATCAAAATCTTTAAAGTAATGTAAAATCATAACTGTGGGGAAAAATAGCAATGCATAAGTCCTCGGATTAGTGCACCATCCGCCCAGCCAGTTCAGTCATTCAACCCTCCTATCTCAACATCAAAATTCTCACCTTCATCATTTACACCTAGTGAGTTTATTGACTCAGCAGACCTTAACCATAGTAACAAGTAATACGTATACATCCACATGCAACAGTGAAAATACTTTTAAGAAAGATAGTTTTTCATGAATATGCATAAACTTAAACCTTTTCTTTCATCATATACTTTTCATTTCATCATATGCATATACATATATGTTTTCTCCTTACATGAATTCAGATCAGTAATTGTGACTTTCGTATCAGCTGTTTGTCGATTGATCAATCTTACGTATTACCCTGGTAGCAGGCGACGGGGACATCAGGACTCTGTCGCCCGTTAACTGAGCCTTGGCCTTACATGTCATCGTGTTATTTCGTATTCGTATTCGTATTCGTGTTAGTGTTCGTATTAGTCACAATCAAATCACCTCCTTCAAAACATTTTGTCATATCCATCACTTGTAAAAATTCATGGATATAACATTTTCTTGAAACCAAGCATGCAATATTCTTTAACATTTTACAATTTTCATCAGAAAAATCCATAACCTTTCAAAATATATATTTTAACATTCATTACAGCATTCAGGACACTGTCAGGACTCCTAACATTTTTCAAGTGCGAAATAACCATTTTGCCCCTGAAACCCTAATTTAACATTTTACCCTTGGACCTTAAAACGACGACATGAATCCATCCAAACTTACTATAACACCTTAAAATACACCCATAAACATTTCTTAAACATAAACTTAAGCCCCGCAACTAAATTCGAAATTCATTTTAAAACTTGAACCGAAGTACCGGTTTTAACCCGAATCAACCGAAACTTAACCAAATTTTATCAAACTTTCACCATGGCTTAACGACACCTAACCATACCCTATGCAACCCAAATCAAGCCATTTAGAACCCTTGAAACCCACCTAGTACGCTACTGAACTCTCTGCACTCATTCAAACAAAACCCTAGACCTAAACCAACAAGTCCATCGAACCTAGCCCTTAACCGATGTGACCAGCCCCTATCCAGCCATCCTAGGACCAAGACCGAACCCTTAGGAACCTACTGGACCAGCCCTAATGCGCCATGCCCGAGGGCGTGCATGGTGCGACCGAAACCTTCTTGCGCATGGCTAGATTGAGCCCTAGCCGTGCGCCTACCCTATCCAGCCCCTTCCAGCCATCCTTGGACCATCATGGTTTGTGGCTAGGGCACTCCCGAGCCCTGACCTTCGCCTGGACAGCCCCCTTCACGGCCCTCTCTCTCTTTCTTTAAAAATGCAAGCCCTAGCCCTTCTTGACCCTAAAACCTGCAGCGCCTTTCATCTTCCATTTCCAGCCCTTAACCATGCATCTAGGGGTCCCTAAACCCTCTGAAAATTGACCCTCCTAATAGCCCTAACCTGGCAGCCCCTTTGTGCATCAATAACATGATTTAAAAAGCATTAAAATCTAAGTGTTTGCCATGTATAATTCAATAAACGAAAATATAAAGAGGGTAAAATATTTTTCATGCAACCATGTATCTTTCACACATAATATGGTATGAACGATGAGTAAAGAAATATCGCACGAAAATCAATTCTAGACGCGAAGAATGTTGGTGGAGAGACGGGGGAGCCTTGGCTGCGTTTTCTTCCTTCCAAAAGTGACGTGAATGGCTTGAAAGTGTGAGTGTGTGTGTGGTGTATTCGGCTGCTAGGGAGAAACCCTAGGAGTCTTAGTGTTTGAGCGTGAGTTTGAGTGATTTAGGGCTTGTAAAAATCAAGTTTTAGATATGAATAATTGGGTAGAAAGTTAGGCCCAATAATCCTAGTAAATAGGCCCATTATAAAGTAGGAAAAATATCTTGTTTAAGAAAGTTTTCGAAAATAATAACCGAACCTCCAAAAAGTCTTTGTTTTCTTCCAAAATCGATTACCGGTTTAACATACGATTCGGTATGTAAAAGGACCTCAAAAGACACCATTTTCGAAAATCATGCCTTAAATATACCATATATTAAATAATTAAAAATAATTATTTAATAAAAATATTTCTCATTTACAGTCTCCGGTCTCCGTTGCTCGATCGCCTCTCGAGTAACTCTTGAAAACAAAGTTTTATGCATTCTAATAGAAAACCATATTTTTAAACATGTAAACATGCTTTCCACATTTAATCAATGTCATTAAAATAATTTAATCAAATATTTTTCATTTTTCTTAGATTTGCATGTAGTTGGATTACGTTATATCACATTTTTGAACTTACATGTCAAGTACTGGATAATACTACAGGAAGAATTTAACCACCTTCTGGTCTATTGCATTGCATGATATCACGCATTTACCTGATCACTTATTTTCCTTTTCGTTGAGTAATAATTCTAAAATTATAACATTCTTGTGATGATTTACCACAAGATGAACTACTAATCTGTACGTATAATGAAAGTCAAGACCAAACCAAACTAAAATAATCATGTAAAGGGGAACACTGAAGTCAACTCAACTCACAAAAGGTTATTTTGTACTTGCTAGATATACCTATCTCAGCTAGGTGACGATGGTCTCTTCTGTCACTCTGCTTGTGCAAGTTCATTTTTCTCTTCAAACATGGTCATGGATCGGATTTTATTTTATATTCTATGGCAGACTTGTTCTTGCTCATTATTTTCTAGTCTGACTCTTACTTCACAGTCACATGCGGCATGTCCTGACAATTGCTATATTCCTTGATACTAAAAATATTTATCAGGCACTACCTACGCCAATTCATTGATATCCGCAGTTCTTGGTTTAGCATTTCTTAATGTGTAGATAATTTTTCTATAGATTCTTCCTCAGCTACCCTGATGGCGAATTTACCAACAAGGATTTTTGTGTCTCCAGATTAGAACTCTTTTTTAAAAAAAAAATTATCCCCCTTGTTTTCAGTATACTCTTCATGCAACATCTGCTTCACCATTTGACAGGCTCTAGCAAGAACTTTGAGTATACAACAGTTAACCTATCTACGAGAGCAGTTCACGTTATTAGGGCCAAACAAAAGTGGATTGATCTCCATAACGAGTTTCAAAACTGTCAGCATTCTCACTCTCTTTTCAAGTTTTAGTTTTAACTTATTTCTTCCCCGATGTAATCAATTAATCTGCAGGCTATAACAAAGTATTCGACTGATGCAATGAATGATTCACGGGTTACCGACTATGTTAACCTGGTAAAAGTTCTAGTAATCTTTCTTTTTATACATTCTTTTAGTATTTGATTCATAACTTATAAGCATAGTGTCATCGTGTTTTGTATAGGTGAGTTCTCTTCGATATAGAAAGTTGGATTTCGAAGAATTCTGTGCTGCTGCAATAAGTGTTCATCAGTTGGAAGGAATGAACACCTGGGAGCAAAATGCACGTAATGGCTATGAATTCTTCGAGAAAGATGGAAACCGGCCAATTATGATAGAGGAGCTTGCCACGGTATGTCTCTCGCTCTTTATTAGGCCTTAAACCCTAGAAAAGATTCCAAATCCAAAAACGAGCTCTTGGAATGCAAGTACCTTGGAGCTTAAGTTTATATTTTCTTATGAAGCCGATGTAGGATTTGTATCACTATTGAAATTACAAAACGTACCACATGCATGTATCAATAACTGAAGTGAAAAAAGCATCTATTACTCTTCAAGCCTCAAGGTGTGGATTTTGAGAAGCTTGAGATTTTCTTGGCATGCTAGAGTTGGTCAAAACAAGTTTGGGATCCTCATTATTGAGTCTCTTTCGCCAACTCACTAAATTTTCTAACCACTAATCTGGTTTTTTTTATAGGAACTTGGACTCAGTCCATCTGTTCCTATCCATGTAGTTCTGCAGGATTGGATAAGGCACACAGATGGGAAGCTCAGCTTCTTGGGATTCGTTAGACTTCTACACGGAGTTCCTTCTCGTACATTTCAGAAGGTGTAAAATATGGTCACCATCCTTTTTTTGGATAGCAGGCTATTTTCCTTATGACTTAAATGCCTCAGAAGATTTGTCTTCTCGATCAAGCGATGACCCGTTGAAGCTGCAGTCTTTTGCAGCGAATTTGTAGTTTGGGCGATACAAGCTCTGCTAGTTTTGTATGACGGTCATCTTATGTCACATTGAAGCTGTTCTTTCTGTCTCTTCCAATATTACTGGCATCGAGTAGTTTAGGATTGTGCAGATGAAACAAGATCACAAAATTTGTATTTTTTAAGGCTATGAAACAGCTCAAAGCTGCAAATGGTTATTTACCGTTCTTGGTGTATGGTGGTTCTATTTTTGCACTTGATAACACATTCCATGGTGAAAAGGTTTTAGAAATGGAGAGTTTCATATACCTAATTATTTTTAATGCAGAAAAGGTATTACTTATTTTTTTTCTTACATTTAAATGATATGACAGAGTTTTATACCAGCTACTTGGGTATGTTTGTCAGTATATTTCTAAAATGTCCAACCAATTATTTATAATAATTAACCGATGACACATGCTATACGTGCATAAAATAATGATTATTATGTATATGAATTGTGATCATTAATAGATCGAGTTATTCATAAAATTTTGTTATAATTTTTAATTATTATTTGAACAATGATAATGTTATGTTTAACATGTAACTTATAGAGATAATATGTAAATTTTTTATTTAAAATGAATTAGTAATTAATAAATTATATGAAAAATAATAATCATATATGAAATTTATGTACAAACTAATTGATACCGTAAAAGCGACTACTGAAGGCCCTAACCTTTGTAAATGATATAGGTATGTGACTATTATTTTATGTTGCTTACATGAAGATGATGAGATTTAGATAGCTGTAGTGCTTTATTTACTTTAAAAATTCAAGGAGTCAACCGCACAAGTCACTCGAATAAAGTTCTATCTCGTTGACAGGATGAAGTTTTCTGAAGTTACTGAATGGATACTTTCATGCATTTTTTGGAAGGGTACAGTTAACAAAGTCGAGTCAATAACACCACAATAAACACATGACAAGCATCTGTACACAACCTCGGGTCTCTACATTAGAGTAGGTGCTTAATTGTCTAAACAAAAGACCGTAGTGAACCCTGATGGAAAAAATACTTGCCGGGGTCTTGATTGTCCCTCAAAAAAGATGATAACGCTTTGGAAAGAGCCTAGCAATTCATGAGTTTAGAGGATATCCATCTTTTACGTTGAACCAACATACAGTTTTCTAATGTCAAACCTACTTGGCAGCTCAACTTGCATGTGGGTCGAGAAGGATGTTGGTTGCTGCATTAATGTCGTTCCTAGCACGAATTAGAGCTTGCCTTGCTGAGTTCCTTTCGAATCCCATTGAAACCAGTGTAGCAATGGAGTCCTCTGGTGGTTCCAACATGGATGACATGGGAGAAGGAGCTGGATAACTACCCTGAAGCCAAAGAAGTAAAAAGGTTGCTCAACACGGTATGAACCTCAATAGAATTAGGTCTTTATGTGCGCCATGGGTGCTAGACATTGAATATCAATTTATACAGGGGTTATACACTTGCATGCACAAGAAACAAGAGATCTATGAATTCATAATTGACTGTGTTGCACTTGATAAAAGGTAACTTGATACATTTAGGTTGCTTTTGTACTTAGTTATCTGACATCAGTAACTTCAAAGCCGCACATTTCAATTCACAATTTTTTGAATGCTTATTATATGGGGTAGTTTTAAATTCATCCTCTCTAAATTTTACCTCTTATATGAAGAAACGTAAAAAATTTCAAATGCACCCATTATATTAATGTCTTTTTAGTTTCAAGTTTCAAAAACTTTTGTCTAATAAGTCCCTACATCCAAATCAACTCCTTCCATCTAAAGCTTAATGTTAAACGTCTTCAGCACAAGATAAACAATGTAAAGGGTATAATATAGGAAAATTCATCCAAATTTATATGCTTAAAAACATGCCTGCGTCTGGCGCGTAACGGACGATGGTGCATTTCCCAGAACATTCCTAGGTGATACCGTGGGTGATGTGTTTCCAATAGACGGCCAGGAAAGTCTTGAGAAGAAAGAAGCAACAAAATCTGGCAACTGAAAATGGAAATTTCAGAAGCTAGTCAGACATAGATTCAAACTGTTAAATAGAAGTCTTAGACAATAAGCCATCAAGACAAAAATGGAAATTTCAGAAGCTAGTCAAGCTAGTCAGACATAGATTCAAACTGTTATATAGAAGTCTTAGACAATAAACCAATAATCACTTTGTATTTATCACAAAACAAAATGACCAAGCAGATGAATTCAGTACAGACTTGCTACATTGATGCCAAGGCCTAAAAGTATTTCACAAGACAACAAAAAAGAGAATAATTCTATAGAGGCTCGAGTTCCCTATTCATTCAACCCCAGAAATTGCAAGTCCAGTGCGTTACTCACTGTCAACTAATCAGGCATGTGATGTTTGAACATTTAACTTAACAGGCATAGGTTATAAAATGAATCCATAAAATAGATTAAAATGCAAATCATGTTGCCTAATAGCACCAGATGTGAAAAATCTTGAATACTTGTTAGGGTGTAAAGAAAAAGCCATACATTTACAAGAAAATGAAAAACATAGTCACACAACAATCTTAGACATCTCATCTGAATCATCGACCTTGAATGGACCTTACCTACACATATTATTTCATCAACTATATCTGAAATTTGAAACAACCACCATTAATATATTACACCAGTCAATAGTTATGCAATGTTTCAATCTCACTATTTTCACCATGCTAGCAATTTTGAAGACCCATTTAACATATTCTTCATGGAAAATGTAAGCTTGAAAAGTAAACATAAAATACAAGCATAAATTAAGCAGTACCTTCATTCTACGTGTATGGAACACATTTGAGCGGTACAAGGAACCTGCTAGAATACCACAGATCCCTGGTAGCATAGATCTTTTCCAGGATGACAAGAGGAGCTGCAAGATAGCAAAGTAAGCATAAATAATATAAGAAAAAGGCAATGATATAAAATGAATAGACTAGTACCTCAACTCAAGACAAAAAATAACTAAAAAAAATTGAAACAAAAGCCTCCACAATTTGTTAAATTACCTGAAGACCAGCTAAATATATAAAAGTCTTGTCAGAAAAGTTGAGACTAAACACACGAAATCGTGTTGACACTGGAATGTCGAAATAGAAAGGTACAAATGAAGAAAAAATAAGGCCATATGGTCCTGATGTGAGTATGTTCAAGGAAGGATCTGCCATGAAAAAAAAGTAGCCAATGGATTAGAATAAGAACACTCGTGTACATATATAAGAAAAAAGAAACATAATTCAAATAAACCGCCATTTCATTAAAGTAAAAATAAAGTTCAGTCGTACAATAAAACATTCTTTATAGTGAAAAATCGATACCGCAAAAAACAATTTTAGATATACTGAATGCACAACACATGTAATAGAACCAAAGTACCAGCTAATTAAATAATCGAGTATGTAATAATGCAAAACCAAGAAACAAAAGGAAAACCTGAATATTCCCCTCCTTTTTTCTGAATGAAAGAGAAAAAGAGACAAATTTTTAGGTAATTGCAGCATACCTTTGAGTAGACATTGTGCGATGACTTCAAGAACTAAAGACACAATAGTAGAAAACAACACAAAGACCTGTGTGAAAATATGGACAGAAAAAAGTTAACATCTTCATGAAAAGATGCCAGCTGCTATGCTGACAACTTTTAATGTAATAATAAAAACTGTCCATATGATAGGTTAGAGATAAGTGACAAACTTTTCAACCGTAAATGCCACAATGTTATTGATCATCAGTCCTATAAAAGTGGCCAATCTGAATTTGCCAACAACAGTAACACCATGGCAATTGGAAAAAACTTGAAGTTCAGGTCACTTTGTTAAACCCAAACGGCAGATTCTAACAAGGCAAAATTTTAAAGGTGTAAACTGAAAACCGCAATCATTAACCCACACAAACTTGGCCATCGAGAATATATTACTACTGCACTTGAAAATAGTCAACCTATGAAAGCTGAATGCATCATCATGTCACAAACAAGATATAGAATGACAAGGAGGGATTTGCGAGGAGCAACTATCTAATTTGACATTTGCATCATTCCTATCTTTACAACATTAATAATGATATTATTAAGGAAGGGTGACAAAAAATAAATACCCACGTCTCTTGGCATGTTTTCTTTGTTCTTTGTAGTAACCCTTATAAATAGTTGCCTTTGATGTTTTGATTTGGTTTTCATCAATTTTGTAAAATATAGCTTTCCTCTAACTAATAACATACCATATCAATTTTTAATATTTAAGATTACTAAAATATAATAATTTTATAAATATCTATACTATATTACTAAGTTAAAAAATTATATATAACTGGCTTTGGGCTATAAAGCACATCAAATTTTCTTTCCAAAAGTTTCCTTCTCCACACTATTATTCTTTTATGAGGAAAATAACAAAAAAAAAAAGTCAAACACAAATTTGAATAGAGAAAAAACTGCCCAAACATAATTACACTTTACAAAAGCATATATTGTAAATAAAATTACAATTAAATATTAAAATTTATGAGCGCACCATGCAGCAAATATCGCTAATATGTATAAATGATTAGCCCTGGTAAGATTATATTTGTAGAATCTAGTATATATATGTGGACCCATTAATAGTCAAAAATTGCTCCAGCATAACATTTTGAAAATTTTTTAAAGTCACACCACATATACAGCAAGAATGCAAGTTGTTTAAGATAACTGGCAGCTCAATAAACCAATAATATTTCCTACATAGAACTTGACCTTGAACAAAAACTTACAGAATATTTATTAGATCCTATCTGCCTCTCAAACACACGGAAGTAATACAGCAGATAAATTCCAAAAACTAGCTCTGGAGTGGATGAGAAGCCAAAAACAGAAACTATCAGCTTCCATATTTGAAGTTTCTTAAAAATATCCTGCCAGGAGAGAGAAAATCAAGTCAAGAAAAAATACGTTACCCTCTAAATGGGCATAGTGACAAACTGATTAATAACTAGAAACTATGTAGCAAGAACACAACAATCCAACTTGCTTCTAGAGCTCCAACAGAGTAAAAAAAATTGGCCTCTAGCAATGTATCCATAACTAGAAATGCACAAAAAAATTATTTGATTACAAATAAGCAAATGAAGGTTCGAGACGTGGTTATTTAAGGTGCATCGCTCATTGATGTGCACAGGTATCATGGAGCCAGTTCAGTTCCATGAAGAATATGCAAGAGAAAAAATCGACGGTGACACCTCATGGGAAATATTTCAGAGACTATTCTCATTATCCAAATAAGAACAATTATGTAACTAAAAAAGTGGCAGATCCAAGCATGAACCTCGAAAAGGGAAAGATCAAAGTGCTTTTAGAGGCTGGAGCTATATTATATATGACCCAAGTTAAAACGATTGTTTATTGGTGCATAGTAGCAAAACATCTAAATTCCAAAATCTGTAGTCCAGCATGATTCAAAAGCAAAGAAATTGTCATAAAAATTTTGCAGTAAATAATCTACAACAATTAGATGCCGTTCAAATATAAAGATAAAATTAGGGGAAAAAATGGACAAGGTCAATAAGGAAACCCGTAAGAATCCAAAATCAAAAACCAGTCTCAGCTGATAATCCTCCTAGAATGTACTTTCAAAAGAAAAAAAAAACAAAACTCCAGTAAAAAAAACCCTAGAGCCATAAAAGAATCGAAACCTGAAAAGACCATGCGAGGTTTCTGTGACGACCTTGGATCCCAAATATAATCGTGAAAAGAACAGTAGCTATCACCGTCGTCCTTGTCACTGGCGCATTGTCTTCAAAAAAAATCTACCAACTATGAAAATCGAATCAAAAAATGCCCAAAATACAAGAAAATGGGGGAGGAAAACGTACTGAAACCCGATGGGCCGCCGTTCATTTTCAGCTAAAAGTCGACCCTCCCCAAATTTGTGTATTCACCTACAAATTTATGTAATTATGTCGATTAATATCTATATGCTGGCCGATCTTTGCTCAGCTCTTTTCTCCTATTCTTCTCCCAAAAATCTTCGTCTCCTAGTCGTCTGTAGTTTATCGATGGTTGGGTCGACCCGTTTACGAGTTCGGGCTGGCGAATAATGGATCTTCTCGTGCAAAATTTATTTTGTATTTTTAAAATTTTTTCATCGTTATTTCCAATTCAACTTTTGGTAATTGTTCAAAATAAATATATAATTATATTAGGTTAGATCCCTCTATCATTCTAGAATTGTAATTAAATTAGTCTAGAAAAATAAAAAAAATTGAACTTCGTTTGGACAACTAATTATAAAACGTTGTTATAAAATTGTTTTTTACAAAAAAAATTATAAAATTTTTTAAAATTTGTTTAAGAACAAATATGTATATAAAAACTATTCTATAAAAAAAATTTACAGTTAAAAATTAATATGTTTTAATTTATATTATTGTCTACATTTATAAAAATATTAAAAAAACACACACACATTTCGATTGTTCTTTAAAAACTATACTTAGAGAAAACGTTTTTAAAAAAAATTCAAAAATGCTTTATAAAAATCTTATTAAAAACATATTTTAAATTTATTTCACTAACACCAAAAATGTTTTCAATATACTTATCCAATAGAAAATGTATATTACTTAGTTTTCGTAATTTCATTTTTATTATGTCTTCTTATAATTGACAAAAACTTGTGTGAAACAGTCTCACGGGTCGTATTTTGTGAGACAGATCTCTTATTTGGGTCATCCATGAAAAAATATTACTTTTTATGCTAAGGCATAGTTTGGTACATGGGATAAGGGAGGGATTGATAAATAATCCTCTTTATCTCATGTTTGGTACCTTTTTAAAAAGTCCATGATAATATCATGAGCCCTTGATAAATAATTTTTTAGAAATATAAAACGTCCCTTCTATTATGTGTAATAATTTTAATTTAATGATAAAATACATTACAAATGACTTAATTACTCTTAATTTATAAATGATTTTTATAAATCTATACTAGTAGGTAGAAATTAAAATCAAATAAATATTTTTATTTATTTTTATATATTATATAATATGATAATTATATAAATGAATTCGAGATAATTATATAAATAATTTTTATAAATCTCAATAAAATTATTAGTATCACTCGATTAACCTTAAAAATTGATATTTGACTTGACTCACAAAATCAAGGCTCAATTATCCTATTATATAATATATAAATTTAGGTAAAAATAAATAAATCATACAAGCACTATCGGCGCATGAACAGATAAAAAATATGAACCCAAGCAACAACTTTGAAATTATAAAATTTATTATGATAAAATTAATTTTGTCATTACAATCTAATATAGAAATTTAATTACTCTTATTAAAATCATACCAAACATTAAATATAATATCCTACATCTTATTTATCCTTAACTTATCTTTATATTATATATCACATGTTTATCCTATCATATGTACTAAACTATACCTAAGAATATTATTTTTATTGTAAATATCGATATGATTAACGTGTCTCACATATAAAAATTCAGGTGGACCGACTCTTTGCAATTTTACTCTCTAATTAGAATCTGTGCCGAAGGGTTTAGGCGTTTAGGTAGGGCTCATCGGTCGGGTGATTCTTTCATGTCCTTCGTTTCAACTTAGCAATCTCACTCTCGCTCTTTCATATTTCTAGAATTAACATGGAGAGATCGATCAAGTTATTCTACAATCGGCATGTGGACACTCCGCAGAGCTTCTAGTTATCTCGAGTAATTGTTCTATATCTGCGCCACTGTGGCGTGGGATTGCAGTTTTTTTAACGGTACTGTTTTTTCATTGTTCATGGGCACTTGAAATATTGAGTGAAGGGCAAATTCATAGCTACCTACTATGCTACTTGAAATATTGAGTGAAGGGCAAATTCATAGCTACCTACTATGCTTGCATTTTATGCTAGCTATTTGGTGTGTTGTGGGCGGGAATTGGGTTTTTGCGTTGGAGCTGCAAGCAATCTATGATTCAGTCGGTGATTGAAAGAAAGCGAGGAAAAATAGATTTTTTTACTGGAATTTTGGGATGATATGTGGGTTCCTTTTATGTAAATACTGGTGATGATATATCTGGGCTGGAGATTTATTATCATTACCACATGATATGATTAGGGTTAATAGGACGAGTTGGGTCGGGATATCTAACGAATCTGATAAGAAATTGACGGAGGAAAAGTGAGCCGCAAGATAGAATCTCTCTGGAATAGAGCTGCAATAATGTCCTAGAAATAGGAAGATAAACACGTTAAAGGGCGCAAGAGAGATGTCCAACGTGGCTAGTCCGATGCTTAAGTTAACAGATGAAAAAGAAGAAAATCAATGTTTTTTTACAGAAAAATAATGTCACTAGTGTATATTTGTGTGTATGAATTTAATGCAATGCAAAGCAAATCGAGTAAATGACGTCCCGAATACTCACATGTCCGTCTATTTATGAGTTTCTTCTGCAAACTGACCATGATCTGGGCTATCCATTTATGATCCTGAGTCATCCATGATTCGAGTTCTTCCCAGAGTATCACCACACATTCGTAATTTATTTGTGCGTGCTTGAAGCTTTTCTGTGTCATTGTCTCTGTGGAACCGGTGCATTTTGAGTAATTTTGGTTATCTTTTTTCCATTTTCTCATGGTGAACTTTATTTTTTTTTCATTTCTAACAAAATTTATTTAATAAAAATATAATTTTAATTTTTATATTTTAAAAAAATTTCTTCTAAATCTGATAAATAATATATGAATATTTAAATCAATATTATTGATAACCGAGGTGTTTTAAAAAATATGTAATATAACATTTGTAAATATTAATAATATTATTTTTAACTATCAAATGAAATTCTTAAATAACACTTTGAATTTTTACAAATATTAAAATGAATTTCTAAATATATTGATTTGAAATTAATTAATTCTATTTTTTCTTTAACCAAACATAGCGTATGTATTTGTCTCTCAATCAATACTTAGAGGAAGAGCATTTATCATTCAAAAACTATATTTGGAGATTCAAATGTGTATTACCAAAACTATCCTAGCTTATAAAAAATAACGATAATAAAGGATAAACTAGGGGTGTCAAAATCAGACATGATCCACTAACCCGACACGATTCAACCTGAAAAAAATAAGGTTTGAGTTTTGGGTTTTCGGGTTCGGGTCAGATCGAGTTGGACCCGATAGCTGACTCGAAAAAATTGATCGGGTTGGGTTAAGGTTGACCTGAAAATTTTAAATTTTTTTTTAAAAAAAATATAATTAATAAATATTGCCTACATTTTTATATATGGTATGTCTAAAAAAATATTTATTGTATATTTATATCATAAATTATCATAATTTAATATTTATTTTGAATATTTTTTATTTTCTAAACAATTGTTTATTTGATTTAATAAATATATTTTATTTTTCTACGATTAGACTTTCAAATTTAAATTATATATATGAGGGAGATATTGTTATTATGTGTTTAAATTAAAATATTTTTTTTAATTTTATTTATTTTTCTTTAAAAAAATTTAAAAAAAATCAAAATCGGGTTAATCGGGTTGATTCGAGTTCGGGTTCGGTTTGAGTGTTTTCGGGTTGGCTCGGATTCGGGTTGAGCAATTTTTTAATAGTACTATTGCTCAACCCGACCCAACCACCCAACCCACCCGAATTGACACCCTTAAAATAAACACTGTAACAGCTAAATTGCATTTAACTTCCGGAAAAACTTATAAAAATATAAAATCTGTTATATAAAATTAATTTTTTCTTGTTTTTATTTTTTAAGATTCAAGCATAAACCTTGGTAAATGGAAATATGATTGAATTTTAAAAATAGAGGGTTTTAAAAATAATTGATCTTATATCAAGGGTTCTATGTTTTTTCGGATTTCGATAAATTACTTGAAATGACATTTGCTCCAATCGTAAATAAATTGTATGACAGGGTGAGAGGCTTATGTTTATTAACCGAGTCTCAGACGGGAGTGTAAACGAAAGTTGGTTTACGAGCTTTTCGAGTCGACTTGAAATATATGTGATTCATATTCAAAATTATCGAATTTGAGCCAAGTTCGAATTTTTATTTTATTTTGTTCGATAGTTCACGAGCCGCTCGTCAGTTTTAATATTTTATTGATATATATAAAATATATTCCGAGTAGCTAAATATGTTCGAAGATTTCGATGCGAACTCAAACTTGAATTCGAGCAAATAAAAATTTCCAAATTTCAAATTGAACTTGTAATTCCTTTTGTATATCAAATTAGTTTGTTTATACCCCTCGTCTCGAACCTAGACCTTATTCTAAACTAAAGAACGACTTCAGATCGTGATTTGAGTTAGATATGAGCAAGAATGGAACGACATTCATCTCATTGTCCCATGAGCTTGCAACATCACATCTTATGTAACTCGATTTTGTGTATCATAGGGAAATCTGAACTCGTATTTTCTGCTCATACTTTCACAATTATTGGGATTTTCCATATATAAGTGTTCGGAATATTTTGCATTGCACCTGATGTAAGAAAAAGTGACACATATCAGAAAGAATGAAAAACGTGTAAGAAATGACGACGGTCATAGTCTACAATTTTGAAAAACGGTACATGCACCGCTTCAACTTTAGAAAATTGAGGCAGCATGCGCCTCTTCTTTTGACTCTTAGGCTCCCGATAAACACATTGATGGTATGAAAAACGACTATAAATAGCGGTGATTGAGGTCCATAAGCACACACCTCATAAGAAAAAAAGTACACCATCTACAGAGAGTGTGAAGTGCTTAGAAGGCTTCAACCGGAAGGAAATCAGAAAACTTACAAATTCTCGATGGCCGGAGGTTACACTCGATCCACTTCCGCATATTGTTTATCATGTTCATATATACGTAGAAACATGATTTTTGAGAAAAATTCTGACATTTGGTATCAGAGTCGTGATACCCCAGCCTTGAAATTTTGTTTTAATTTTATGAAAATCCGATATCATAAAGTTTTGGAAAAATTTGTTTCTGGAAATTTCATAAGAAACATGAAAATTGAAGATCAGATAAAACTATATTAAGAAACTTAATTACCTTATAATTTTGTTCTCGGTTGCACCTTGAAGTCTTGAAAATTAAATAAAATTTTTGAATTTGGAAACGAAATGAGAATTTTTTAGAGCAAAACATCCAAGAGTAGGGATGGCAATTTCATCCGAACCCGTTGGAGGATCCGATACCCGACCCGAATAGAAGAGGGTATGGAGGGATTTTTAAACCCGATTAAATAATTGGGTAATCGGGTATGGGGATTTTCGGGTTCGGGTATGGAGGCGGGTTTGATATAATCCGACCCACACCCGACCCGAATACCCGTTTAAATTAATATATATANGTGAATAATTTTTCTTATTGTTCATTTAAATAATTTTTTAAATATTCATAACTTCATTGAAACAATTTAAATTTGAAAAAATTCAATTGTATATGATAATTGGGTATTTGGGTAGGGTATGGGTATCCGATAATCCGATGGGTATGGGGATGGGGATGAAATTCAATACCCGATGGGTATGGGTATGGGTATGAGTATGAATTTAATAAATGAGTATGGGGATGGATGTATGAAATCCGACCCATACCCTACCCATTGCCATCCCTATCCAAGAGGAGAAGTTGCATAAGAACGCCTTGAAGATGAATTAAAAATTCTAAGTGTCGGCAATTTCAAAAGATGAATAAAATATATTGCATTCAATTGCCAAGTTTGCAGTGTAATAATTGAATTGGAAGGAGACCCACATGCAAGTCTTCAATTGTCAATTTCTTCAAGTGACTGTCGGCAATTATTAATTTTTTTAAAGTAATTATTATTATTATTTGGAAATAGATTTTAATATTTTCAAATTCAATGCAATTTTCAATACATATTTATAAATTAATTTTGCATGATAGATATAATGTAAAATATTTTGGGTATTTATTTAATATGAACATGCAAATTTAAAATTATTCTTGCATTTATTTTGAAGTTTTTTAAATTCAAATTTTATTGAAAAATATTTTGGTAAATCAAGATTCACATTATGTTCATATTAAATTATATTTTTAGTTTTTATAATTTAAAATGAACATATCTAGTAAAAATGTGAATATAAAATTATCTAATGAAAAATTTTGGCTTATAAAGATTCACATAAATGTGAATAATTAAAGTGAATAATAATTATAAGGTGACATGAGAAAATATGATCTGAGAAAGTTCTTTATAGATCGGTTTAAACTGTCGTGACTAGCCACTGGTCTCCCTGAAGAACGTTGCTCTATCTAGGTGTTAGTATTTAAAGGGCATTAGCCCTACCTATCTTTTTTGGGAGCACTCTTGGAAAATGTTGATTGAGTTACTAAATAATTATTATATAAAGCATTAAGTAAAGTCAAAATTTTGTTCATTGAACCATATAATTTTAAATAATTGAGGAATAACCACAACATCTTTGATTATGGAAAATTATGCATTAAGTGGATTTTGATCACATAATGGATATCAATTGTAATTAATTATATAAATATAATAAATTTTACCCCTCGGGGATTTTTGTTATATTTATATAACTAATTAGGTTAAAATATCAAAATTATATTTTTCTTAATTTACCCACAGGAATTAAGGGAAAATATATTTTAATAGTTTTATCATAAAGTTCCAGAAAAATCTTATTGAATTAAAATTTTAGTCTACAGGCAAATTTTATGTCACTAGATTTTTAATGATTTACATTGGTAAAACATGATATTACATCAAAATTTTAAAAATAATAAGCATATTATATTTTTATGCAGTTATGCAACCTGCGAGTTTTTCTGATACGAAATGTGACAATCCCGAACTGAAGGGCGATAATTATAAAATATGAAAAGAAAGAATTATTCTTCAATTAAGGTGGATGGATATTGATTATGTAATACCAAAAGACGAACCATCTGCTATTACTGTCAACATCATTCCAGATGATGTTGATCTTTATGAAAAATGGGAGCGATCTAATCGACTCTGCGTAATGTTCATAAATACAAAAATCTCTGCTGCTATGCGTGGTTCCGTCGATCAGCATAATAATGTTAAAGAATTACTGAAGGCTATTGATGAACAGTTTCAGTCTTCAGATAAGACACTTGCCAGCACCGTAATCATGGAATTATCTTCATTAAAGCTCATCAGTGTGAGAGGTGTGCGAGAGCACATAATGAAAATGCGGGACATAGCGGCTTGACTAAAGACACTTGAAGTAGAAATGTCTGAAACTTTTCTTGTGCACTACATTTTATTCACTCTTCCACAACAATATGGATCCTTCAAAATTTCCTATAATACACATAAGGATGAATGGTCAATCAATGAATTAATGACCATGTGTGTTCAAGAGGAAGGAAGGTTGTTAATGAAAACGAGTAATAATGTATTTATGACTACACAAGGAAAATTTAAGAAACAAGCCAAAGTCAAGGGAAATGGGAAAGGAATAATTCCACCACAACCTGACATCAAGAAAAAATCCAAGTGTTTCTTCTGTAAAAAGATGGGACACATGAAGAAGGATTGCATTAAATTTAAGGATTGGCTTGACAAGAAAGATATTCATATTTCATTTGTCTGTTATAAATCTAATATGGTTGATATGATTTATAACTGTTAGGATCGTTTTGGAGGAAGAGCTACAATAGCTCGGTTCTTGAAATATTGAACACCAATGAATTAAATCGAGTTTGGTGTTTAAACCAAGCGGAATACACTCGAAATAATCCTTCGTAGAAACCGATTAAATATTTTGTAAAGCATTTAAAATATATGCAAGTTGAATGAGTAAAAATATTTTGGTTGAATCATTTTATCAAACACTTTGTATGCAATATTTTGGTATTTGAAGAACACATAAAATGCTTCAACAATGCATCTTTAAAAGCAATGAAAATGATAAATAAATGCAATGAACAAATAGACACGAATTTTTTTATGGATGTTCAGAGACTTCAAATGCTCCTATATCACCCCTTCTTCCCCTTGGGAATCTTCACTAGAAGACTTTGATTTGTACAACACCTTGTACAAACCGATTTCAACGTAGGACTTATCTCTTACCTAACTGAAACTCCTAGAACTCAAGATTGTAGGCAACACCTCACAATCAGCATATTGTTTAATGTCTCATATGCAAAGACTACAAACATAATGTTTTACGCCTTTATGTAAGACTCACTCAAATAATCTTTGAAGTTCAAATCTCTTGTATATGTGTGAGTAATTGTGTGTGAGAAATTTATCAGTTACAGTGTACATTTCAAATGTATTCTCACACAAGGGCTTATGCTCTCAACTAGCTGATTTTTTCATGCTAACCGCCCATGCTTTGAATCCCCTTCAAAAGCTTTTGTTTGATCTTCAAGATGTTGTATTTATAGGCTCCAACAATGATATATACGTTAGACACAAGAATATGACCATTTGGAAAGTTTCCGTACTGTTTCTGAAATTGCAACGGTAAAATTCGTCTTGCTGGACATTTTCCCGATTGGTCAACTCTGGTCAACTCAACTGGTCGTTCAGTTCAACTGGTCAGCAGCTGGTTCAGTTGGTTTGGTTCAGTTGGTTCGGTTCAGTTGGTCTGCAGCTGGTTCGGTTCAGTTGGTCAGTAGCTGGTCTGGTTCAATTGGTCAGCTGCTGGTTCAGTTCAGTTGGTCAGCACCTGGTTCAGTTCAATTCAGCTGGTCAGCAGCTGGTTCAGTTCAGTTCAGTTTCAGCTGGTGTGCTGAAATCAGCTAGGCTGATTTCAGTTTGTGCAGAACTAGTAGCTTCATTATCATTTATCAGTATCTAAGCTTCGATTCAAACTTTGATTTTTGAAGATGATTTGTAGATCATCGTCTTATCTTTCTAACACGTACTGAATCGCTTCGTTTCGATAACCGAGCTGAGAGATATGACCAAAATACCACAACTGCTCAAACCCAAATGATTGCTGTTTTCGTGCAATCATTTATGTATTTTAGCGATCAGTTAGACCTTGATGACATCCGATTTTGTCCAACCAACGTGAAATACGACTTGTTTCAAATTGAGTTTTCTAATCATTCATGTTGGCAGATTGCCATTTGAATCATCCAGCTGGGAGATATCATCAAAATACCAAAGCTCGCCAGAAATTCAGTTTATGCAGAATTCAGTTTCAGCTTGCTTCTTGTTTTAATAACTTCACACTTGAGTAAATATGTTAGAAACACAATAACAAATTTTGTTAACATCAAAATCAATATTGAGAACATGACATGTCCCAACAATAACTCATGGTGGATTGATTCTGGTTCTATAATTCATGTTACAAATACTTTGCAAGTTATGCAAAGCCTAAGGAAACATCAAGGAAATGAGCGGAACATCTATTCAGAAAACAAGATATCTTTGCATGTGGAGGCTATTAGGACTTGCTGTCTTACATTGGATAGTGGTTTTATTTTAAAATTGAAAAATACATTTTATGTTCCTAGTTTTTCTAAAAATTTAATTTCGGCTTCAAATCTTGTACCCCTTGGATATTCCTTTCAATTTTTGGATAAATCAATAAATTTATTTTATAAATCAAATATTGTTGAAAAAGGTACAATGATTGATGGTCTTTTCTCTATTTCTTTACAAAATAATAACACCACTATGCATGTTCAGAGATGTATTAAAAGATGTGTTATAAATGAAGATTCATCTATATTGTGGCACATGAGATTGGGACACTTCTCTATAGAGAGGATTAAAAGATTAGTGAATGATGGAATACTTAGTACTTTATATTTTACTTATTTTGAGACTTGTGTGGACTGCATAAAGGGAATGCAAACTAATAAGTCTAAAAAAGGTGCCAACAAGAGTACAAAAATATTAGAAATCATACATTCAGATATTTGTTGTTCAGATATGGACATGAAAAATCCGAAATACTTAATCTCTTTCATTGATAATTACTCACGATACATGTATATCTACGTGATTCATAACAAAAACGAAGCACTAGAAGCCTTTAAGGTTTTTAAGGCTGAAATGGAGAAACAATGTGGAAAACAAATTAAGATCGTGAGAACCGATAGAGGTGGAGAATATTACGGTAGATACACTGAGATTGGACAGACACATGGTCCGTTTGCAAAGTTTCTCCAAGAACATGTGAATGTTGCCTAATATACTATGCCTGGTTCTCCGGACCAAAATGGCGTAGCTGAGAGGAGAAATCGAACATTATTGGACATGGTGAGAATCATGTTTAGTAGCTCCAAACTTCCTAAATCATTGTGGACTGAAGCTCTTAAGACAGCTGCGTATATATTAAATCGAGCTCCAACTAAGACTGCTCCAAAGACACCATTTGAATTATTTAAAGGTTGGAAACCAAGTTTGCAAAATATACGCATTTGGGGTTGTCCTTCAGAAAATGCAAAGGGTACAGATTCTATTGTCCATCTCACAACACTAAAATTGTGGAATCAAGAAATACAAAATTTCTTGAGAATGATTTGATTAGTGGGAGTGATAATTCAAATGACATAGTTTTTGAGAAAGATCACGTTAATTCACAACTCTCTTATTCAAATGATAGATCGGTCGTTATTCACACCCTTCAAGATCAAACGGGTGTTAGGCAACCGATTACTGAAGTTTCACAAATTGCTGATGAAAATCCAATATATCAAGTTGTTAATGAAGAACAACAAGAAACTGTTGATCAACCAAACATCCTAAGGAGATCTACTAGAATAAGAAGATCAGCTATATCTAGTGATTATATTGTGTATTTACAAGAATCGGATTTTAACATTGGAGCCAAAAATGATCCTGAAACGTTTTTACAAGCCATGAGTTGTAATTAGTCAACATTATGGTTTGATGCTATGAAAGAAGAGATGAATTCTATGGCATTTAATGGAGTCTGAGATCTTGTTCAGTTGCTTGATTGTGTAAAAGTCATCGGATGTAAATGGGTCTTCAAAACAAAGAAAAACTCATTAGGCAAAATTGAAAGATAAAAAGCAAGACTCGTAGCTAAAAGAATCACTCATCAAGAAAGAATCGACTACAAGGAGACTTTTTCTCCTGTATCTAAGAAACATTCTCTCTGTATCATTTTAGCTTTAGTTGCACATTTTGATTTAGATTTACAACAAATGAATGTGAAAACAGCATTTCTCAACGGAGAACTAGAAGAAGAGGTTTATATGAAACAACCTGAAGGATTCTTCTCTAGTAATGGTGAGCACTTGGTATGTAAGCTCAAGAAATCTATATATGGATTGAATCAAGCTTCCTGTCAATAGTATTTAAAATTTCATGATTTTATCTCTTCACTCATGGATCAATTTATATACCAGAAGGTCAGTGGGAGTAAGATTTGTTTCCTTATTCTATATGTGGATGATATATTACTTGCAACCAATGACAAGGGATTGTTATATTAGGTGAAACAATTTCTCTCAAAAAACTTTGATATGAAAGATATGGGCGATCATCTTATGTCATTGTCATTAAGATACATAGAGACTGAATTAGAGGTATTATAGGTCTGTCTCAAGAAACAAATATCAACAAAGTTTTAGAGAGATATCGGATTAAAGATTGTTCATCAAGTATAGTTCCCATTGTGCAAAGGAGATAAGTTCAATTTAAGCCAATGCCCAAAAAATGATCTAGAGCAGGAACAAATGAAAAAACATTCATTATGCTTCTATTGTCGGAAGCTTGATGTATGCTCAAGTTTGCAATAGACCTGTCATTGTATTTGTTGTTGGGATGTTGGGAAGATATCAGAGTAATCCATGTTTAAACCATTGGAAAGCTGCAAAGAAAGTGATGAGGTATCTTCAAGGAACCAAAGATTATATGCTTATGTTCAGACGAACTGAGAATTTGTGCGAAACAAAGAACCTTATCTATGTAATATATTGTGGTTGAATTTTATCGAAGTAGACCTGAAGTGAGGACTTCGTTGGGAGGTCAAAACAAACACGAGTAAACACATTCAAAATATGCATTTTAAAGCATCTTCCTATGGTGAAAAGCCAAACCGAAGAAGATCTACAGCACTGCATACAATGAACCATCAGTTTTTTGCTCTCCATGGCTTGGGAAATTTAGTAATTGTTGGCATTGATAGTCCACATCCTCCCAAGATAATTTGGGTTCCGATGTTACCTCGGTGGAGTATGAGGCCACCATTTTTGGTCGAATCATGTGGAGATTTGTGATGGTTTTGTTGGTGGGGATTCTCCTTTAAACATGTTGGCGAGATCCATAATCTAAAGATTATCATGCTAAAAAAGAATGCTAGCAAATTTTAATTCGAGGCAAGAAATTTGCCCCGGATTTGGTGTTCATAGAATATTACAATCGTATCTCAAAATACATTGACTTCCAACTTATGATAGTAGCACTACAAATCACAAGTTTCATAACCATAAAATGATATTAAATCTCTTTTCTAGAAGAAATAAGAAGAAGACACTCAAAATAAATGCAAAGGTGCATGAAAATCTTATGATAAATTTTTTTTTTCTCAAAAGTGCTTTCTTCTTGTCTTTAATAATGTATTTATAGAAGTTGTTTCACACAAGACGTGTCCCTTCATTCAAAAAACTAATTAAATTCATCAAAAAAATCATGTGTATGTCGGGTATCATGAAAACTCGTAACTTTCCATCAATCAACGCTGTCGGGTGCATAGGCGTCATTTTATGTGTGCTTAGACACTTCCCTCTCTGCCGTAGAATTTTCAGGGCATCAAAAAAAGCACTGAGACGCCTCTTTACAGGTGTCTAGGCATCTCCCTTGCTGCCCTGGAAATTCCAGGGCACAAAAGAGAAGCTAAGGCACCTCCCCCGTTGCTTGGAGCGTCGGTTTTCTCTTTAATATTTTTGTTGCGAGTTTCTATCCACTTAATTTTTACTCATTAAGTATAACCAACAGGTTTACCAATGCAAGATTGGCAATGATAGAACGTCTTCCATGAAGTCGATAAGTTTGTTAGATCATCTTTTTCTCATATCCAAAGCGCAACAGAAGTTTTAAAAAATTTTGTTTCGACTAGATCGTCCGAATTTTGTTTACTAGGGGCACTAGTACTCGCAAACAATTTCTTTGTTGAGACTAGATCGTCCAAATTTTATGTGCGCTTAGACGCTTCTCTTTCTGCCCTAGAATTTTCAGGGCATCAAAAAAGCACTGAGACGCCTCTTTACAGGTGTCTAGGAATCTCCCTTGCTGCCCTGGAAATTCCAGGGCACAAAAGAGAAGCTAAGGCACCTCCCCCGTTGCTTGGAGCGTCGGTTTTCTCTTTAATATTTTTGTTGCGAGTTTCTATCCATCTTTGCTTAATTTTTACTCATTAAGTATAACCAACGGTATACCAATACAAGATTGGCAATGATAGAACGTCTTCCATGAAGTCGATAAGTTTGTTAGATCATCGTTTTCTCACATCCAAGGCACATCATAAGTTTTAAAAAATTTTGTTTCGACGTTTGAAATGCTCCTTGGGCGTCGTATGAAATAAATATTCATAAAGTTTTTAGATTGTTACCTTTGCATATAAAACGCTAGCTCCAAACTATTCCAGATTTCAAGCGGGAATAGTCTTTCTTGTAAATCTCTTCGAACAGATCTTCCTCCTTATGATCGTCTAATTAGGTTCACGATAAGTTATTGTGTACCTTGTTTGGATTGCACTAGTAATCGCAAACAATTTCTTTGTTGAGACTAGATCGTCCGAATTTCCAAAATCCGGAGTTGGTGCAACTGTAGGAGGCGGCGGCGGAAGACTATGATTGGCCGAAATCTTTCTTCCAATTTCTTAGAGATGGCCGAAATATTGCTAGAAGAGGATGGAGGATTTTCGCCAAACCCCAGTTTGCAAAATTGTGTCTCCTGTTTCCATGACTCTCATATCATATTTATAAAAGTTGATTGTTGATCTTATCAAGAATCCTTCTTAAATTAACATTATTTATTTATATTATTGTTAAATTCTCATATGATAATATCAAGTTTTATTTCAACCCTTGATNTTTTATTTTATTAACTTATGGGCAAACTTTCAATAACTCCCTACATTCCTTCTAAACTTTATATTTACTCCCTATCCCTTCAATTCTTTGTTTTAGCTCCCCAATATTTTAAAATTTTCAAGAATACTCTTATCCTCTTATTTTAGTAATTGATTTTTCTTTTAAACCTAAAGGCCCATCATGCTTCCGTAAAATAAATTAAATCTTTTACCTCTTTGACCGGAGTACTATAGGGTTATATCCACCGTATTTTATGAACTGCTCCTCACAGTCCAACCACACGATCGCAACCGATAGTTACCGACGCAGATTCTTTCAACAGCACTTGGCGCAACCCTAATTCGTTTCCTACCTTAGGGTGTACAGTAAAAGATAAAATTTTGAAAATAATACATAAGAGGTGCTAGAGCCAAAATCTCTTTATTCAAACACAAACATTTATTATTACATTGAAACCTCCTGTAGAGGAGGAGAAACTTGTTTAGCTACTTATAGTAGCCGAACTTGAAAAACACATAAACTAGAAAGAGAAATATTACAATTGATTTTGAAAGAAATGAGGAAAATGTTCGATGATCTTCACTTCCTTCTTCCTGCGTTATTTATAGAAGGCTTCTTCGGATTTGAAATTCGGATTCCAAATCTTGATAAGCCTTTACAGCTTGCTCATGGACCATGTAGTGGTTGAGTGGTCCATTGAGGTGGTCCCTCCATTTGAAATGTCCTTTTCTAGATCATTAATCTAGAAATCGACTTCTCTTCTTCTTTTATTTCTCTACAATACTAGTAGAGATGAGCTTGTAAGATATATATTGAAACCTCGTCTCTTTTTTCTTTGTAATGCATAATGATATATCGGAGAGGTTCCAGCTGATCTCTATATTTCTTGATTCTTCTTTTCGAAACTTTTAGATATGTGAAATACATCCTTAAGTTTCGTTCTGATGTGGTTTTACTGGTTCCATTTACCCTTATTTATAGTTGGGATTGGGTCCAGATTTCTTGTTTTATTGGATTTTTTTTATTAAAGATAAGGTATTCAATGTTACTCTGTCCTTTACCACCTATTATTGGTGGTCTTTGTGTTTTTTTACCACTCATTAATGGTGGTTCTTGTTATTCCACTCACATGGTGGTCCTTTTTTTTCTTAGTGGGTTTGGTCACATGTCCTTTTTAATTTTGTCGAGGAATCTTTGGCTTTTTGTTTCCTCGAGGAAAATGTGATTGTAGTCCTTCCCCACTTGTCCTTGTTTCGGTAAAATGTTTCCGATCAGATCTCAGTTTGAAACCTTTACCGAACTCCGGTTCTTTCTGATTCTGGCATTCAGGACAGATGTTTTCTGACCATCTTCCTATATGTGCTATATTAAAGAATTTTCGGCGAGTCTCTTTACTGGCCGGCAGTTTGCTGTTCCATAGAAAATTTCTTTTCTTCTCGAATAAATATTCTGCAAAACTTGTTGTCTTTCCTGTCATAATATTTAACAGGAATGATCCATTTAAAGAATTTTGATAAAACTTAAATGGAAACTTGACTTTGTCCATCTCTGTGAGACAGACCCATATACCCCAAGCTCTTCTGGTAGAAATATCATCTTCAGTAATTGAAGCGACCATGGGTGTTTCTTCTGTTGGAGGATCTTTGATAAATTTCTGAATATTTGTATCTGGCCTCCTTAACTTGATGAAATGAAAGACTTCATGTGAACCTTTCCCTGCAGGTTCTGGTGCTGCACTGAAAAAGTACAGCTCCAAAACATCTCCTCTGGACAAATAATCATTATTCGCCCAAGTTTCATGAACAGCTTCCTGAATCCATTTGGGTAGTCCTGAAATTTCTGGAAAGCTGGGTGATGTGGTATAAACTGAGGCAAGATCCCCGAATTCATACCAGGCTTTGACCTCCTTGGGATATGAATTAGGTTTCATCATATCCTCGGATATTTTCCTGAAACATCAACCCGGTTGGTGGCTGGTTTAATGCCAATTCTTGTTTTTAATTTCTCCCAATTCTGTTGGTAAACCTGAAATGGAGAAATTGCAGTTTCATTAGTACCAGCCTTAGTTTTGCCTTTGTCAGTACGAGGCCTAAGGTTGATCTCTCCCTCTTCAATCACCGAGGTGAAGGGTTGCCTTGACTCTTGAGGACTCGAGATAAAGATCTGAAGTCTCAATCTTTGCTTCAGCCGACTCATCTGGAGATGATCCCGACTTAACACTTGTGCTAGGGGTACTTGAATCCCCTGCTCCAGGTATAGAGTCATGTACGCGAAAACTCTCAATTTGGGAAACCAATGGTTTCTCAATGCCTTGGAGGATAGGCCTTTGCATTACAGACCATAACTGAGTATATGCCTGTAAACATCCTGTGATTCGATCAGAGACAATTCTCTTATCAGCTTGTTGAATCCTTCCCGCAACTTCTGCGTTCGGTGTTAACTTGTTAAACTCAGTTTGAAGCATTTCAAGGTGTTTCCTCAAATGCCTCTGCATCTTGATAATAGCATCAATGTCAATGCTGTCCATCTCTTGTTAAAAAATCTGCAAGAATGTTTTCATGAGATTTAATTATCACAATATCAAAAATGTAATTTTGACATAATTCTTGTCATCTTAATAATTTGGCCTTCTCAGGTTTAGACTCAATTCTATTCCTTAAGAAAGCTTTTACCTGTGTGTTATCAACTTTCAAAGTGAACTTATTTGCAAGTAAAAATAATGGTCATTTCTCAAAAGCCCTTTTTACTGCATAAAATTCCTTCTCGTTGATATGACATCCGATGGCCTCTGCATCTGAGAATAAACCACTAAAATACCTGCATGGTTGTTCTCCATCTGGTGTGAGCTTAGTAAGAACTGATGTCCACCAATGATCACTGGCGTCGGTATGCAATATCAGATCATCCTCATCTTGAGGAATAGCCATTTTTGGAAGATTCTTACAAATCTCCTTTAATTGGCATATTCTCTTTGTGTGTTCATCCGTCCATATAAATCTAGCATGTTTTTTCAATAATGGACTAAACACTTTCCTGTGTTTTGCTAGGTTTTTTATAAACATCCCAGCAAAATTAACAACTCCTAAGAAACTTTGAAGTTGCTTCTTGTCTTTGAGACTTTCTGGAAAATTCTGCACTTTTTCTACTATGTGTTCTTGCAGAATTATTCCTGACTCATCGATTTCTATTCTTAGTTCGATTTTCCTTGTTGCAATGACTGCTTTCTTTTCAGATAAAACCAGTCCTTCTTTTTTACAAACATTAGAGAAAATCTACAAATGCTTAACATGTTCATTCATATCTTTAGACGCTATTAAAACATCATCAATATAAACAAACATAAACTTAAAATAATCTTTAAAAAGATTATCCATCTTTCTTTTAAATATCTGAGGTGAATTAGCCAATCCCATTGGTAATACCTCCCAAATATAATGTCATTGTGGTGTAGAGAAAGCTGTGAATTTCTTGATTTCTTCTTGCATCCTAATCTGGTAAAATTCCAGACTTACTGTCGAACTTAGAGAATATCTTGGCATTGCGTATGCAACTTATTAGATGTTCTATACTAGGTATAAAATACCCATCAAACTCCAGAATCTTATTAATTTCTTGATAATTAATAACTAATATTTGTTTTCCTCATTTTATCTCACCATGATTTCTTACCAGAAAACCTGGACTGCTATATGATGGCATTCCTGCTTTGATTAAACCAAGGTTCAAATGTTCCTTGATTATAATCTGCATATCCCTTTGATAAATGAGATTCATTGGGATAGGCTTGCAACGGACAAATTCATACTCTTTGCCTTCCTTAATTTTAAGGCAAGCTTTGAGTTGATTTCTGTCCCACCATGCCAAAAGATCTTCATTGTAATTTTCTTTGATCCTTTTCTTGACATCTTCTAAGGATACCTTAGATTCAAACTCTACTTCATTTTTATGCAGAGTTATCTTAAGGTATTCTATTTCTTCTGGTTGGAGCTTTTTATCTCCTCTAAAATGGAGCATTGTTTCTCCAAACCTTCTAAAATCTTTCATTTTTTGGTTCAGAAGTTGTCCTGAATCACCACGCTTGCTGCGAAACTGGATTGACAATTTTCTGTAAAATGCCTCTCTTAGTCTCTTGACTATAATTTTGTGGTTACAAGGAGATGTAAACACTAATTTTCTAGTCTCATTTTCTTGAGTATAGGATTTGAACATTTGTAGGAAATTGTTTCCTAACAAAATATCCGCTCCTGTATCATGAAAATAAATTGGTGGTGTCTTTACCTTGTACCAAGGTGTTTGCCCAGCACCTCCAATCATGATTTCAGTCATCTTAATCCCTTTACATAAGATTAAGATTCTTCTGGAAAAATCTCTTCCAGCAATCTTTGTTAATTCTTCTTCCAAATTATTTGGAAAAACTCCTCGTTTTGCTGTACAGATTCCAGCCCCTGAATCAATATAAGCAGCAAAATATTCTGCATTATATTGTTCATATAACATTCATACTGGAATGTATATGGAGAATGAACTTGTGTTCATTGGATTTTTCACATCTTTTCTTCTGTCATAAACTCCATTCCATACTCTAGACGTTTCCAAGGTTTATGTTCCTCGAGAAACTCTAGTCTAAGAACCACTTGATCTGGTTCTTTTCCTGGAATCCCTGTGATATGAACTTCCAATTCTCCAACTTGGATCATTCCTTGGTAAGTTCCTATCATAGGTTGTTCTAAATAGTAGATGGTAGTACAAGAAAATTGATTCTTTTGTTTCGTAATATCAAATACTATTTCGACTTCCTTCCACCCTTCTGGGCATCTAAGCTTTCCTATTGTTGAAAAACTTTTTAGCTCCTGTTGGGTTTCTTGGACAGGGGTTTTTCTCCATCTGTAACTTGTAATCCTATCTCCTTGAAAAGATGGTCTTCTGGATTCCAATCCAAGACTTTGATTCTTTTGTAGAATCGGTTTGTCTTGTATTTGGATGTCTGTTTCCTGTATTACTGGAAACTCAATTCGTTCTGGATAAATTGCCTGAGCAACTTTTCCAAATATCTCAGGTATTTCAATGAACTCATTTCTAATAAACAATTCTGAATTATGTGTATTAGATAGAGCATATGAAATCTGATAAGTAATATAATATGGTCTATTACTTTCCTTCATCAGCCTTTTTTCCTTGAAATTTTGATGTAATGTCAAGGCTCGGCTAAAATCTCGATCTGCCAGGTTGTAGGCTATCCTTGGATAGATAACTCCTACAATCTTTCCTGCACAGAGATTTCCTGAGATAGTTCCCAGCACTGAATCTTGAAGGTTCCTCATTCTTTATCGCATATATCAATATCAATGGGTGAATCTATACTTTCTTTGAAAGTAGCTTTTATCATAATCTGGATTGCTCCAATATGAATCCAGGACATAGTCCTTGCTACTTCGATTTTGAGTTTTTTTAATTCCTCCTTAATTTCTTCAGAAAGAATTAATTGCATCTCCATTCTATTTCCAGTAAGTTCCATTGGGACTGTCATTTCCCTTCTGGAAACTTTATAGATCAGATGATGCTTTCTGTTTCTTAGGCCAAGATTTTCTAAGAACTTTTCTACCTATCCTGCAGAGAATCCTTGATATCTCTGTAAACTAGGATTTTCTTTCATGATCTTTTGGACCATGTTATTAGATATTGTTGTCTAGCTAAAGAACCCAGACAAATCCTCATGTGTTTCGTGTCAAAACACCTCGTCTTTAGTCAGATTCCGATTCAGTTCCATCGGATTCTCCCTGACTTAAAACTTCTTCTTCATATATACTTTCATCTGAGGCAATGTCCTCAAATCAGTATACCTGAATAAGATCTTGGTAATAAATTGCTTCTTCAATATCCGGAGTTGGATCGAAGCGTTTAATACCTCTTTTTTCATTTTCTGGATAGTTAGTCGAGATATGTGGTGTGATGTTGTTGACCACCAAATTAATTCCTACTCTTTTAAGTAAAATTAGTGTAATGGTGAGTAGGGTAGAATCCACAGGGAACGGTAGATTTATTTCTTTTGATAATAAAATTAAAAATGGGGGATTTGTTTTGATAATTACTAAATAAAATAACCTAAACTAAAATTACCCAACAAAAGATACTGAATCTAGAATTTAAAATTAATCGACGAAAATAAAGTGAAGAATTTATTATGAGAAAATACTGATTCAAGGGAGTTCTACTATCTAATTATCTCACTGTTCATCGGTTAACCAATCATTTATTCATGTTATTTCAAGCAATTAACTTTAGAATAATAGGGATAGCCGCTAAAATTCTTGTGTTTTTCTAAATTAATTGACCAAACCCAGCATCCAGTCAAAACTTACCAATAATAAACTGGGCACGATAGCGTTCCATATTAATTAAAGATAGCATTTTAGTTTCGCGAAAACAGTTAATCCTAAAATCTAACAACCGAGATAGCTACAATTGAGAGATCTAGTTCCGTCGATTTATTTAGATTACACATGTTATGATAGCAAACACATCTAACCTATTGCTACTCACGTACCAATCGTTCATGACAATTACGGATCACTGAATTCATGGTTAGCATTAGAAAATCATACATCAAATTAAATTGTCAGATTAATTGATGTATAACATTCATATAAATAAAATCAGAAATCAACGAATACTTGAACAAAATACAAATATTAAATTAAAGTGCAAAAACCTCACAGTGATAAAATTAAAATAGTAGACTATCCCTTGAATCAGACTAAGAAAATTAGCCTAACATAGTTTGATCTACAATATCCATAAAAAATAAATAACAATAGGAAAAAAATGCAAACTAATTTGTTGGGAAAAATCTGGAAGTCCTTGCGCCTTCAGCTTCTCTTCACGTGTGATGGAGATGGAAAGGTGGTGAGAGTTCTTCCAATTTGATTGTTTTTTTCTTGTGCTGCGGCTGTGGTCTTTTGAGTAGTGGGCTTTTTGGGTCTAAATTTTTGCTAAACAACCCACTAATCTTTAATTAACCCTAATTCTTAAATATAAAATACTAGATAATATTTTATCTAGATTTTCCCTCCTTGCAATTTTTTGGCAGCTGCAACATCATCACAAGGCGTGGCCACGCCTTATTCCCGGACCTCTTCTGGTTTGGCCATTTTCTTTCAAACTATATCTTGGAAACTTCAAATGTGATAAATATCGCCCTTTTTAACTCAATTTTGCTCCAAGACCGTGAAAATTCCTCCTATAATAAAATTACACAAAAATGTGTCAATTAAACATATCGGAGGTTAGAATAATGGGAAATATGAAAATAAAATATTAACTATTTCGAGCCTATCAA
>NC_133307.1:19476673-19604178 GCF_012295235.1 Primulina huaijiensis
TTTTTTTTTTGTAGACGGTGACTATAAGGATTCGAGATTGACTAAATCCCAACAATTCACACTATTTTGGATTGAGTGATGCTATTTGTGAAAAGTTTACATGATTCTCCAATTCAAGGTTCAAAAAAGGGGATAACCAACAAAAAAGATTTTTCACGGCTTGTAATGTGGTTATTTTTATTCAAAGAAAAAGGCTGAGGCTCAAAATTGGTTCACTAGGGGTCTATGAATCAGGGTAGGCTCAAAGAACGGCTCAGATGATGCGAAAGAAAATGGTTTGAACCTAATGCCCTTATCATTTTGTCTATGTACCTACTCCACCACAAAGTGTTGACAAAGACATGTATAACAATGCAAGTTCTAGAAAAATTAACAATGCAATGACAACACACAATCAAAGAAAATGGAGCATGATATCATGATTGCTCATAGGCTCAAAGCTCACCAAGAAAAAATATAGCAATTGTGTTAAATCCCACACACTTGTCCTCTCTAACTATCAATTTGCACGCAAAGAAAACATAAATATATATATATTTTTTTCCGCATCGGAGGCAATCAGGATTCAGAAGAAAGAGATAACAAATGAACTAGGTGCTTGGAACTAACAACGTCACAATCTTTTTGATTTTTTTTTTTTAAAACCCAAAATGCAAAAAAAATCAAAATACTAAAAATCAAATAAAAAAATCGAAAATCCCACGGTCGTGTCAAACTTCTCACAATCAAATCAAAAACTCCCACACCTAAACTTGGCATTGTCCTCAATGACAAGAAATAGATCCTCAACTAAAACGATAAAATAGTAGGAAAAGTTAGAGAACTCCCCTGAAAAATGATGAGCATCGTAAAGAAACATCATCTAATGCTGCGGTGGGAGAAACGGTGGATCGATGATGGAAGCTGCTGAGAGAAGATGTGAAAGAGATGAGATCAAATAAGGTTAGATAAAATAAACGTAAATTATGATTTTTTTTTCAAAATCAGAAGATGTTTTCTTACAAGGCGTGATCACGCCTTGTCAGAAGACATCTACTGTTTTTTTTTTTTTCAGTAGAGGTGTTTCAACAAGGCGTGGTCACGCCTTGTGCGAAGATCTCTACTGGAATGAATTTTTTTTTATTTTTTATATCAGTAGAGGTTTTTCAACAAGGCGTGGCCACGCCTTGTGCGAAAACCTTTACTGAAACAAAATAAAAAATAACAAAAACTAAAATTTGGGTTGCCTCCCAGTAGCGCAATTTTTTTAAGTCGTTATGCTCGACATTCATTCTTTCTTGTTGCTCATGGTGGTTCATAGATGGTCACTTTGTCCACTTTATCCCGCTTGAATATTTTAATAGCAAATTTTAGCATGTGCATGTTTTCTTTGAATTTCTTTGAGATCTCTATCCCTTGAATATTTCCTCCTTTTTTCATGAGTACATGCTTGGGTTGATCTGGAGGGAGTCTTCGCTCAATTTTAGATATCTGCGAATCAGAGAGAGAAAATCTAGTATTAGAATTTTCAACATGTCTTTTAATAATCCCCTCTAAATCATTCTTATCCACGAATTTTGAATTTTCTTGTGACAAGTGATTAGCGATATCAAGAGTATTAATAGTGCTTTCACTAAGAGGATATTTCATGGTATCATAAATATTAAACTTAGCAATCTCACCATCAAATTCCATAGTAAGGGTACCACTATTAACATTTATGACAGACTTTGAAGTTTTCAAAAATGGTCTTCCTAGAAAAATTTGACTGTTTAAATCATCATTTTCCATGTCAAGCACATAAAAGTCAGCAGGAAAAACCAAATTTTCAACTTTCACAAGAACATCTTCAATTACACCTCTAGGATAAACAGTAGACCTATCAGCCAACTGGATCACAATGTCGGTTTCAGTCAGAGGTCCAAGTTCCAAATAATTATAAACAGAATCAGGCATGACATTGATAGAAGCACCTAAATCCAACATAGCCTTTTCAAGTCTAGTATCGCCAATAGTACAAGGGATAGAAAACATACCTGGATCACTGCATTTGATAGGAATAGTTTTTTGAATGACTGCAGAAACATGTTCTCCTACCTTTTCCCTTTTACACCCCTTCAACTTATGTCTCTTTTTTGTAGTACACAACTCTTTTAAAATTGTAGCACAACGAGGTACTGGTTTAATAGCATCTAATGAAGGAATATTTACCTCGCCTCTACAAAGAGTGTCATTCAACTCTTTAATACTTTCACATTTCCTGTTCAATGCAAGAGGGAATGGGGGAATAGGTTTATACTCAAATAGAAGAGAAAACTTACCTTTCGGAGCGTCATCTTGATTGATTATTTTATCCTCAACTTTTATCTCATTATCTTCTTTTTGGTTGGCTGATGCTTGTACCCCAATTTCTTGAACTTCCAATTCTTTACAATTTCTTAAAGTAATTGCACTCACATTCTCCCTTGGTTTCACCACTGTCTGAGAAGATAGATTACCTAAATTTTGTGCTTCCAACTTGTGAATTGAACTCGCCAACTGTCCCACTTGAGTGCTCAAATTCTGAATGCTAGCCCTTGTTTCTTGTTGAAATTTTTGAGTGTTCTCAGCTAAGGATTGGACAATTTTATCTAATGACATACCTGAGTTAGGCGCTTGCGCAGATGCGTGTTGTTTGTTCCAATTTTGCTGTGGATAGTCTTGTTCGCCTCCTTGATTCTTATAGCTGAAATTTGGGTGATCCCTCCATCCTGGATTGTAGCTATTAGAATATGGGTCATATCGATGCTGGGGCTGCCCAGGAAATCCACCAATCACATTGGCTTGTTGCATGGGTTCTTCTTGTAGTGACGGACACATATCTGTAGAATGTCCCACCATAGCACATACACCACAAGCGCATACCTGTTGCACCTGTCCTGCAACCAATTTTTCCAAAAGAGACGTCAAAGAATCTAACTTTTGATCGATAGGAGTAACACTTACCTCATTGACTTGTCGTGGAGGGTTGTCTTGCCTAGTACCAAACTGTTGTGCATTGGCAGCCATGTTGGAAATTAGAGCCCGTGCCTCTTGAGGCGTTTTGTTCACCAATGCACCTCCACTTGCAGCATCAATCATGTTCCTATCAAAGAGCGAGAGTCCCTCATAAAAATATTGAACTAGTAGTTGTTCTGGAATCTGGTGTTGTGGGCAACTGGCACACAACTGCTTGAATCTCTCCCAATACTCATACAAAGTTTCCTCATGCAGCTGTCTAATCCCACAAATGTCTTTTCTAATATTAGCTGCTCGCGAAGCTGGGAAGAATTTCTCCAAAAATTGTTGTTTCATATTGTCCCAAGTCGTTATGGATCCAGAAGGCAGGTAGTAGAGCCAATCTTTAGCCTTGTCGGCTAAAGAGAATGGAAAAGCTCGCAATGAAATTTGTTCCTCTATGATCCCTTGCGGTTTCATGGCTGTGCAAACAATATGAAACTCTTTCAGATGTTTATGGGGATCTTCACCTGCAAGACCACGAAAAGTAGGCAATAAATGAATCAAGCCAGATTTTAATTCAAAAGTAGCATCAGTAGTAGGGAATTGAATGCATAATGGTTGTTGAATAACATTAGGATTAGCTAACTCCCTGAGTGTTCTTTGAGCTTGTCCTGCCATTTCTTCTTGGTCACTTTCACTTCTTTCTGTCTTAAGATCAAGTTCGGATTCTCTTTCAGTGTCTGTTGACTCCAATGATTCGTTCAAATCAAGAGATGATGGTGATGGTTGCTTTTCACGCTTTAATCTTGTTTCTTTTCTCAATCTCTTAGCTGTCTTCTCGATTTCTGGATTGTCTTCGACTTTACCTGTACGAGAAGAACGAGGCATACAAGAAAATAAAATAACTAAATTCAAAAGAAACTAACCTTGCACCGTTCCCCGGCAACGGCGCCAAAATTCGGTGTGATGTCGTTGACCACCAAATTAATTCCTACTCTTTTAAATAAAAACGAGTATAATGGTGAGTAGGGTCGAATCCACAGGGAACGGTAGATTTATTTCTTTTGATAACAAAAATAGAAGGGGGGATTTGTTTTGATAATTACTAAATAAAATAACCTAAACTAAAATTACCAAGCAAGACAAAATATTGAATCTAGAATTGAAAATTAATCGACGAAAATAAAGTGAAAAATATATTATGAGAAATACTGATTCAAATGGATTCTACTATTTAATTATCTCATTGTTCATCGGTTAACCAATCATTTATTCATGTTATTACAAGCAATTAACCTTAGAATTATAGGGATAACCGCTAAAATTCTTGTGTTTTCCTAAANTAATATTAAATTAAAGTGCAAAAACCTCACAGTGATGAAATTAAAATAGTAGACTAGCCCTTGAATCAGACTAAGAAAATTAGCCTAACATAGTTTGATCTACAATATCCATAAAAAATAAATAACAATAGGAAAAAAATGCAAACTAATTTGTTGGGAAAAATCTGGAAGTCCTTGCGCCTTCAGCTTCTCTTCACGTGTGATGGAGATGGAAAGGTGGTGAGAGTTCTTCCAATTTGATTGTTTTTTTCTTGTGCTGCGGCTGTGGTCTTTTGAGTAGTGGGCTTTTTGGGTCTAAATTTTTGCTAAACAACCCACTAATCTTTAATTAACCCTAATTCTTAAATTTAAAATACTAGATAATATTCTATCTAGATTTTCCCTCCTTGCAATGTTTTGGCAGCTGCAACATCAGCACAAGGCGTGGCCACGCCTTATTCCCGGACCTCTTCTGGTTTGGCCATTTTCTTTCAAACTATATCATGGAAACTTCAAATGTGATAAATATCGCCCTATTTAATTCAATTTTGCTCTAAGACCGTGAAAATTCCTCCTATAATAGGATTACACAAAAATGTGTCAATTAAACATATCGGAGGTTAGAATAATGGGAAATAGGAAAATAAAATATTAACTATTTCGAGCCTATCAATATAACCTCTTGCTCCACATGTCAAGCAATTGCAATCCTTAAAACTTTCATTAGCTTGTGTATGAGCTCTTCGGAAAGTTTTCTTTGTAGGTGTTCTTCCTATGCTTCGAGATGTACTCGATGCCTGAGAAGATGTCCTACTTCTCGATGGTCCACTTCTTTGTCTAGATTTGTAAGATCTGGCTTTCTGTCTAGACCATATTGTGGTTTCCAAGAACTTCTTCTACTTTTAGCATAAGGATGAGTCCTGAAACTTTTCCTTTTATGCTTTTTTGGTTTACTTCCAATAATTGTTGGAAGATCATTTTCTTTACAACACGAAAGAGTACGTTTATTAATACCCCTTAAGCGTTTGTAATTCTTTTGTAATGCTGCCATATGGCACCATTCCGCCAATTTTCCTTTAAGGAAAGAGGCTCTTCGTGCCAATGTATCTGGATTTCCAGGTACATACTCCCTTATGAGCATTTCTCTCCAAGGACTTGGCATTTTTGCGAAGAAAAGCTGCATGGCTATATCTTCTTCTACTCCTGAATTCCATATATATTTAGTGAATAACATAATGTATTCATCTACTAAACAGATGTCATGTAATTCAAGACTATACAGAGCTTGAGTATATTTCTTCATCTTCTCTGTATCTTGACTATTAAAATAGTCTACCCCTATAAATTGTGCTTTAAACAGGGTAGCCATTCTTCCGGCTATCTCGCTTAGAGATTCTTCGGCTAGGACTGACTCTTTAGGTTCTACCGAAGTCATGTCCCAAGCAATTTTCACTGATCCCATAAAACTCATTTCCAAAAGTTTAATGAATCCTTCTCTATTGAGATCAAGTGTTCCTGCTGCGATTCTCATAGTAGATGTCCAATCGTCTATGAGTTCTTCTCTCTTTTTGAAATCTAATACATCAAGGTTAAGCATAACTCCGTAAGGATGTATAAGATCTAAAACAGTTTTTCCATAGGGTGTTTGGTGCAAGGGAATTTGATTTCTCCTTGTCCTTGTTCCCACAGGGTGTGATCCTCCACCAGTATGGAAATCAGTTTGAGTTTCTCTCTTGTGTATATTTTGAGATCTCACACTTTCCCTTGGTGGTTCCTGAGAAGATGACCAAGTTATAGCAGGTGTTTCACCTCCTGCTGTGTTCATCTTTAGATCTACAACTTTGAGATTTGCGAAAGATTCTGCAAGCTCTTGTAGATCCTCCAGACCAATCTTTTCTAAAGTTATCATCAGATTAATTTCTTTTCTGAGACAGACTTAATTAGATTGATCATCTTCTCTTCTTCAGTCAAAGGTTTTGACACCACTCTGGCTTTCCCTTGTTGGTGTAACAAAAGTTCAGTACCAAATGATGGTGGTAACCATCCTCCTGAAGTTCTTTTACTAGAACCGGTATGTTGTTCTAGTTTCTGAATTCTTGTTTGAATATCCTTTAATATTCCAAGAATTTCTTCCTGGTTTTCAAGAATTTTCTCTACCCGTTGCGGTACAAAGTATAGCATGTTGCCATAATTTTGTACTGTTTTCTGAATTTCTCTAAGATCTGAAGAGAGCTTAGAAGAATCTGGTACTATTTTTATAAACTTATTTGATTGAATCATAAGTTTACCTGAGGATGCTGAGAATTTCTTTTCTGCTCTGGATATCTAACAATAGTTAGATGCTCTTGTATATATTCCAAAATATTGGAATAATCTTTGTAAATTATTTTTCTCGAATCTAAGTTCGGATTCATAATTTTTTCGAAATTCTCCTCCTCAAACATTTCGTTTCTTTATAATAATAAATATTGTGTTTGAGATAAATTAACCATAGGCTCTGATACACATTTTCGGAGGCGCGGGGATCAATTAAAATAAAATATGGAATAAGGGGTATTTCTGTCTTTTTTAAACTTTTAGGGAGTTTAAACAAATGTTTTTAGGTATAGGGAGTTAGAATAAATTTGAGTTGGGTGTTAGGGATTTATTTACAATCTACCCTTAACTTAACTTATTAGTTAATTCATTCTAGAATGTTTAATGAGAATTTTGTACATGTTAGTAGTCATTACTACTAGTACTATAGTTAATTAATAGATTTCAAATTCACTATATAAAATAATTGTGAACTCATTATAATCTCAATCGACAATCGACAATCAGAAAGCACTGATGTACCGAGGGTACAAGTATTATTCATATAATGAAAATTGAAAATTTCAATGATCAAAATTTTCACTTATCATATTTGGCAGCTGCTTGTTTTGTGAACTCTTTCTCCAAAGCAGACAGTTCCATTTTTCTTCCTCAATTAGCAGTTAAGCCAACTTCCATCTTATGAAATCAACTTATAAACTCTTTTATAAGCATTCTGTTTGATCTCCATCAAATTACACTCGTCAAATTAAATTCCTTGAATTTTGACTATCTCAACGGGAACACAGAATCTGTGATTCTCAATGGTTCAGGGATACAACTAGCCATGAGTTCACATCTTCATGTGATTTAAA
Source organism: Primulina huaijiensis (assembly GCF_012295235.1). Classification (NCBI taxonomy): domain Eukaryota; kingdom Viridiplantae; phylum Streptophyta; class Magnoliopsida; order Lamiales; family Gesneriaceae; genus Primulina; species Primulina huaijiensis. The sequence continues at coordinate 19,484,124 of NC_133307.1, forward strand.
ATAATATTTATTCTTATTCGGGCTTATCCTTATTAGCCTCATTCTTTTCATCAACTACTTGATCAAGAATGTCAACACTTGTTTCTGATTGCACCTATCTGATCATGTTAAGATCGTCTAGTAGCATCGTCTCATGATCCCCTAGGTATCGCTAATAGTGTTTGAAAGAACCTTAAGTCATGGTTAGCGTACAGTACGATCCCTTCATCACTTATATCCCGATCAAATATGCAATCATTGGTACATCGATAGTTGCATATGAATTCGAGAACGATGTGATTTATCTTTGAGCACCAATAATGGCATGGTATGTGAAACTAGGAAAACACATTTCTTGCTCTGGTCAGAGACTCCTTACACTATTAACTCATCGTATAACATAAGATATCTGCACCAGTAGGCAAACGTGAATCCACGACTACAATGCATTTTCTCCTACATATTTCGTAACTACATCCAACATTGCCACCTGATAACTCTCAATGGAGTCGGTAAATAGATCAAAGTTCATGCTAGTACGTATAGCAATGTCCCGGGTCAAATGATTAATGGTTTACAACCATAACAGGTGACTATTCAACTCGGTAAGTGAGAACCACTTGGACAGTCTGAGGGAGTGTTGTTCAGTGTATCATCATATGATCACACATTTGTATGAATGGGCATCACCATGTCCTTGCGAATGAAACATGGCTTTTACATCACATATGCTAGTCTCAAACTCAAGTGAAATTTATCCTTATTTTAGACGACTGATTCGACTAGAACCTGTTTAGAACATACGGTACACTTCCTAATGAGTTTCATGATCTTACGTTGCGAGACAGATTGCATGGTACCTAATGTATATTCAAGAACTTTATCTATGCAGCTTGCATGTGTATACAGATAAAGCGTAATTCCATAATTGAACAAAATCATAAAATAATATTAAAATAAAGATCGTTTTATATTAGAGTCGATAAAAGTCAAAGCCACAAGTTGGCTTGTTGGACACCTACTTTAACAATCATCCATTTGCCCTATAGCCAACTACCTATAGATCTTATACTCATTGCTTCACGATGCTTCTTAAACAATGGTCCCGGCATGAGCTTTGTTAGTGGATCAGCAACATTGTTAGTAGAAGAGACTCTATTACTGATGTCTCCTCTTTCCACAATCTCCCAGATTATATGGAACTTCCTCAGTATATGTTTGGATCGCTGATGAGACCTCGGTTCCTTGGCTTGCGCAACGGCACCGGTGTTGCCACAGTAGACTGTGATTGGATCAACTGTTTGAGGAATGATAACCAACTCTTGAACGAAATTCCTCATCCAAACAGCCTCATTTGCTTCAATCGATGCAACTATTTATTCGGTCTCATTGGTTGAATCCGCGGTGGTGTCTTGCTTGAAACTCTTCCAAGAGACAGCACCACCATTAAGCTTGAATATAAATCCAGATATTATCATTCATACCTAATTTGAAGCTAGAATCAAATAGCCTTCTAATTTTGATTCTCCACTCCCGTACACCAAGAACGAATTCTTAATCCTACTCAAATACTCAAGAATGTCATTCACGGTTTTCCAATTCAATGGACTGGGATTCGACTGATATCTGCTTGCAACACTCAGTGCATATGCAATATCACTTCGAGTAGATATTATACCATACATCATACTGCCTCTAGCAAACGCATATGGAATGCGCCTCATTATTATATTTCTTCATCGGTCTTAGGGAACATAAACTTGGATAGATTCACACCATAAGACATTGGGAGATATCTTTTCTTAGACTCCTCCATAGGGAATCTCCTCAATATGATATCGATATATGTGGTTTGGGTGAACCCTATCATCCTCTTTGATCTATCCCTATAGATCTATATTCCTAATACGTATGATGTTTCACCCATATATTTCATGGAGAATTTATCAGCTAACCATACTTTAGTTGATTGCAACGTCCCTACATCATTCTCAATGAGTAGTATTTCATCAACGTAAAGTATTAGGGATGTCACTGCACTCCCACTAACTTTCTTGTATACACAAGGTTCCTCAAGATTCTTGGCAAAATCAAACTCTTTGATAGTGTTGTCAAATTTGAAGTTCCGACTCCTTGATGCCTGTTTGAGTCCATAAATGGATATTTGAAGTTTGCATACTTTATGCTCACTTCCTACCGCGAGAAGAGAAAAGGTTTCCTCATAGTCAACACTTTGCCTTTGAGTATATCCTTTTGCTACCAATCTAGCTTTGAAGGTCACCACATTCCCATCCGGTCCAAGTTTCCTTTTGTAAAACCATTTGCATCCTATGGGAACAATTCCCTCATGTGGATCTACTAAGGACCATATTTGATTCGAATAAATGGAATCCATCTTGGACGGCATGACTTCAAGTCATTTAGATGAATCGGCATAAGACAATACTTCCTTGAAGTTTCTTGGATCACATCCAGGAATGGGCTCACCTTGGCGCTCTTCAAGAAGCAGGTTATCCTATTAGGCGGCCTTGAGACTCTTTCGGATATCCTAGGAGCTTGTATTTCTTTGATTAGCTATTGGGGTGTAGGTTCTACTATTTGTGTAGTGGGTGGTTTCCGAATCTCATCGAGTTCTATCATTCCACTTTTTCTATTCAATAGAAACTCCTTCTCTAAGAAAGTGGCATTCCTTGAAACAAACACTTTTGTTTCATTGGGATCAAAAAAATAATATCCAAATAGAATTCTTTGGATATCCCACAAAATAGCACAAATTGGCTCTATTGTCCAATTTTTCTCCCACTGCCTGCTTAACGTAAGCAGGACATCCTCATATTCTTAAGTAAGAGTATTTGGGTGGTTTTTCCTATCTCATATGGAGTTTTATCTACTGCTTTTGTATGAACTTGGTTCAAAAACTTTGTTGCTGTTTCAAGCGCAAATCCCCAAAGGGATGGCAGCAATTCGATGAATCCTATCATAGATCGACCCATGTCCATCAATGTCCGATTACGACGTTCAGACACACCATTAAACTGGGGTGTGACAGATGGAGTCCACTGTGAGAGAATCTCATTCTTTTTAAGGTAGTCTTGAAACTCAGTAATCAAGTATTTTCCATCTTGATCTGATCGAAATGTTTTAACACTCTTTCCCAACTGTTTCTCTACTTCTGCTCTGAATTCTTTGAACTTTTCAAAGACTTCAGACTCGTGTTTCATTAAATACACATACCCACACCTCGATTTGTCATCAGTAAAGGTAATGAAGTAGGATTGACTATATTTTTTGCTGACTATATTTTTTGCTGACACTTAGTTGGCCACACACATTTGTATGAATCAAATCCAACAGATAATGTGCACGTTCCACTTCCTTTAGGAAATGGGCTTTGATCATCTTTCTTTTCAGACAAGACTCACATGTCTCTAGAGAGTTTATGTCTGACGAGTCAAACATGACCTCTCCCATTAACTTGTGCATTCTTCTTTGGGAAATATGTCCTAGCCTAGTGTGCCACAAATGTACTTGATTTAGACTATCTCGTTTTCTTTAGTTTGTTGTTAAAATCATGTTTACTTGGACATTCACTTATCATTGCCAAAATATTTTTGGCCCAGATAATTTATTATGTTCATACTTCTTGTAGTGAAACAAATACCTTGTAACTTATCGGGCTTCGTGAGCCCTTTAAGTGTCCTTTGGAGCTTGCCTCTTATAAGATTTTTTTTCTTGTAAGGGACAAAATATTTTTTTCCCTTACCTTGTGGGTCATTTTTCGTCTATGACGAGAAGCCCACTAAAAAGAACATTTTCCTTCTTTATGCCGGCCTCATATTGATTAGCTCTTCAAGGTTATCCTCTATCTTATTCAAATTAAAGTTCACCATAAATCTGACAAATGAGGAAGAGAATGACAACAAAATGATGTCATCAAGTAAGTTGTTAGGAATCACTAATTCTAGGCCCACCACTCACTCAATAAGCCCATTTATATATACACCACGCTCATGGACTAGAGCCTCATCTTACATGTGTGTAGTCATGAGCTCCTTGAAAATGGTGTGCATCATTGTACGAGTTTTATGCATCATGCAACTCTTGCAGTGCATTCGAATATCAGCAGCATTCAACATTTCCTCAAATTGTCTCTACATTTCATTTGACATAGAAGCGAGCATATTACAATTTAGCTTGCATATTATAGTCCCACCATCTTGCATGCTTTGTCTGTTCAGCAAGACTGACATAAGTGTGTAAGCCATTTTCTCCCAATTTAGAATAATTTACACAGCCAATCTTGAAAATTAGAGTTCAATTATCTTGCTTTAATAACTGAAATGGATTACCTGACGAAATCGTAAATATAGTGATATTAAAACAAAATAAATGTCATTGGGTATTTTAAAATAATTTTGTAAGACGTAAAATATGGACTTTTATTTTATGAATTGTCTCCCACTATTTTGACATTTTCACCACCCTCTGATGAAAATGAGAAATACAATTTCTTTAGTGAGTACGCAAAGCCCAATTGCTAAATCATGGTCTCGAATAATATTAGTCAATCACAATTTCCAAAAATATATCACATGCATTATAAATAATAAAGGTTGATCGATAACCGAGAACTAATTGGTCCATATGAGCCATATATGGATCATTTTCCAAACCTAGGTAAATGCATGGATGTAAATGCAATATTACATAAGCTTCCAATATTTTATATGTCTTCGATTTTCAAAACTTCTTTTGAGGATTTGGGCCCATCATCTTCAATTCTTGATCTCCCACTAAATATAATATTTACATTAAATTTTCATTGTACATTGGGATACAAATTTAGGGGGGACGGCCCATAAACCAGGCCCAAGTTTAAATAATTATCAAATAATTAAACCCACAATATGTAAAATATCCTAGCAAACACTTAGTAAATTGGTCATGGCTCTTGATCATCTTTTTACTACATAATATCAAATATTATATTAAATCGATAATATCTCATATTATCTACAAATCATGTATCTTGATAATTATCGTTAACCACCATAATTAGTAAGTTAAATAAAAACTTTTATTTATCTTCAAATAATTAAATTTATTGTAAAACACCTTTGATCATAAATAACTAAAATCTAATTCTAACTACTTGTATTGTGAGAAAATTCCACAGTTTTAACAAAATTTATTTTCGAGCGTTAATTTAATCTATTTTCATAAAATATCAATTTTGACCCAAAAATTTAAATAATTTGAAAAACACCCCAGGTACGTCTTGAAAGAGTCCTTGTCGGGCAGGGCTGCACGAGTCATTGTTGCACTGTCCGAACTATTTGGGCAGCATCCCTCGGTGGGTAGGGCTACGTCCTAATTTTTTTATTAAGGCATGCAACGTACTTCCTGCCCGTGTGTGCTGCCTGAAACAGTTTCGGGGTTTCGGGCAGCCACAAAATTTTTTTTCTTTCTCGAAAATCGTATTTTCAGAGGCTGTCGTTTTTTTGGAATTTCAAACGCGGTTAGAAATAATTTATTCAACACAATTTAAACATTTATAATCATACGATTGAGAAAACTGGCCCTGATACCATTGTTGGATCATCGTTTTCTCATACCCAAAGTGCATCGGAAGTTTTAAAAAATTTGTTTCGACGTTCGAAACACTCATTGGACGTCGTATGAAATAAACATTCACAGGGTGGTTAGATTGTTACCTTTGCGTATAAAATGATGGCTCCAAATTATTTCTGATTTCAAGCGGAGATAGCTTTTTTTTTAAATATCTTCTAACGGATCTTCCTACTTATGATCGTCTAATTAGTTCCACGATCAGAGACTGTGTATCTTATTTGGTTTGCACTAGTAACCGCAAACAATTTCTTCGTTGAGACTAGATCGTCCAAATTTTCAAAATCTGGAGTCGGTGTAGCGGCAGGGGCGCGATGGCGGAAGACTATGATTGGGCGAAATATTTCTTCCAATTCCTTGGAGATGACCAAAATATTGCTAGAAGAGAAGAGGTTTTTTGCAAAAACCTAGTTTTCAAAATTGTGTCTCATGTTTCCATATGATCCTCATATCATATTTATAAAAGTTGATTTTTTATCTTAACAAGAATCCCTCTTAAATTAGGATTATTTATTTCCTTTATTGTTAAATTCTCATATAATAATATGATATATATATATATATACACACACACACACAAATTAATATATCGATACATGCATATAATATATGCATTGACTTATTAATTAATATTAAATAACATTTATTTAATTTTCTTAATTAACTTATTACTTAATTCATTCTAGACTCTTCTATTTAATGAGAATTTTGTACATGTTAGTAGTATTGTAGTCAATACTACTAGTACTAAATTTAATTAGTAAATTCTAAATTCACTAAATAAATAATTGTGAACTCATTATAACTCCGATCGACGATCAGACAACGTCGATGTACCGAGGGTATAAGTCTTGTTCATTTAATAAAAATTAAAAATTCCGAAGATCAAAGTTTTCAATTATCATATTTGGCAGCTGTCTGTTTTGTGAACTTCTTCACCAAAATAGGCAGTTGCACTCTCCTTCCTCAATTAGCAATTAAGCTAACTTCCATTTATGAAATCAACTTATAAACTCTTTTATAAGCATTTTGTTTGATCTCCATCAAACTACACTCGTCATATTCAACTCCTTGAATTTTGACTATGTCAACAGGAACATAGAATTCGATACTTGTGTGACCCTCAATAGTTCAGGGATACAGCTAACCTTGGGTCCACATCTCCATGTGTTTCATAATAACATTTATTCTCATTAGGACTTACCCTTATTAGCCTCAATTTTTTCATCAACTCCTTGATCAAGAATGTCAGAACTTGTTTCTGATTGCGCCCATCTGATCATGGTAAGAGCATCTAATAGCATCGTCCTATGATCTCCTAGGTATCGCTGATAATGCTTGCAAGAATCTTAAGTTATGGTTAGCGTACAGTACGGTCCCTTCATCTTATATATTTCGATCGAATCTACAACCATTGGTACATCGAGAGTTGCATATGAATTCGATAACGATGTAATTTATCTTTGAGCACCAACAATGGCATAATATGTGTAACTAGGAAAACATCCCCTAAAGTACATTTCTTGCTCTGGCCAAAGACTCCTTCCACTATTAACTCCTCAGATCACATATGATATCTTCACCCGTAGGCAAATGGTGAATCCTCGACTACAATGCATTTCCTCCTACGTATTTCGTAACTACACACAACCTCGCCACCTGATGACCTCAATGGAGTCGGTAAACGGATCAAAATGCATGCTAGTACATATAGCATCTACATTATCCCGAATCAAAAGAATAATGGTGTACAACCATAACCGCAGACTATTTCACTCGATAAGTGAGAACCACTTGGACAATCCGAGGGAGGGTTGTTGAGTGCATCATCATATGATCACCCATCTGTATGAATGGATATCTTCATGTCCTTGCCAATGAAACATGACGTTTACATTACAGATGCTATTCTCAAGCTCAAGCTATTTTTATCTTATTTTAGGCGGCTGATTCGATTAGGAACCTGTTTAGAATATACGATATACTTCCTAATAAGTTTCATAAGCTTACGTTGTGAGGCAGACCTCATAGTACCTAATGTATATTAAATGACTTTATCTATGCAGCTTTTATGTGTATACTGATAAAGCGTAATGCCATAATCAGACAAAATCTTAAAATATTATTAAAATAAATATCATTTTATATTAGAGTCAATAAAAATCCAAGCCAAAATTTGGCTTATTGAACACCTACTCTAACAAAGTTTTGGTATCAACTCTTATGATTTTAGTAAGAGGCAGTGCATGCGGCTTTTCACCAAATGATTTTCGAATTTCAGTTACTTTTGTAAGTTTCTATCGACGACTCAATTGTTAAGTATTTGATCACTGATATTTCATCCTAAGTAATTATGCACTGATGTTTCATCCTAAGTAATTTTATGTGCTTTATGCAACAACTTAGCAAGACCCATATGTTTTGAAACTGTACAATAACTTTCTTCATGCAAAAAGTCGTCCTAATGTATGTGCCATGTAAAATATACAGTTTCATTTGAACATTCTAAAGTACTATTGAAACGTCTTTTGCTTAAAAAGTACAAGAATTTTTTTAGCCTACTGCATCGACCGAACATAATACATATATAAAATAAATTTGCACCATTTTTAAAATAAACAACCAACTAATATTTTAAAAATCAAAGAAATAGTTTAAACATAAAACCAAACCTAAAAGACAATAATTTGAAAAGTATAGCTCATACTAAAACCTCTCAAAAATCACTCAAAGCATAAATAAAAAGTCGTAAAATCTTTTAACATAAATCATAAGTGCGGAAAAATAGAAGCGCTGGTCCTCGGGTCGTGTGCACCTTCAGTCCAGTCGGGTCAACCATCAAGACCTCCACAACATTATTATCATAATCACCTGTATCATTCACACCTAGTGAGTTTAAAGACTCAACACCCCATAATCTTGATAACAACATAGTACGTATACATATCACATACAACAGTGAAAAATACTTGTACTTAAAATAACATTTTCATAATAATGCATGAACTTTAAACATAAATATTTTCATATCAACATATTCATATTCATATTCATCATAAACATATTCATATTCATATTCATCATAAACATATTCATATTCATATTCGTGTTTATTGAATTCAGATCGTGATTGTGACTCGTATTCGTATTCGTATTGGGAGATGGATCCATCTACACATAACCACAGTACTGGGCGACGGGGACAACAACTACACTCTCACCCGTCAACTGAGCCTTGACCAACGTATTAACATATCATCGTATTCGTATCAAGGGAAACACGATCGTCGGGCTCCCACTGGAACCTTCACCCTCACGATATCTCCAACATATTATCATATTAGTCACAACCCCTTCACATCCTTCAACATTTAGTATTTTCATCACTTAAAAAAAACATGCATATAATATCGTTTTTCTTTTAAACCAAGCATGCAACATATTTTTTTAAATGTCCATGTTAAATCATAAAAATCCATAAAAATTTAAAAATCATATTTTAACATATAAAAAATTCATAATCATTTAAAATAATCCTATTAGCATATAAAATAGTATTCAGAGCACTGCCATGACATTTACTAATTTTTGGGTGTAAAATTACCGTTTTACCCATAGACGTAAAATTCCTCGAATTTGACTTTTTCTTAATTTCAATGACTCTAACAGTCCCAAATAATTATTTAAGCTTAAATTAAATTTCTCATTATTTTATTTAGCTTAAATACTAGACTTTTTAATTAATCTTTAATTATTCATTTTTAATGCGTTTTAATCCCGAATAATTTCAAACTTTAATATAAAATTCTTAAATTCAAAAACTTAGATTTTTTATATTATTTTAGCCATCGTGAACCACGACTCGACCCCCGTGAGCTATGTTTCGATTTTTATTTTAAAAACAAAAACCCTAACCCCTCGATCAAGCCCCCCGAGCCATCTTGTTATTCTCTTGAGCCAAGCTCGAGCCATCATGAGCCAACCTCGAGCCAGACCACCTAGGAACCCACTGAACCCAAGCTGACCCCTAGGAACCTGACCTTAGCTCGAACCGAGCCCACAACTCCAGCTGTATGCATCGGCCGAGAATTCCTAGTAGACATAGGACTCTTGTTTCGCACCTAGGACCTGACCAACGAGCCAACCCTTGAACCAGCTCCTCAAGCACCCTCCTAGGACCCTAACCTCTTGACCTATTTTTTTAAATAGTCTAAACATATAAATTATAAGACTAAAAGATGTCAATATTTTATCAATTTTAACACCAAATGGAATTAAATAAAGTATGTTGTTATAAATTTAAATTGTTTTCCTATATTGAATGGACTCTGCAGATTCAATATCAATAATTGGACTAACCACTTCTTAAAGTCCGTGTCCATTTGGGTAACTTTAATTTTCCATCGTCGTTAGAATATTCAAATTGACATTTTTTTTCACGAAAATGCTATCAATAATGCATTAGGATTCAGTATATGTTCATCAATTATTTTTATTCAAGTTTGATTCAACTGACAAATACAAAACAAATACGACATAAAATTAATAAATAAAAATTTTAAAATCCAATTTATGTTTATCATTCACTTGAACTACCGAATAAAAATAAATAATTTTATGTTTTAGTCAATAAATTTTATGGGTAAATTAGAGAAAAATCATCAATTCAAATTTCACTTTAGATTTATTCCCTAGGACATAAAATTTTAATTTGAACTCCTCAATTTTGACAAAATGATCAAAAATATCATTGATTTGACAACTGATCCAGAAATAGTATGAGGGAAGAAGTAAAATTATTTTAAACATACAATATTATTATTATTATTATTATTATTATTATTATTATTATTAAATGTTTGAGAAGGAAATTTTCTCAAAAAATTATGAATCCGAACACACGTTTGAGATTCAATATTTACGTGACTTTTCCAATATTTTGGAATATTTATATGAAGAGGTAACCAATTTTAGACATTAGGAGCAAAGAAGAACGTATTAGAATCATAAGGTAAAAGTTGATTCAAAGTAATAGGTTCCTAGAAATTGTCTCAAATTCCTCTAAATTTTCTGGAGATCTTAGAGATATCCAAAAGACGGTACATAACTATATACCACCAAAAATTGAGAAAATTCTTGAAAAAAAAAAAAAGAAATTATTGAAACATTAAATGATATTAAAACAAAAATCCAAACTCTAAAACAATAACTAAGTCCTAGTAAAAGGATATTAAAAGGAAAGTTACCATCATCATTTGGTACTGAACCTTATTACACCAAAGAGGAAAGGCTAAAGTAATGCGAAAACCTTTAGAAAAAATAATCAATCTGACTAAAACTGTCTCAGGATTGAAATTAAGCTGATGATGACTAGGAGGGCAATTGTTGAGCTCGAATTTCCAAAACCCAAATTCTACAAAGCCCACAGTGAGGTCCATTTAATATGAAAGCCCAGTTGCCAACCTATAAAGAAATCGATTAATCTGCACGATTGGAGAAGTTGTTTCACGACCTATGGTTGATGATCGTGGAAGGTGATTAGAACTGCACGTAGGAGTTGAACAAAAACTAGCAGCATAGATCAAAAGAATCTATCGCAAAATTCAGCAACAAACAACATCGAAAAGCTTATGCAAATTCTTTCAACGAGTTGTTCGCTTATTTTTAATTTTCAGTAGTCTAGTTTCTTTATTTTTGACATATTTTTCCAGTTTTATTGTAAAATGTCTCTCAAGTTCGTAACAACATAATTAAATTTAATGTTGTTCATGGATTTCTTCTTCAATTTTCACTATATTCCTCAATCGAATTCTTAACTTTAAAGTTATATCGAGAGAAATATAACGAACTGTCAAATTAAGAAATACAATATTTGATAATAGAAGTCAGATCATTTTACATTTGACACTATCACATTCCTGGTATGCTCTGCAATTTTACGTACTAACACAATATACCCATTAGCTTTCGTATTAAATAAAAATAATCAATTTATATAATTTTTCTTCCATTTAATAGACAGAAAATTTAAAAAAATTCCCAAAGTTTATTCCATTTTACCCAAGAACCTTGAAATTAAACAATATTTAACCCAACATTTATATTATAATTTAACCCAACATTTATATTATATTTGCATTAAATATTAATTATTAATGTAATATTTATGAAAGGGAATAGAGAAAATGATTTCCCTCCCTTGTTCTTTTCCTCACAGACGAGCCTGTAAACGCACGCTTCCTCCACTTTCTTCGACAGATCAAGAAACTCGCCCCTCTTCCTTCTCATTCCGTTCTTTTATTCATAAACATAACCAAAATTTCACAAATTTCAGGCTCAGTGCTTTTGATTTTTCGTTGTACGTTGAAAAACTATGGGGAAAAAGGAGTTTGAGGAGTGACCGAGCTAATATTGAATTTTTTTGGGTCGTAGCACTTACAATTTACAGTTGTAAGTTAGTGGACGGGGAATTGTAAGAATCCATAATCTCTTGATGTTTAATATGGGTAAATTTGATAGCCCCTTCAAAGAATTTTACTTTTTGGCGTGGTGCTGACCTGGGTTTGTCTTTGGATTTATTTGTTCTCTTTGTGAGTTTTCGTGGGTTTCGGATAATATCCTCAAGTACAGATTTTTTGTGGCAGCCTTTTATATTTCTGGATTCTTTGCTGTGCGGTGCTTCTGAAATTTCCTAGGTTTTTACTGGTTCTTCTGTAAAATCTAGTTTGTGGGTTATTCTTCTCGAAACCAAGATCTTCTTGGATTCCTAAGATTTTCATTTTGATTAGATTTTCTGTAAGTTGCGAGTTATAATTCTGGTCGCTGTTTGAATCTCTGCATGCTTATCTGGGGAAATGGTGAATCGTAGCACCAACAGAAACAATAGTAATCCAGCCGATGGGAATAGGAACCTATCGACTGCTTCTTTAGGTGCTGGTGGAGGAACTACCAGGTCATGGGGAACCACTGTTTCTGGTCAATCTAGAACGACAAGCGGTAGTGTGGGTTCTCCCTCGAGCCGAAGTGAGTCTGCAGTGGCAACTCCAGTCAGTGAGAGCACATGCCTTCAGTTAAACAATCTTGATATCCAAGGAGACGATGCTGGATCTCAGGGGACATCTGGGTGAGACGTTGAGTCTTTTATTTCTCTTCATTGCTCTGCAGACCAGAAGCCATTAAAGCTAGTATAATGTGGTTCAAAATCTCTTCAATCTTGATGATTAGTTTTTGGGATTTATAGTTTCAAAGAAAAACTTCAAAGAATAAACATTGCAGAATTGTCAAAGTGAGAAGAAGCCCTTGTTAATATGCAATGGATGTTGTAAACCATGTACATCTGAGGAGTTTAGGAAGAGGACAATATAGGTTGTGGGTTAATGCAGCATATTATCATAGATTTAGGGGTCCGGGAAACTAACGTGGTCTCGAGGCTCATCTTATCTGTAGTATGAGCATTGGGATCACTACATTTCATACCTCTGCATTAAAAAAATTGAACAGAAAAGGTTTTTTTTAACATTGTTTGTGCCAATAATTGTGCTTATGGTAGTTCATGGGACTAGCACAGGAAAAAATTGAATTAATTGCGTGTAAATGTGCTGATCACTACTCACAGTCAGAAGAATCTTTACAAATGTGAATGCCTTCTCCGACTGTGAGAATCTTCTTTTCCCTTTAAACTTTAATTGATCATACTTCTTTTAAACAGAAAAGGGAAGAAGAAGAGAGGTCAACGTGCTGTTGGTGGTGATAAGGGTGGTCGAGGGCTTCGCCAGTTTAGCATGAAAGGTTTTTGTTTATCATATTATGTTCTTATTCCGTTTCTTTCTTTCTGAAATTGTTACATATGCAGCATGTTACAATGAACTTTTCTAACTTTATTCTTTGTAGGTAGTTGTCTGGCATGATTGCATTCAAGAGATGGTTTATAACTAACATAGTAACTTCCTCTTTTTAAGATTACATAAACAAGACAAAGAATAAGTCAAATTCCGGAAGCCAAAGCAAAATTTAACATGAAACCATATCTTTGTGAAATTTATACGCATTAATTTGTGCACAGTAATTCATCCTTTTGACCTCCACATGTATGATTATGGATTGTTGTGACTACTATACATTTACATGATCTACTTGTGCATATATCTTTTTCACACAATCATAGAATACATGAAGTGTGACATCATATTGAGTACTACAAAATCATTATCTTTCGGGCCACATTCCAATTGTCGCAAGTAGAATGGTGGGGGATGACAAAAAGTTGCGATGACTTCGGGTACAAAATAATTTCGTTACTTTTGGGATAGATTATTCTTGGACTTCTTAGGCTACTTAGTCCTGAACAGTAAACATGTAGCCTTCCAGAAACCCATTCTACCCATGCTTACAAAATTTGTACATTGCACCTAAGCAGAAATGTGAAGTCTCAGGGCTGTTAAGTAATAAAACATCAAGCTGCAGTATTACTTAAATTGCAATCCAAACATAACTCACAAATGTGGTAGCAGCAGGCATTGCTTTTTGGCAGATTTTGTGTGGGCCATATGAGGCAATTAAATTATCAACTGTATGATTCCTTGCAGACATGAGAACAAGAGGTAACTAGGTAACCGTAAAGTGTAACAAGGTGTCCATGAGGTCTTGATTAGTCGTCATGTTAGCCAGAGCCAAAATATCAAGTATACAATGGCTAATATTATGTTATGTTGGTTGCTTAATTTCATAGACTAATGATTACCTTACCTCCTACTTATCATCGGAGATCAAACCTTCTATGTGGGGGCAATAGTTGGCCCTCTACTACAATGTTGAGAGGGAAAAGCTAGAAAGGACTTCGTAAATACAGAATTATAACAAGATCTGCATGTCTCTTTTATCGGATTAGAATTGATAAGTTACTCGCCTCATCAAATTGATAATTTGTATGATGTAGGACTAGAGAACCAATGGGATATCGATTCTAAATATGTATACTCGCTTTCTCTGAATTGATTACGAAGGAACAATCAATTCATTCCATGCGTTATGGGCTCTAATTGCCTTGTGAATTATCTTGTGTGGTTAAACCTATAATAGTCTTCCATTTATGCTCATCGTAAAGCATTGACTGCTATTCAGCTGTATGTAGCATAAAATCTGACATTGTTATCTATACGTAAGGGTGTGTGAACTAACTGATAAGTTTGGGTTTTGTTGTGTTTCACTCTTAAGAAATCTTAAAAAATAATTATGTCATAACCACTTTGTTGTTCCAAAAGGAAATTATACTAGAGAATAGTCTTTGACGGTAGGAGATAATGTTGAACTAAAAACACAAATCAAGTGTTGGCTATTACTGTGGCATATCAGTTATCAAAATCATATTACATTATGTACTCTTTATTTGGGTTGCGTAATGGTTAATCTTTTGTTTTCGTTGTGGATAGTGTGTGAGAAAGTGGAAAGCAAAGGGAGAACTACATATAATGAGGTCAGATGGTCACGTAAATTCCATCTGTTTCCCTTTATGTTAAAATTAATTGCAAAATTTCTCTTACCTGGTGCGGATTTTTTCAATTTGGGTATTGCCTTGATATCCTATCGTCATGATGTTTATATTTAGAGGAAATGTGACGTTTGAGTCATTTGCTATTTTTCTACATTTGTATTTATTTGACATTTACCAATTTGTAGTGCCGAATGGTGGTTTAGGCCTGCAACTTACACCTTTTCAATCACTGTTCTGATGTCTTTATCCTTTTATATCCGAATCTGACAAACATTATGTCTCCTCAGGTTGCTGATGAACTTGTCGCTGAATTTGCAGATCCTAACAATTCTTTAACATCTCCAGATCAGGTTTGTTGCAGTTTTGGACCTTTGTTTTTAGAACATTTTTGCTGCAAAACCTGTTGTCCAAGCTTTAAATATGACCGTGTGGCAGCAACAATATGATGAGAAAAACATACGTCGAAGGGTATATGATGCTTTAAATGTGCTAATGGCAATGGATATAATTTCTAAAGATAAAAAGGAAATTCAATGGAAGGGTCTACCTCGGACTAGTCTGAATGACATCAAAGAACTTAAGGTAGATTTCCATTCCTTCTTTTTACAATGCTCTTTATCTTTTCCATTTCATCACATGAATGGGCAAGTTTTTTCTGATTAACTCCGACTGTGCGAAATAAATTTTATTCACATTAGCCTGCTAAAGCTAATTCATCTCAATGGAATAAATTGATTGCAGACTGAAAGTCTCGGACTTAGAAGTCGAATTGATAAGAAAGCAGCATATTTGGAAGAGCTTGAGGAACAAGTAAGATTTCTTTCTTGTGTATACTGACTGCTTCATTGAGGTTCTTGGGAATTTGGTTACTTGATGTGTAACTAATTATGATTTTGTCCATAGTATCACTTCTTTCGATTTCCCCCGTTTGAATTCTTTGCTGCAGTATATCGGCCTTCAAAACCTGATACAGCGGAATGAAGGATTATATAGCTCAGGAAACACTCCAAGTGGTGGAGTGGCATTGCCTTTTATTTTGGTTCAGGTAGAGTTGATTGTTATTTCTATGTCAACATTGGGGCATGTTTTTCCAAAAAGACTCTTTAATTTTGTGACGTTTCTCCACCGAAAAGGTTGAGTTCATGCTCATCAAGCTGAAAATAAATTTGTTCGGCTCGTGAGCCAGCTCATTTTCCCAAATTGGGTTTATGAAATCTGTTCATAAATATGTTCACTCTCAAATCACGAGGTTGAATCACACTCAAGCTCGTGAACTCTTTCAAGAGCTTTTAATTTTAATTAATATTAAAATTAATACGACATACATAATATTGGAAATATTGATTTTACTGTATATTATTTAAATATAAAAATTATTTTTGAGCTTGGGAGCTCATGAACAACATTTCAGCTCCAGCTCAAAATATCACTAGCTCGGATTGCTCTGACTTAACTCACCTCACACCCCGTGCCTGAACCTACCCTACCCATTTGGCTCTTGCCCAAAATAAATTGGTACATTCATGATTGGTTCTTTCTTGGCTTCTCTTTGTGTTAAATAGGATCGATAATGCAGTGTATGTATTAAGGTTTTTTTCCGATGTTTAACGTTTATGGGGAGTTCCCATAAACAACCTTGAAATTCAATCGCATAAGGTGAACGGGAAATTCAAACAGTGAATGGAAAGAACATCATCAAAATTTATTAGTTTCTTTTGTATTTCTGATAAATATTATTTGTAAAATGGCATACCACATGCGGAGAATCTTTTGACCTAGTTGCACTTACATGAAGATGAAATATGACTGATAATGTAGGCCCATGCTTGTGGTTTTTATTTTTCATTGGGTTTGTTTTCATGATCGTTGACAAACTTCGTGTTGATGATTAATTAATCACGATTGTTAGTGTTTGAAATAGATCTAAGATGCACTTTTGGATATCATTCTCATATTTGCTTTTTAAAAATTATAGACTCGTCCTCATGCCACAGTGGAGGTGGAAATATCAGAGGATATGCAGTTGGTCCATTTTGATTTTAATAGGTAAGGCAATTATTCCAGACATTTGTATTGAGTATGTAATTAGCTGAAGGAAAGTTTCTGTTGCATGCTATGCGTTAACTTTTAAGTGAATGTTTTGAGCGACTACAAAAAACAATACGGTGCATGTATATTTTTTTATAACACATTTTGTATCCCCAAGCAATTTAATTGCATCTTTCTTCTGTGTTTTTACAAGCTTGGATTGCATTAGCCATGCAAAGTTATGTGGCCCCACATTGTACCTGCATTGAATGAACATGTTTAAGGAAACAATAGATTCTAATGTTTCTAACGCAAGAGATTCTCTTTTCTAACGCAAGAGATTCTCATTTCTTTGCAGCACTCCTTTTGAGCTACATGATGATTATTACATTCTCAAAGCAATGAATTTTTGCGGAAAACCAAGAGATGGAAGGGAGAGCTCCCATGTGCCCAATTATCAACCTCAAATCCCTCATCCTTCAACATCAAACATTCCGGCCATTCCTCCTGCCTCGCCTCCCCTTCCTGGAATTTTGAAGGCACGTGTTAAACATGAGCATTAGCTTCTCACACCATCTGTATATCATGTAAAAATATGAAATTGAATCATGTGCTCATTTTTAGCTTCACCTCAAGAATTTTTACATGATTATGTATCGAATAATTTTTTAGTGTCGATAGCAAAACAAGGCTACAGACCTCACCAAATGTGGAATGAACCAGCAAACTAATTTTTTTTGCCATAATCAGACATCAATCGGTTTGTAAAGTTATTAAATAAACATAGCCGTAAAGTATGGCGAATTTGTAACTCCAATACTCCATCCTACCGATTCTCTGAACACCTAAAATAGCATCAATATTTGCATCTAACTTCCACTTTGTAGAGGCTTCAATGCTCTACAACTCTCAAATTAGGAAGTACTTTTTTCTGGCAATGTTCTAACCATGCCATCATCATACCACTCTAAGAAACCTTCTTCGACCGCCTCTTGCATCCAAGCATGTCTGCAGCATACGATCGCTTCAGGAATGGTTAGCCAACTTCTTTCTCTGTGGCTTTTTTCTGGCCAGGACTCGAGTTCCTCCTCCACATACAAAGCATACATGGAAGCTCTACACAAACCTTCTGGACTGTAGTCATCCTGCAGCGTTTTGCTCTTGAAGCTGTAGCATCCCAGATAATGCTGAAATAAAACAATGCATAACTTTAAGCTTTTATTTTGACAACAGGACAAGAAAATACATGGTGATCATACAGCTCTTCATAGTTCTAGATGCGTAATATGCGCAGATGCCAGTGCCTCAGCACAAGCTGTGGGACTTACTGAGGTGGGGTGCACTAATTTAGATGTAAAGTGAGAAGTTTGTCATAAGACATCGAATGCGATCTTTACAAGTCATTGAACAAAATAAGGCACGCCATCTGACAACAAAGGCAGTAGGTGGTTTATGTACAAGGGAAAGAATATAAAAAAAAAGTCAAAAAAAATGACTGTGCTTGTACCTACTAGGAATACACATCAAACAAGATGTTCCACCAAATTCAAGGGTAATGATATTGATCAAAACGTGAATTGACGTCCCTCTTGCCAATTATTTATGATGTGTTGCACAGCACAACAGAAGAAACATAGCAACTAGTGTGAAACTATAAACAATTCGCAATAAACATTTCATAGCCACCAGCAACAAAATGTCTACTAAACATTAGTACACATTTCTCATTAGAAGTCCTACAGGTTTGGCTTCTTCGTTGTCTAGTTTATGGCTTGTAAAAATAACATTAAAGTGGATGCCAACACCTCAGGTTCACAAGAGCAATGACCTTAGTGAAAAGGTAAGAAATTACGAATTAGCATTCCTGCCTTATTCAAACATCTGAGGCCTAAACTATGTTGTAAGCCCCCAATGCCACAAGAAACAAAGATCTTTGTACAAGTTGATTTCCATAAAAATACCGAATTCACTACTCACTACAGTTTTCCGGTTAGAACTAATCTTTTATTCTTTTGTGTTAACGTTTACCCACCAAAAGATGTGTTTCTAGGGCTTCTACTTCAACTTAAATTTTTAAAAAACTCAGTTTCATTGCTATATCCAAACATGAAAGTTGCTTCTGCTTTTTTTTTTTTTAAATAAAAAAGAACTCCTTAGAAAGCCAAGAATAATAATACATTTTCTAATCCAAACTAAGCCTAAATCACAAAAATTAAATATGTAGAACTTTTTTCAGCAACGTTCGATAGCACTCCTCTAGGAATATTCCTTTGATGACAACAATAGCATGCTTCTCAATTCCATCACATTTGGATATAAGACTGCCCACAGGCATTAACCACATTAGAACTAGCAATTTTCAGCATCTAATAATAGTGATATTACCAAACATCTCGAACCTGATGTAATTGTTTTGAACTTTTACACCCATTTTCAATAAAATAGAAGGCCAGAATAGTAATCTGATTTAATGACTACGTTGGTGGTTCGGAAAAGGCCTTAGCTGGAATTTTTAGCTTCAAGTAATGAAGTCAATTTCAATTAAGTTAAAGTGTTCAACCATGATTTATAGGCCATAAGAAAGTTCTACCAAACTGTTAATTCGACACCGTAATTCATTTTGAGTAACACCTAAGTCTTGCTTCGTTATTAAATAACCAACCAAAATTTTACGATTTAATAAGCAGCCAGCACAGAAGTTGATCTATATTAAACAAGTGAGGAACATTAACAATATGGTCTTCAACCAGACTTCAACAGCCATGAATGAAATGCACACAAAAATGAAGAAAAAAAATCATGTAGCAGTTATTTTCAGCAATTAAATGATATTAAAAACCCTTACACCAGCGTCATCATATATGAATACTTTAGGAAAACAAGCTACGGAGAGTCTGATCAGAAACAATCAAGATTGAAAACACGCAAACAATTAACAGCAATTCCAGAACCTCATGTCTAGAAAAAATACTTAAAAGAATGTTAGGAAAAGATTGAGGATTTATTAGGCAGGAAATCCTATCAACACCTAACTGTCGTAGAACTTTGATGTCCGAACAATAATGGGAAAACCAATAAAATAAGTACAATCAAGCGCTAATTGGCTTTAGTTTAGAAAATTGTTTTACTTCCCCTAGAATGTGATATACTTGCTTTTTATGTACTAAACACCTGGATCCACCAACAAAGACACTACCAGGGTGGTGCTCTTGGACTCAAAATCTAGTGTTGATTAAGATCATATAAGTGAGTTACTTATTGTTGTACAGCACGTCACTTTATATGCAACACTGAGGCATTGCTTAAGTAAAACAGAAACCAAATCTTAATCATGCAGATATAAAACCTCAGATCAGAGAAACATAGATGTAAACAAGCATAAGAGAAAAAACGAATTGACATTATATGGTACCATTAAATCCCCTCGAACACCAGCCTCCTCTACGGCTTCCCTGACTGCTGCCTCCTCAGCTGTTTCGTCATTCTCCCATCCACCCTGTAAAGAAAAACAGAACAAGCACAATGATGGTAGCATTGTCATAATCATTTTTATTATGTACACAATTTCACATAGTTCAGAGGCGCACGTGAAAATTAAAGAAGAATGTCTCAATCGAATTGATTCACGGGTTTCCAGGGTTTTTGGATGATTTATTTAAAAACCTCTTATTCATCAAATTTCAGTTAAAATGATTCAAAAATTTTTCCCGACCACCAACAAAAATTCTTATCATTAATTCAACTTATAAATCACATGATTCACAGAATAATTGGCATGGATACGTAGCAAATTTACACCTAAGAAAGATCAAACAAATGCGCGTATATAAGCAAAAAGATTCTCAGTATAATATTCTATAACTGATGTAGTAGTTTTTGAACCATTTTAATTTCAAGAATTAATTCTTAAAACTTCTCCAAATATGATTGTGTTCAACAAATAGTTTATCTATGAACATAATATATGCTGCAATAACAGGAGAAAATGGTATGTGGGTTAAACTCATGGAAAACAAAACTAGATTCAGATTTTCTAGGATAATGAGTCAAAGCTATACAAAAAAGGCACTCTAGGCTTGCTCCAAGGAAGGGTCGTCTAACTATCAACTTAAACAAACAAAGCAAAAGTTTAGATCGACGAAGAAAAAGTTCATAAGATGCTTTCACTGTCTCTCAGTATTTACATCCTGTTACAAGTAAAAAAAGTCTGAGATTTCCTGCAATCTTCTTGTCTAAAGCATTTTCTAGTATACTATCAATAGAAGTATAAAAAATGTAACCAGTATAAACTTATCAGTAACAAAAGAATGTTATAAACCATAAAAGACATTTAAAAATCCTTCATGTTTCCATTTCCAACTATTTAGATGATGCGCCCACAACTCACACCTTGGGAAATAGAAGACCAGGTCCACTAGTAGAATTTATCATCAGTACTTCAACTATCATCTCAGATGAATCACCTCCATTGTTTTCCGCATATATGTATTTGAATGGAATACACCTGAGAAAGAATGTACAAGTCAGAAATGAGAAACTATAGTGCATGTGTTTACATATGAACAAAGTTATCAGGAAAAATATGACAAAGTTTTCAGGAGAAACTACACGTATAGAATTGATATAATGCATGATGATGTGAATTGTCACAATCTCTGATTAAGGGAGAATTTTGAAACTTTATTTTGCCTTCTTATCCATTATTAATATATTCAAAACATCAGTTCAGGTAAGACAAACTGCAGGAAATATCAATGGAGGTTCACCCCTGAGGGCTCTTCCTTCTAAGTATATTCATGCACACAAGAAGACAGTAGCACGTGAACATCGATGAAAATTTCATCCACCTTTATCAAAGCATAGGTGGAAATCATTCCAAACTTAGGATTGATAAACAAAACATAATCAATAGTAGCCAGCAATTCGCTAATTCACTCTTAGCTTAAAATGTTTCAACTTGTAATATGAGTCTAAGATACATACACAGTCAAATATCCCAGATAGTATCATCAACCATTGATTCTGCATGTAAGAACTCTTCAAGCGTGTAACATGGACATTCACATTCTCTATGATTCATCTTGCTTGTCAGAGAAGAAACCAAGTTCTCAAAATTTAAAATGGTCATACACATCGAAGAAAGTGCACAGAGAGATTCTTTCACACTAGCAGATTTCTAAGGTTGAGAATAAATTAACTTTTTTGTTGATTAAGCATAATAGCCTATTAATTATACCAAACGAAACTTGAGACCTGTGGAGTTGGTCTCTGGGTGACAAAATGCCATGTACATATGAAAATGAAACTCTGAATCCGTTTCTCTAACTTCCCATGTTCTCTACAACCAAAAAGGTATTCAAATTGCAAAATTATCAAAAGAAAACTAAATTAAAGAATAAGATTATAGTAATCTTAACATGGTACAGAGAGTGAACATGATATCAATTAACAACAAGAAAAATTAAAGCTTTAACAACAGATATCAGCCAAAACAAAAGGATAGAAAAATATCGGGTTCTATATTACATGCATTTCCCCATCTATATTCCCCTTTGAACACATATGCATGAAGTTCAAGCCTCAGATAGTTTAATCAACATTTTCTCCTGACTAAACAAAACCCAGTAGCAAAAAATACCCGAGAATCAAACGAACGAAATTCAAAACCCAAAAGTTACGCATTTCCTTAATCGAACAAAAACCCAATTTTGAAATCGAATCAATGAAATTTCCAGGAAACGTCCAAAACCAATCCCTAGCTGAAAAAATAGAAGCAAGACTAACTTGCAATCAAACACACGTCAAAATATGCATGCATGTACATATTATACAAACGAAATGGTGAACAAAAGGAAAAATACCCAGCAATGAGGCGGTAACCATCCTCGTAACGCTGCTGGTGCCGGCCAGTTCGAGCCACCAATTCAGACATTTATTCAATAATGATTAACAAAGAAACGATAAACGTGTAGGAAGCTTGAATCTACCCCTCTGCATGTATACATACAAGAATCAAAATCTGCCCTTTACTGATGAAAAGGGATATATATATATATATATACATCTATAACAAACGGCATTAAGAACTCCGCATTAATCCTCAATTTCTAGTCTAATTTCTCCAAAAAAGAACCGAAATTTTTCTCATTGCTTGCTTTCTGAAAACCTATTTTTAGGAAAAAGGGTAGAAAAATTAACGCGAATTGGAGCATGTTTTTTGGGAAATTTGGAGTCCTCGGTCAATTTTGGGTGGTCGGTTATATAAATACTCCATTTATATCATTCTCTCTTATTTCCACCACGTGCGTTGAATGACGGTTATGCCCTTCGTAGACAGTGTTGTTTTTTTTGAAGGACAGTTTTGTACTTTACAATGAGAAGAAGAAGCTTTCATGATTTGAGCCGTTGTGCCACGTCATTCCACCTCGGAGAACTACCTTTTTCCCCCACAAAAAATAGAAAAAATCCCATGGCAAAAAGCCAAAAACTCCACTTATTTCCAAATTCCAACGTCTATTTTTGGATTTGGTAAATGATATCTACATAAACAGTGTCTTCATCCGTATCATATGTTGAGTGATGAATCACGACCACTCATCCATACAAAATGACTGAATGAGTGACCATGATTTATCAACTCAGCACACGTGTCATGTGTTGAATAGATAAAGATACTGTCTATGTAAGTAACATAAACAAAACCTATTTTTTGGATGTTGACAAAAATCTCGCTTTTCGTATGAAAAACCTAGAAAAATAACTTTGTATACCCATAAGAAATCTTGAAAACCATTAATGGGATCCATAGATTTCTGGACGTATTTTTACTTTTACAACAATTTTATGTTTAAATTTCTATTTTGTTACGTATGATATTTCACAAAAACAAGAATATGTTATAAAAAAGAGTAATAAAAAATCGATATGATCGAAAGACCAAAATTAATTATTCTAAGAATCTCATATTTAACTTTGTCCAAAATTTGGTATCATAGTCTTAGATAAATCTTTTAAGAAAATCTAAGTGGGATGGCTAGTGATGGAATACATTCAAACGTTAGTTGGAAGTAATCTTACATGCATCTGAGTCATAAACCACTTTTCATGCCTGCAATCAATAAGATATAGCACACCAAATAATACCACGAGGAATGTTTTCAACCCCATATATACGAAGGTGAGAAAAAATACCGAATTTTTGATATACCGAGATTACCGTATCGAAAAAATGTCGAATTTACCTAATTTTCAGTATACCGAAGATTTCGGTACCGTACGGTGCGGTAACAATACCGAATTTTTCGGTACGACAACATTATGCAATTTGAAAATTTCGGTATATACCGGGATACCGAAAACATATACAAAAATTTTAAAATATATAATATTTTAAAACAATAAATTTATAAAAATTTTAAAATGTAAGGTTTTTTTCGGTATAAAACGGTATATATCGATACCGTACCGAAATATCGATATACCGTACAATTTCGGTATAATCGGTATNTACAAGAAACAGGAATGATTTTTAAATAATAATTCTCCACAATATCATTACACAACTGTAATTAAACACAGTAATCTTGCAACAGCAAACGTATCTCATGAACTGCCCTTACAACAAGCAAAAACTTGAGAGTTTTAACAAGGAATGTTCAAGAGTTAAGTGCGTCGTCACGAAGAATGATTTCTTTGAAAAATATGAATGATCGTATTTTGTAGATAAAGAGTTCCAGGAATTATTAGCCTCAGTAATAATTAAGAACATGCTACAATATTAACTTGCAAATAATCTACCAGTTTAATTAATTCAATCAATGACGCTACCACTGGTATGCTCCTTTGCGTTAGAATTAATAACCAAAAGGTGAACCATTAGGCTCGACAATTTCAGGAATTATTATCTTCAATACCACCAATCACTTGTTAAATTCTAAAGACAACTTTCCATGGCATCCAACATGCAGCCTCACTAACTTAAACAAGCTGTTAGTTAATCTAATCCTTCATGAACAGCAGATTCTTCAGGATGGGTTCTATCAAGTCAAGTAATACGTTGAGTTGGACTTGGGTTCGAATATGAAGGAGCACGATAACATAATATTATTCACATACACATATGGTTGGTTTCTGGAAAGATGTAGAATGATGGAGCTCCGCAGAGAGGCTAACAAGCTAACATATTTGATTCTTTCATTTGTTAATTGTTGATTTATTTTATACATTCGTATATATTCCATGTAATCAGGCCATTACGTAATGAAAGGAATTTTCCCAAATTCTTCGGCTTAAATTTTGTTCTTCATTTTCTTTACTCGGTACAAGAGACTATGGCAGAAGCCAATTCTCATGCAGAATCCAGCGTTTACACCATCCCCAATCCTAATCTCAATCCTCTACTTGTTAATCCTGCCAATCTGTTAAATGCAGTGAAATTGAATGATGATAATTTCCTTCTGTCTGGCATTGAAAAAATTCTCTCGGGTATTAAAGGTCTGGGTCTTGAGTATTTGCTTCATGAAGATACACCCACCCCACCAAGAATGCTTGACACCGAAGATTCGACTCTTACCTTAAACACGTTGTTTGCCACTTGGAGCAGGCAAGACCAGTTAGTTTCCTTCTTTCTACTAGCATCCAGGGCGGAAGGCATCCAAAGTTAGATGATCGGTTGCTGCACAACTTTGGATGCGAGCTAGTAACTCCTCTTTTTGCCTCTAGATCCAAGGCTCGAATGCCGTAGTTCAGACTTCAACTGCAAACGCATAAGAAGTGTAGTCAAACCATGAAGAACCACTTGAGAAAGATGAAGAACTATGTTAATAAGCTTGCTGCTTGTGGTCATCCTATCTCTGAAGAAGACCATGTCCTCTATGTTCTTGTAGGAGTCAGGATTGAGTATATATGAGTCAGCGGTAGTTCATATTACCTCCAGATATGAGATTTTATCCTTTGCAGATGCTAGTGCACTACTTTTGGCTCATGAAGGGAGCATTGAGTCTTACAATATCAATACTGATAGTGTGATGCCTATTATCAACGTTACCATTTTCTCACAATTGAAAGGTCATGAGAATTTTATCAAAGCTCCCCTGACCTTGGCCATGGCCGCTCCTTCAGAGGTGGTCGGAAGAGCTGGAACAATGGCAATGCTCGCCCTAAATGCCAATTTGTGGCTATTCTAATCATATTGTAGAAAAATGTTTTTTTTATCAATTTTATAAAGTCTTTGTTCCGCATCATAGAAACTCTGGCTCTTTTCAGTCTGCTACTCCGCCTCACATGCGAGAGAATCAGTTTTCTCCCACTGCTACCATGGCTATGGGACAACAGGAAGAGCTCAATGAGGAGTGGTGGTTCCCTGATTCAGGAGCTTCTCACCATTCACCAATGACCTTGCCAATCTCACCATTGGATATGAGCACATTGGTGGAGGTGAAGTGTTCATCGATAATGGATCTGGTTTGCCTATTTCACATATAGGAACTTCGTTTTTTTGAATCTCACACTTTTCACGTACATGATTTACTTCGAGTCCCTCATATCACAAATGAGATTTTTACAAGTCAGGAATAAGAGATATAAATAGTATTTGGAGTGTAGAAAAGGGTAAGTGAATATATCATATATGTGTGAGGAAGTACTTAAAGATTCAAGAGTGAGAAAGTGTTATACACCAAGAAAAGAGTTTTTTCTTGTAATCGAGCGAGGAAGAACAATAGAGTGAATTGGTGTATTGAGTGGCATCGGATCTCTTGTAAACTTGATTCGATATAATGTCTCTCCCATTCATATAGGTCATTTCTGGACCGAATCACGTAAATATCTCGTGCTATTACTTTTTTCATTTAATTCTTGTATGCATGTGATTGTGGCAATTTTTTGGAAATCTTGGTTGTTAATCATGAACACTCTTCTGCACAAGTCAAAGAGAGAGATCAAAATTTGAATCAATTTCTTCTACAAGTGGGATCAGAGAAAGGTTCTTTGACAAACTCATAATCTTGAAACATGGAAACTAAGATTGAAATGTCAAGATTTGATGGGAAAAGGGATTTTGGCATGTGGCATAATCGGATGTATGCAATTCTTGTACGAAAGAAGGTTGCAAAGGCGCAAGGAGGATAAAAGTGCCTTCATGAAAATTTATCTAATGAAGAGAAATTTGAGGAGATAGAACTTGCATTCAGTACAATTACTCTTCATTTGAATGAAAAAGTACTTCAAGAAGTTGGATCAGAGTCTACAATGGTTGGTTTTTGGAAGAGGCTTGAAGAATTATATTTAACCAAGTTTCTTCAAGACATGACTTATCTTAAGGGAAAATTCTTTGGGTACAAAATGATTGAATCCAAGTATCTTGATGATTTCAGTATACTAGTTGATGTTGATAACATCGATGTAAAGATTGAAGCCGAAGATAGAGCCACCATTATCCTCAATTCTCTTCCTAGATCATATTCAGTTTGCGGATACAATGAAGTATCCAAGACAAACCTTGTCACTTGATGATGTTCTAAAGGCTCTCAAGTCAAAAGAAATGGATAATCAGTACAACAAAGAATCAACTTTCAAAGGAGATAGCCTTATGGTCAGTGGGATAACTAATAAGATAGAACCCAGTAGGGCCTAGGTGGCTAGGCTGGTCCAGTAGCGTCTAGGGAGAGGCTTGGGGTCGGGAAATGATCTGGTGCAGCGGCGGTCCAAGGTGGCTCGGGTTAGGATGGGCCGCGACTTTGCGGAATAGAAGGAAGGGAACTCGCGTGGCTACCTGCTAGAACTAGGGGCTAGATGCGTGGGTCAAGGCGAGTCCAGGGTGGTTTAGGAGGGTCTGCACGTGGTCTGGTCCTAGGTGGCTCGAGGATGGTTCGAAGGTTTGGGAGCCGTGGTCCACGGTGGTCGATTCATGGTTCATGAGGGTATTTTAGGGATGAAAAGTCTATGTTTAAAGTTGAGAAGAAAATATTAAGTTTGGAATTTATTCGAGATTAAAACGCTCCACAGATTAGTAGTTAAGGAAATAAATCGAAAGGCTCGGGTTTACGTCTAAGAAAAATGTAAGAAATTAATTTTTAGCTTATATGATAGTTTGGATAGGCTCAAGTCGATAAAACTAAGAAAACGTCAAAATCGAGGATTTAGAGCCCAAGGGCAAAATGATCATTTTACGTCCCGGGAGTACGAAAGGTCTGGAAGTGTCCTGAAGAATCATAATACACGCTAAATGATATTTTAAAACGTTTATGATGAAAATATGAAATTTTATGATTTATGCTAAAGCTGTACGATTTTTCCTGTTAAAATGCTATTTTACGAATGTGAAAATGACACGATATTTTATGAATAAAAATGAAAAAAAAAATATTTTGAAGGATGTGAATTGACTGTGACAAATATGATATGATATTATTGAGAATATCATGAAGGAGAAGACTTAGAGTGAACCCGTTTACGGGAGAAGGCCCTAGAAGAAGCCCAACGATCGTATTTCCATTTATGACGGTGCGTAGTTCCTGTCCTCATGCGCAATGGTGAGACTAACACTGGTCAATCGACCACATGATACGATTACAGCTAGTCACTTTCAAAGATCGAACTTCACCTAAAAATGATATATGATGATGGAAAGTTTTACGATTAAACGATTTATGGTTACAAGCTTAGTTTCAAGAAAAGTATGATTTTATGCATATGCCTGTACATATATTATTTGTTACTCATGGTTAGAACGTGCTGAGTCATCCGACTCACTAGGTTTGGATAGTTGCAGGTGAGGATCGTAGTGAGGGAGGTGCTGACGCTTAAGTGAATCGAGTCCGGCAGTACACTTCAGAAGGACATTTATTTTCCGCATTAGCTTGATAGTTAAAGTTTTGAAAATAAAGATTTTGAAAATGATTTATTTAGAAATTTTTATGCTTTATTTTGAAGTTTAGTTGTGATCATGTTAATGGTTGACATAAGAATTTTGTAAATTGACGATTTAGGGATTTTAGGCACTTAAGATTTTTAAATGTTAAATTAATTTTTGGATGTTAGAATTGTTGAGTTATTATCTTATGCAAGTTTCGACTTTTATATAAAAAAAGTAGAATTTTAAAATTTAAAAGTAGTGGACATTTCATAAAGTCCGTAAAGTTCAAATAATTGGATGCATGAGATTTAGGATGTATGATGTGAATCATCTAATCCTTGAAGATGTTAGGTATGTCTCTGCTCTCAAAAGAAATCTAATTTCTTTATGATGACTAGGTCAAACATGTCGTACTTTTTAGGACAATAATGTCAAAATGACAGTAACTAAAGGTTCATTTGTTGTAATGAAAGCTGCAAAATTAAAGAGACTTTATGTATTTGCCGGTAAAATTGTTCTTGGATCAATATCACTAGCAGAACCTGATAAGAGCATACTTACACTCTGGCACCTTAGATTGGGACATATAAGTGATAAGGGACTTTTTAAACTAAATAAACAAGACCTACTTGGAAATACGACCATGACTTCCTTTGGCTTTCGTGAGGAGTGTGTGAAAGAAAAATCAACCAAAGTAAGCTTCATAAAAAGGGTACACAATACACTCTAACTTATGAAGGCTTGCACAGACTACTCCAAGAGTTGGAGCTAGATACTTCATGAGTTTAATTGATGATTACTTTATAAGATGTGGTTTTTTGTGTTAAAACATAAGAATGAAGCATTGAAATATTCAAGATGTGGCACACACTCATAGAAAACTTCAATAGAAAGAAATTCAAGATTAAGGTCAAAAAATGTCCTCGAGTTTTGTTCAAAAGAGATAAAAGAATATTGTGACAATAAAGGTGTATCTAGGATTTTATAATGGCTGGAAATCCAAAACAAAATGGAGTTGGAAGTCCCTTGAAGTTGATCAAAAAAATCACCAATATGTGGTCATGGATATTTATTCTTGACTGTTACTCGATTCAACTGTCGATAATCTATGCAAAGCCGCGTAGACCCATCCTTCTTTTTAAAGAACAACACTGGTGCTCCTCAAGGAGACACACTGGGTCTAATGTATCCATTGTCGAGAAGATATTGTAACTGTTGTTTCAACACTTTCATCTCCATTGGTGCCAATCTATAAGACGCTATGGAGATAAATGCAGTTCTTGGTATAAATTCTATCTCCACTTCTACTTCTCTCTCCGGAGGAAATCCAGGAATTTCATTGGGGAAAACATCAGGAAATTCATCGACAACTGGAATGTTTTTCACGTCGATTACATCCTTCGATTTTCCATCATTCCTATTTCCACGAAATTTCACAGAACTGAATCCACCATCATAAAATTGTGCCTCGACCACACAAGTGTTTTGATTGGAATGGATGTACATTTGTGTCACAATCTCGAAATCATCTCCTTTCCACATTAACAACAATTGATGCATCAAGGATGTGATATAGTGATTAGCGTATATCCAATCTCTCCTTAATGATGCTTGAAAACTTGTTGAAAAATTCATGACGAAAAGGCTGTCAAATATGATTTAATCCCCACCAATATATCAGCTAATTAAACACCAACAATTTTGGTAGATTCTCATATAAAAACAGCCACTGACACTTCAATAAGAATTAAATCTTCAACTTTCTTACCCAAATTCTGAAGCATCCTCAAGGGATAAACGTTACTGCTAAATCATTATCAACCAGCACTTGAGATGCTGATTTTCCGTTCAAATGTGATGTATTGATGTGTTTAGCCATATGTACCGAGGCTTTTCAATAATCACCTTCTTTGTTTTGTTCGGGTAATCCTCATAAAATTTGATTTCAAATGTATCTCCATTTTTTTGTCACTTGTTTGTTTCTTATCATTATTTGTTGTTCAAAATATACCGAACAGAACAGAATATATAGCTATGTGTAAAACCAGCAAATCAGTATAGTGAATTAAAACAGTAGTAAAATGCTTAAAATAAACCAAACCGAGGCCTGTAGCTTGTACAGTTTCCTTAAAACAGATTCGCCCCCTTCGGTATATGTTTCGAGGTTTCAGCGGACGTTTGTTTCCCAGGATACAACGAGAAGACTAACAGAGTTGCAGCACAAAGCACTATGCTAACGAACAAAAGCAGTACCTGAACTTTATCAGTGGACGGAACAGAAGCAGAACTATAGCAAAACAAGCAGAAGCAGAATTGAAGCAGAACAAGCAGAAACAAAACTGCAGCAGAACAAGCAGAAGATGAACTGCAGCAGAACAAGCAGAAGCAGAACTGTAGCAGAAGTAGTAGGAGAAATTGGATTTCGGTCGTTTTTTTGGCCTTGGCACATCTCCTATTTATACATGCCTATACAAGCCCTACGAAAGGCCAAAGGTTGCCTTAAAGATGACATTTTAAGCACCAAAGGTTGGGGAGGTGAAGCACCAAAAGCCAAGCCATGTGAAAGGTCTCAAGGGCATGTGAAAGGTCTCAACTGAAAAAATAAAATAACAAAAGATGGCATAGACTGCTAGGCAATTTTTGCCTTGATCGGTCCAACATTCGACGCACCCAGGTTGCGCTCGTACGCTTGCACACAAGTCAAGCCTTTTTCCACTGCAAATCGGGCCCATGATTTGCACCCCCTGCGTCTGCGTGCGCGAGAGAGAGCCTCTTGACCAATCATTGTTACACTTCCATAAAGTGTAACACTATGTAAACTTATCTATACCACTTCATTTTTCCAATGTAAGACAAACCCACATTTCAAATTTCCATTTACACACATGGAAAGCCCATGAACTTTACAACCCATTTAATCCAACATTATTGTCATCTCCAATTCTCAAATGATCATCTGATTTATGAAACTTCTTAGTTTCTTTTTTACATTTGGTCATGTGTTAATGTGGCAACAATAAACATCATATATCACAATCTACAGAAATGACAGTCTGTCCCACTTTGAAGCTCATTCTTTTTCTTCAAGAATCTCCTCATTTTCTAATTCATACCCATAATCCTCATCTGCTCTCTTTTTTCTTCGGTAGCTATTTTGTGAAATTTTATTTTTCTTGTTGAAGCTTCAGCGACCATACTCATTCTTTGTGGGGAAAAATCTCCTTTTCTGAGTTCTAGTGAGTCAAGTCGGAAATTTCTTGTTCTCAACCCTTCTCCATTCTTCAATTTTGTCGGGTTTTGGAGGAACAATGAATCTCAAATTTTTTCAAGTTTTTAACTTCACGTGGATTAACTATCCTTGGCAAACTTCTTAAAAACCTCTGATGATCCCCGTACTCATATCTCATTGGTTCCCTAAACCTGACTCTTGATTTTGGTACTTCCCTCTGAAGTTGATGACCTTTTGGCTTCGCAACCCATGTCCTACTTGAATATAAATGGTTCCTTGGCCTTTCAACCATAGATCCTATATTCATGATTCTTTTCAATTATAACATATGTTTCTTCTAGCATGTTCTCATTTCTTGCCACTTCCTCCTTTCACATATTGATCCCTTACTTCATACACTTGGCCCTTGGGCACCCAATATTTTATAATGGCTTTGTTGGGTTTCAAATGTGATTCACTCATCATCCCTATCATATTTTCATTGATTAAATACCACAAATCAGTAGTATTAACATTTATTGATGTCACCACCAGCAAAAGAATCTTCATCCACAATCATGGTCTCTTTACTTTTTTGTAAATTTGAGTATCATTTATTTATTGTCTTGCAGTATAATTTTTAAAATCCAGCAAGTAATAGTCCCATGATTGAAAGAATTATGGTATTTTCAATAATCCTTACCCTTCAACTCATACCTTATTCGGAATTTGATGATCGCGACGAAATTTTTCCTCCTCTAAAAAATCAAATATTTCCTTTGTCTTAGTTATATCAAATGTCTTGTGCAGAAGCTTTCTTTTTATTTGAAGCATCCATTTTACGCTTCAACTTAGGACAAGTATGTGATCCAACGTACATTATATTGATCCGACAAAGAACTTTCTTCAACTTCCTAGTAATAAATTTCTATGAAAACTCTCTTTTGTGTGATTTCTCCTTAAGCAACTCCTCACATTCGGTTATTTTTGCCCCCAGCTCATAAAAATTCCTAAACTTCATTCTTTGAATTTTTTTAATCAATTCGAAATCCAATCATCTTTGAGTCGTTCTTATAAACTCACTCATAATAAATACATTTTGCATCTATTTCTCATTTTCTTAAACTTCTCAATAAATTTATCAACACTTTCCTCTATACATATTTTTGTGGTTGAGTTCGAAAAATTGAATATGAATCTTCCTTTCCATTTTTTGCCAGATTAATATGGAATTTCTTGGCGGAGAAGCATACCAAGTAAAAGCAATAGTTGTTATATAGTTCGGAATTAACCTTAGATTCCGTAAGAGTGTCAAAATCAGACACGACCCATCAATCCGACACGATTCAATATGAAAAAAATCACGTTTGTGTTTGGGGTTTTCAGGTTCGGGTCAGATCGGGTTGGGCTCGATAACTGACCCGAAAATAATGATCGGGTTGGGTTGGGTTCGGGTTGATCCGAGTTGACCCGAAAATTTTAAATTTTTTTTAAAAAATATAATTAATAAACATTGCCTATATTTTTATATATCGTATGCCTGAAAAAATATTTATTGTATATTTATATCATAAATTTTCATAATTTAATATTTATTTTGAACATCTTTTATTTTCTAAACAAATGTTTATTTGATTTAGTAAATATATTTTATTTTTCTAGAATTAGACTTTCAAATTTAAATCATATATATGATGGAGATTTTGTTATTATGTGTTTAAATTAAAATATTATTATTATTATTATTTTAATTTTATTTATAAAAAATTAAAAAAAAATCTAAATCGGGTTGATCAGGTTGGTTCGGGTTCGGGTTCAGGTTGATTGTTTTCGAGTTGGCTCGGGTTGAGTAATTTTTGAATAGTATATTGCCCAACCCGACTCAACCCACCCGAATTTACACCATTAATATTCCCTCTTCAGTTTTGTTCAAACTCCACGCATTAACCGATCCCCATTTCTATCGTAATCGGTTGTGAGCAGATGGGCCAAAATCGTGGGTTCGACTTTTCCTAGTGGGCTCGACTTTTATTTATTTATTTTGGGCCAACATTTTTTTATTAAATGACATAAAATTTAAATTTCACGCAAGCAATGCATTTTATAGGTTTTGATATATTTGGTGATTTTAGCCTACAATATTAAATGGCATAGACCAAGTTGAATATAACAATACATACAACTTGTAATATTTTACGGCATTGCATCGAAATAAAGATTATAAATATGAGCACAAATTGGGATATTTTGCAACAAAAAAAAAAAAGATTAAGGAAATTAGAAAAAGGAAAAGAAATGAGTTGTTGATCTCTGTAACATATGTAAAAAGCTCTCTGTGTGTGTGAGTGTGTGTGTTGCTATGTTTAGACCCTAAATTCTCTGAACTTGCCAAATGTAAGGTGGCCTTCATGTCTGAAGCGATGTTAACGTTTGATTAACAAAGTCTTCATCTTACATTTTATAAGATAACGTGCATAAAATTTCTATGTTATGGCTGTCAGAGAACAATCAATGTCTAAACATAGTACAGTGAGATTTTATGTCATTTTGACCAATTAAATCCAAATGAAACAACGATCGAAAGTTATCTTTTAAAAAAAATAATGGGATTTCCATTACATAAAAAACAACTTATGCAAATGTAGCAAGAAAGGGGACATATATGTGTCTANGCCTCATTGTTTCCATTTTCTCTCCACAAAGAGAGGAAAAAGAAAGGAGGGGTAATGAAAGATTGTTTGTTTGCCAATCTTAATCTACCTATCCTTAACTTGCATGACAAATTCTTCAACCAGAATGAAGATTATATTTCAATAAAACTTATATCTTGGTTTGTTTGATTCAAATTAATGAATATATTCTGTTATTTTGAGATATTTTTAGCCTAGCCATGAAGGCGTGGGAGGCGACAGTGCGTAAAACACAGGCTGCAGCCAAGAAACGTGCCAACACGATATTCGGCACATCTTATGCAGTAGATAATGTCGAGGGAGAAAATGAGGATCAAGCAGATGGGCATGCAAGTGGAGAAGTGTATCATGCAGAAAGATTTCTACCGAATGGTGACTATTACAACGGTTATTGGGCCGATAATTTCCCACATGGACACGGGAAATACTGGTGGACGGATGGATGTATGTATGTGGGAGAATGGTTTCGAGGAAAATCAATGGGAAAAGGCACATTTAGTTGGCCATCTGGCGCGTCATACCAAGGAAATTTCAAGAGTGGTTTTATGGATGGAGAAGGGACGTACACTGGGGCCAATGGGGGAATGTACAGGGGTTCATGGGTGATGAATCTGAAGCATGGTTTTGGTTTGAAGGAGTATGCTAATGGTGACAGTTATGAAGGAGAATGGAGCCGTGGTTCGCAAGAAGGAAATGGTAAATATCTATGGAAGAGTGGGACTTATTATGTTGGAGAATGGAAAAATGGGAAAATCAGCGGGAAGGGGACAATATATTGGACTAACGAGAATTTGTACGAAGGAAACTGGGAGGATGGATTTCCGAAAGGAAATGGGACGTTTAGATGGCCGGACGGAAGTTTTTATACTGGATATTGGAGCAAGGATGCTAAAGAACAGAATGGGACTTACTATCCCTCAGGATCAGTGGTGGTGGGAAATCTTGAATGGGATCCTCAAGAAGTATTTAATAATGATTTGAAGGATTGTACGGTTTATCCTGCAGAAAAGGTCCCTATATGGCCATCGCAAAAGAAGCTCGCGGTTTGGAGGTCTGCTAAGGGCGCGGAATCGAGTGTTAAGCCGAGAAGGATGTCTGTTGATGGTAGAATAGATGCAGCTGTAGATAAGGATATGGCTAGGATGCGTTTGTCGGATGGAGCCTCTCCTTATCATTGCAGTGCCGGTGTTCTTGACAGGGGTGCAATAGCGGGAAATGACAGTGATGACACCTTCTCCAGTTTACCTGTTGAGGGTATGAGTACTCGAGGCAGTCCACTCAGGATACCGAAAGTGGTGAAGAGACAAGGGGAGACAATATGTAAAGGGCATAGGAATTACGAGCTTATGCTTAATCTGCAGCTGGGAATTAGGTAATTAACAATATCCAGGGGCTTTCAGAAAATAATCCTGCCTTGGCTTATAGTCATTGTTCTTGACATTTATTCTTGAAAGATACGATGATTCTCTTTATCAATGGTGATGTGCAGGCATTCGGTTGGAAGACCTGGTCCACATCCATCATTGGATTTGAAGCCGTCTGCCTTTGACCCCAAGGAAAAATATTGGACAAAGTTTCCTCCGGAAGGTTCCAAGATTACTCCTCCACACCAGTCCTGTGAGTTTAGATGGAAGGATTATTGCCCAAAGGTGTTTAGGTAAAAACACAATTTATAGCTGAGAATAGCAATCTTGGATTCTAAACATAGAATGATAAATTCATGCAGGACTTTGAGGATGTTGTTCAAGGTGGATGCAGCAGATTACATGTTATCAATATGTGGGGACGATGCATTACGAGAACTTTCCTCTCCAGGAAAAAGTGGCAGCTTCTTTTACTTAACAAATGATGATCGCTACATGATTAAGACGATGAAAAAGGCAGAAGTAAAAGTGAGACTTCTATTTGTTTCCCTGACGTATAATCCAATCCAGCACAAAAGAAATATTCTTATTTATGCATATACCGGGTGTTTCAGGTTCTTCTGAGGATGTTAAATGCGTATTATAATCATGTTCGAGCATTTGAGAACACCCTAGTGACAAAATATTTTGGCCTGCACTGTGTCAAGTTGAATGGACCTGCACAGAAGAAGGTAAGATTGAAATCATATTATGTTAGGCTTTTTGATATATCTTGAAAGATTTAACATGCTTCATGGTTTAGGTACGGTTCATCATCATGGGAAATCTCTTCTGTTCTGAATATATGATCCACAGAAGATACGACTTGAAAGGCTCGACTTTTGGGAGATTGACTGATAAACCAGAATCAGAGATTGATGCAACTACAACACTCAAGGATCTCGATCTCAACTTCATCTTCCGTCTCCAAAAGACATGGTTTCAAGAATTTCGAAGGTAATACCCTATTTAAGCCAATATGTTAGAAAAGGATGAGAAGAGCCCTTCTCTTAGCTCTTCTTTTTTTTTTTTTTGGAAGAAGGAAAAGTAACTACAACTTTTAGCATAAAAAAAACATAGCATGTACTGCAATTTTCATTTGGTTCAAGAAAATGAAACTATTTTTTCCCCTGCAGGCAAGCTGACAAGGACTGTGAGTTTCTTGAACAGGAGAGAATTATGGACTATAGCCTCCTAGTTGGTCTTCATTTCATAGAAGCATCAAACGATGATCATACTCCTTCTGGTGCAAGAACACCTGTCGGTAATTACTTAACTTGTCTATGATTATTGCTATTGTAATATTCCTTTTCCCTCTTGATTATTCACAATTGACCTTGAGATATAGCGTTGCAAGAACCAATAAATCAAATTTCTCCTTTGGTGCAGATAACGGAGATTCAGAAGCCGAATCAGTTCCACGTTTATCTAGAGCAGATGTAGATCAATTGCTTCTAGATCCTGAAGGGTAACAAATTTTGACAATACTTTCCATTTTCATTGCCACATTATTAGTTTCAAGTACCGATACCTTAAAAGGCAAACTTTTTTCCCAGGTGGGCTAGCATAAAACTAGGAATTAACATGCATGCAAGAGTGGAAAGAACTGAAAGAAGGAATGAAGGTGAAGTTCAGCTAGTAGGAGAACCAACTGGAGAATACTATGATGTAATAATGTTCTTTGGAATCATAGACATTCTTCAAGATTACGATATTACCAAGAAACTTGAGCACGCTTATAAGTCCATCCAATACGACCCCAACTCGATATCAGCTGTTGATCCGAGACAGTACTCAAGGCGTTTTCGTGATTATATTTTTAAAGTTTTTGCTGAAGACACGTGAAAGATAATCGACCCTCCCATCTGTGAATTATTATCATCGTTTATGCATATATTGTTTTATTTTATTTGTTCTTTGTGTACATTTTTGGACCTGGTTTGAGCTGGGAAAGATATAGGAAACACAGCAGCAGCCACAAATGTTATTCGTCTGTAAAAGATAAGTTGCCAGAGTGAGTTTTAAGGGATATATTCTAGGACTGCCCTCTTAGGCCAAATTTACTCAAATGACGTTTTCTTATCAGTTTTGAAATATATTTGTTCGCCAATGGAAACTATCAAGGGATTAGCTATAGAATGACAGTTTTACAATTAAAAAATAGTAAAAAAGAAAATCACAATATGACTATTCTGTGATGGCTCACCAAATCAAATGAGGTATTTGTGCTTAATCAAATGAGGTATTTGTGCTTAAAATTATAATGAATTAATTTTTAATATAATTTAATTTTTAACTCTAGCTAGAACCATGCTCGCTTAAAAATACTTTTCACCCTAAACTCTAAAGCAAAAACTCAACCCATCGTTTAGAATAAGATTGATATTCCACAGAGTAACACAAATTTACTCATTTTGTCACGGAAAAACTGGTTTCCAATAACATGCATCTCTAATCTATTTACTTTCAAACTCTTTCATACAAATAATAGCTTAATTCAACTCAAGTTTCACTACAACTAATTATAATTTCTTGCAACGGATTGAATTAAAGATGTAACAATGCAAATTCAAGTTTAAACACTAGCATTCCAGCCAACTGAAACCTCCATACTAAGAAACACCCGTGCAAATTATAATATCAAAACACAAATCACTGCCAATGTCTTCGCAGTAACCAATCAACATACATTAGGGGGAAAAATACTACGAAAGTTGGGAGTCCCTTTGACGCTTATATAGTCACATACTTATTCAAACCTAACATTCATAGAATATACTAATTCAAATATAACACCCAAGAAATACTCCCGTTGACAAAGAATATTTGAAAATAGAACTTCAAGGCAAGCAGATAACTGACAGCTACGAAGACACCAGAGAACTTGAATTTGGCGCGCAAGTTAAGTACAAGGACTTCATACCAAGAATCTTCACCAGCTAAAATGCGATTATAGCACAATTTCTCTTAATTCCATCCAAACACCCACGATTGTTGGCGAAATTTGATATCCTTGACGGCTTGCTTACCCTGAACTTATCCAACAAGACAAGGCAATCAAGCTTATCAATAACTTCACCGTTTGATACCAGAAGTTCCGCTTAACCAACCTGGAAAGTGGGTACAAGCTGCATATACACCGAACAAGATACATTTTAAGAGAACCATAAATGTATGTAAAACTTGAAAAAGAATGAATGAGCTACAAATCTGAAGGAAGATGTTTTAGTTTAAAGAGCAACTAGAGACAAAATAAACAAAATATAATTTAGCCAACAGAAGTAACAAGCGTATAAACTACATCCGTGCAGGTTCCCGAGTATTGCCTCAACAACTAGCAGCTTTATACAAGTTCAGACATAAATGTCAATTTGATCCTTGCATCAATCCAATGATCTTTAGATACATGTTCATATTTTCAACCGCGCATAAGATATTCATCAAAGTGAAAGTCTCCATGTCTAATCCAACCAACTGGTTTCCTTCCCTAAATATTCAATAAAAAATATTAGAACTCTCTAGAGACAGGTGATATAGTGTGCTGTTCATCAATGAATTACTTCCACAACAAAATTTATTAAGATCATTGCCCAAAACATCATCAATTATTGAGAGCACACATGCCAATGGGATGCAATAAGAGAGATGGACAGCACACACACTCATACATAAATAAGCAGAAAAACCTGTTCAATAGCAGGTGCCTGCTAGACTCTAAGACCATCCATGCTCTCAGAAGAACTTAACAATAGCCAATCTGCAAAGGCCGCAGACGAAATAATTTCACCAGGCAACGGACATTCGCTGCAAGCAAACTGGTGACAACCTTAATTAATAAAAATCAACTCACCTTAATTAATAAAAATCAACGACTTCCTTAAATAATAGCATTACATTAACGAAAACAATATAATAACTGTAAAAATGAAAAAGAAAAATAAAGAAAATTAACCGTGAAAATGTATTGACACGGAACAGAAGAAATCACCTTTATCATCTATGTTTGAATGGTCATCTCACACAAAGAAGCGACCATCCGAGAGAGTTTGTCCTTGATACTGCTGTGGAGGCCTTGCTTGTTGACTTCCTTTCTGAAATTGTTGCTGCTGCTCTGCAAAAGCCTTCAAAGTTTCTGACAACTGATAATCCTGATGGCCATTTTGGTTCTCATGCTGCACTTGCAACGCCGAACATTGCTTCCAAGGGAAAGGGAAGTTAGCTATCCCCGTTGTACTGTTGTTCTTTCCCACAGACTCTACTGTAGGTCCCACTTGATTAATGGAATTGTTAAATCCAGCTTTACGAGCTGATGATGGCAACTGATAACTATCGAGCCAGCTATAATAATCCATTTGTGTGATTGGAGGACTTTCATTTCTCACAGCCATGTTAAATGACTCATCCACGACTTTTGAAGGGGCAGAACCAAAACCAGGAGGTGGACCAAAGTGTCTGACAGGTCTACTCACTGAATTTTTCTTTTGTAATGCTGAAGTAATCGAAGGTTGTTTCACTACCATGCTGTTAGTATCTCTTCCAGAGGAACAAATGGAGTCAAGCTTTGACTGTGGCTGGTAATTATGGCTTGTGACAGCACATGCAAACTATGAGTACGAAACAGAAAGAGCAGCTGGTTGAGAAACCCCAAACTGACCTTCCAATTCAGAATTCCTAGACGGTTCATTTTTCGTCAAATGCAAGTGAGCCAATCCATTCACCGTTTGGTCTTGTGCTACAAGCCACTTTGTGCTGGGCTGGACTGGCCAATGATTCTGGGAAATGCCACTAGGAAAGGTTGTAGAAGGTTTCATTCTTGTACTTGTTGCATTCTGCAACAGAAAATGATCACGACCAATATATGAGTACACATTTCCATCCCTAAAATCAATAATTCCAGCCCTACCAACAGGAGCAATACCCCCGGAAGAAGTAAATTTTGAAGAGAATTCGCCCAAATTCTTCTCCATGGTGGAAGGCTTGAAAACAATCACCTCATCCTCATCGTCATCTTCTATGCTAGCTTCCAGCTTTGGCACAACACTGTGAGCCATTTGGCCATCCAGTGAAATGTCTAAAATGTTACATTTAAATTGGATTTGAGCGGCATTTGCTGTAAATAAACATCAGAAATACGAGGTTCAACACCAATCAGAAATCTCTTCAATTTCATATCAAAATAAAATCCGTCATGCCCAATCCGAACTACACCAGCAAGAGCCTTTACAGATGCAATAATCCTTTGAGCACGAGCAACTCTTCCTTTATTGCCTCCATCACCGCCGATGGAATGTTTCCTAGAAAAATCAAGGATGGATTGGGCAGGAATAAGAGGAAGAAATCCCTTTAATTCAAAGTCCTCGGGCAATGCAAGACAATTTGTAGTGTCACCCTCATCATACTTGCTCATATTAGAAAAACACGTTTCATCTTTATCATCATTCCCAAACATGCATTCATTTGATAAGAGTTTGTTTAACAAGGAAACACATTTGCTCCAGAAAAATGACCTTGCAGTTACTTGTTTCTCCTCCACTTCATTGCAAATGGCAACATCCTGATGACTGGCCAACCACTCCACAAAAACCATAATCCCAGGCAATAAATAGCTTGACAAGGGATCATTTAACTGGTTACACCTTTCAAATATGCAGCCCATAAATTCAAATGTAGTAGTATAAGCATTTTGAAGCAAGACTGAACGCTGTAGGATATCAGCAAATGATTGACTTTCATTTTGCTTACTCAAATTGTGCACAGAAAATATTATAATGACGACCAGCTTGACACTTATATGAATACACTCAGTGATATCTGCACCAAAAGTGAACTCCTCATTTGGGCCAAAAGAAAGGAGTTCCGATAAATCATTCTTGGCCACCGAGAACACTTCAGCAAAAGTTTCCAAGCTGGAACCACCAAACAAAGAGAAAAAAAAGTGGCGAAAAATTATTTTTGCATTGAAAAAATAGCCTTAATTTCTAAACATCCTTCAGCAAACCTTGTACGCGTATAGAGAATTCCATTCAGTCTAATAAATCTTGTGACGAAGGCTTTGAAAAGTTCAAAGTTATTCGACGCTCTCTCCTTAACTGTACTAGTTACTGCCATATTATCTTTAAAATTCGGCCTTGTTTCGCCTTTCCCTCTTCCTTTCCCTGGCATCTTCAAAGGTGCTGTCTTCTCCAAAGTAGCTTTAGGAATCTCAAGTAGTTGGTTATAACTATGACGATTCTGCAAAATAACAGGAAAAGGGATCGTAAAATGTTCTGATGACATCAAAATCAGAAGGCATCATCAGCTATGGAATCTGTGCTCATTGTGTCACAATGGAACGCATATGACACGTCACTTGATATTAGTAGACTGACATCTAGCATGTCGTAGGACTAGACCAAATTCAGGATGAATGGAACATAACTTGTGGGCTTATGCTGGATATTACTGATCAAAGCTTTATCTAGAAAGAAATAATGACCATCAGGGGAAACCAAATAGATAGAAAAACAAAGTCCAGTGCATTTTATAAAGTCAAATTTGTTCATATCACAGGGTTTTACCTTCTCGAATGCGATGATCAAGTTGTCTCTTGCAGTGACAAAGGGATTATTGGCAGCTAGACTTCGAAAATAGCGATATATAGACAACAATTCATCATTTGCATATCCAGCTAGTATAGCAAGCTGAAAAAAAGGGAAAATGTTAACCTATATGAATAATACATGATATTTAAAGGAAAATCCTCCAAATCGACAGAAAAACAAACAGGAATCCACCTGATGTTGTGGATTACCACTTGAAGGCCAGAGTGAAGAAGCTTTCATATAATAACTAGACGCAGCAGCGAAATCCCGAGCATTAGAATCCCCTTCCCCATATAACCCTTTGTACCGAGCAAGGTCCCCGAGATAAATCAAACAATGGTGGCCTGAAATCAAACCTTTTTTAACCTCGGAAAATTTATTTCCATCTTTTGACATGGTCATCTAATTATCCGGATCATCAGAAAAATATCCCAATGGCAGACCATATTTCGATCTTATCTTCAACATCAAATCATGATAAAATCCAGTTGCCTCGGAGAGAAAAGACTTAAGCTGGGAACGAATCTTTGTAAGCCGATCAGGACCAACACGGACTTGAACTTTCCCATTTCGGGATGTGGTTGATCCTGCTGAAGCTAGAGTTGCATTGAAGAGTGCCCTTAGCTCCTCAATCCTCCTATAATGTAATTGCCACAGAGAATATTCTATGTCATGTTGTTCAGAAAAGGCATGATCTTGAAGAATAATTGCTTCATAATTTTCGCGCATTTGTTGCCATGTGTTGGGGTCGGAGGGGATTTTGGCCTGCGCTGCTTCCCATTGGTTTTTATCCAACTCAACATTCTAAAAACGAAATGAACTAAGGC
The DNA here is from genome assembly GCF_012295235.1 of Primulina huaijiensis. Classification (NCBI taxonomy): domain Eukaryota; kingdom Viridiplantae; phylum Streptophyta; class Magnoliopsida; order Lamiales; family Gesneriaceae; genus Primulina; species Primulina huaijiensis. The sequence continues at coordinate 19,527,812 of NC_133307.1, forward strand.
TCAGGAAAAGAAAATCTAGTTTTACCCATTTCAGACATAGCATGGATGATAGGTCCATGCAAAGTGCATACACAGTCAAACCATGGAATAACCAACACAAAATACAACTCTAAGGTAACATCAATAGAATACCTTGTTGAAGAGACGCAAAACACCCTTTCTTGAAGAACTTGCTTTGTCGTTATCCATTGGAATGGTCATCATTCATTATAATTTGCAACTTCAGAAGAAACAGGTGACATATAATGCACAAGAAACAACCTGCGATATGATTTCCTTAGGGAATAAGAGATGAAGAATAATAATGTGAAAACTTTCAACAGTCATTCTGCACCTGTATTGAAACAACACTATGCATTTTCTTGAAATCCTACATGTTTTAAATGTACATTGGTAGAATGTAGCCAACCCTCTTGCTCAAGTTCAACTCTAAAAGTCCATAGTATTTCCAACATTATTAATAGGATCAGAAAGAACATCAGATTATTGGTCAATACATCATCAGATTTCCTACTTGCTCCCCTTCTTTTGACTATCAAAATCAATTTTCTCTAGGCAGGCCACATGTACGCTTATTCAAAAACAGGTTTATTCAGATTGCAGATATGAGCCCAGCTCATTAGCAAAAGTAGTTCAAGCATAACTCGCCGATGGAACTTTACATGTAGAAAAAATGTAAAGATATATTAAACTACACATGAACGTAAAAAGAAAAAAAGAAAAAAGACACGAATTAGAGCAAACTCAATCAAATTACTGACCCCAAATCAATTTCATAAAAAAAATTAATGCAAAACATCAAATCAGAGAAAAATACTCACCCTAAAGCAAAACAGCACTGGATCTTTCCCTCCACGACTACACTCGATCCCACGAATATCAAGAAATCTCTTTTTACATACAAGAATGCAGAGCGAGTAAAAGATGACGAGTAATGACTTCAAATTTAAGGGTTTTTCTAGGATGAATTTTGATAAATATGAAAAGAAAGAGAGAGGAAGACGAAGAATTGAGTACGATTGGGAACGCAATGGGCAGGGTATGGGTCGGGTTTCATACATCCATCTCTATATTCATTTATTAAATTTATCCCCATACCCATCAGATATTGAATTTCATCTCCATCCTCATACCCATCGGATTATATCAAACTCGCCTCTATACTCGAACCCGAAAATCCCCATACCCAATTACCCAATTATTTAATCGGGTCTAAAAATCCGTCCATACCCTCTTCTATTCGGGTCGGGTATCGGATCCTCCAACGGGTTCGGAGGAAATTTCCATCCCTAGTGTACGACCTTTTCGATTTTTAAAACCAAATTGCCCTTCAAAAGAGTATGTGTGACGAATATTTATTGATGGTCCATTATATAGATATTCATAATAAAAAAATAATATTTTTAACATAAAAAGTAATATTTTTTATAGATGATCCAGATAAGAGATTCGTCTCACAAAATACGATCCGTGAGACCGTCTCACACAATATTGTTGATCATACGGACAATTATAGAGTTTAACTTAAGTGAATTAAAAAAGAAAAATGAATATTCACGAGCAAAAGTTTTCTAAGAGTTCAACTTACTACCGAGCCGAACCAACAATGTAAGATGGATGCTGATAGGAAAAATGATCTAACGACAACTAATGGAGCTTAACTGATACTTTATTTCAATCCACCAGTAGCCCAAATCCAAACATTTTCTAAAAAATATTAGCATTCTCAGTTATTAAGAATCAGAGTCCAACTAAAATATCGAATAAAGTTTCCGTACCAACAATCACTGATTCCCAACATAATGTAAAAATCCATGCTCACTACCAGAATATGTCAGAAGGGACGATGACATGGCAACAACGACAATTGCATTTGGAAAATGATATGCGAATTAAAAAGATGATCGTTGCAGATGAAGATTATAAATAGACCAGTTTGACAAGCTTTTAAAGCTCTCCCAACTCTCTGAAATTTGAATTATTTGATCTCTTGTATCTCCTTGAAAAAGCTTTCTGCGAGCCAAACTGAGCAAGCACACGCCGATAAGTTATTATCTGATCAATTAAGGATCAAATTGTGTTTAGAATCTCTGTGTGAAATCTTTGTAATTGAGAGTAAGAAGTCTTACTGCTCATTTTGGTTAAAATTTAAGTTTAATAAGAGTTCAATCAGACAGTGTTTAAATATTACTGAAGTGGGTGATTTCAAATTGTCTGTAATTACCAAAGTCTTTTAGTATCATCCTTCCATTAAAGAATGAGTGACGTAAGAGTGTTGAACTCTCTGAACATCCAGGAACAAACTTGTTTACTTTTCAGTTTACCTTCATTTGATAGCCCAACTGCTTTTCGATAAGCCGTTTTGTTCAAACAGTTTCATTCAGTCTACTTCCTCATAGTTTTAACTGTTGACTTACTGAAAACACAACTGAAAAAAATTCAATGGTGTTGGGTCTTACCCAACCAAAATATTTGTAAATTATCGAGAAAAAGTTTATTCACCCCATCTAAATTTATCTCTGATTATAACAAGTGGTCTATGAACATTAGTAATTCAAATGGCCTCATTTAGCAAAATCCTGATGTTATCTAAGGAAGATTTTGATAATTGAAAAATTAGAATGCTGGCTCACTTAGCTACTCAAAATGATGACATGTGGTTTGTCATCACAAATGGCCCGATGAAGATTTTAAAAGCAAGTTTAAGATGTGTTCTACTGCCAACAACATATGGGAGAAATTGATACAACTATGCAAAGGCAACGATTAAAAAAAGAACGAAATGTCTGCTGTTATTCAAAAGTTTGACGGTATCAAGATGAAGGCTAGAGAATCTACGTCAGACATCGATTAAAGAGTGAGCAGCATCATTATTGAACTGACTACTCTTAGCAAAGAATATTGCCATCAAAAAATAGCATTAAAAGTGATGAGAGCACTCTCCAGAGAATGAGATGTCAAAAAAATGGCTATGCAAGAATCGAATGACTTAAAAAAGCTTGAACTGCACGATCTATTTGTCTCGAAATGAAAGTCAACTTAGCAGTCGAGTAATGATGCGATATCACTATTTGTAAAGAAATTTGGTAATTTTTTAGGAAGAACCAGTGTAATTTCCAAAGTCCAAGCAGATGAAATCAACACAAGAAAGAGTCAACTGATGAGGACAATTCACGCTTCAATTGTGAGGAAGTTGTGCACTTCATAGCCAACTGCCCTAAATCGAAGAAGGATGAGAAACAGTCAACTGACAAAGAAAGCCGATCTCATGATAAGGAGAAGAAGTCCAAGGATGAAAGGAGGTCATTCAGGAAGAAAAGAGACCAGAAGGTACTGGTGGCTGAATGCAACAAAACCAGGTGGGCTTATTCTGAGATTAACTCATCTGAGTCAGATTTTTCCACCGGTGAGAGTGATGAAGATGTGGTACAGTGTCTCATGGCCGATTCTGAGCTAGATCTATCTATGATGAGGTATTTGACTTTAGCTCAACTGATTTTACACGAGATGATCGCATCACTACACTAAATTACATGGTAATAGAGTACAAGAAACTTTATGAGTCATTCGAGAAGTGAAATCAAAGCAAGCAAGCCTAACTGACAATAATTGAAACGTTTACTGGTTTAAAAATTCTACTGAAACATTTGTTTCAACAAGTTCATTTTCGAAATTCTTAAAATTATGCATGCATGCATGCGACATTGCTGAAAAATACGACCTTTAAAAATGATCGTAATTAAATAACAATTAAAATACTGTAGTTTAAAATTTTCCAACTCGGCCAACATAAATGCACGTAGAAATAAATCAAGTAAAAAATCCTGATAACTAACAACATGTCAAGACCAAGCATAATGACATGTTCATGTCCACTCTAAACTCATAAAACGTGATGTGCGGAAAATATGTTCATCGGGTCATGTGCGCAAATCCAGTTCTGCATACTCAGAATTCGGCACCTCCAGCCTCCTCAACAACATGCTCGCATGCATCATTCACACCTAGTGAGTCTAAAGACTCAATACACCTGTAACGTTAATAGCAAATATATATACATAACATGCAACAGTGAAAAATATTGCGATCAACATACATTTCATGAACTTAAAAGTCATATGCATAATCATAACATGTCAAATCATAATCATTTTCATAACATATAACCTCATATCAACATAAACGTGTTCGTTTTCTTAATTTGAATTACGTTCATCAGTTGTGACTTTCGTATCATCGTATTAGGCGATGGATCCATCTACGTATAACTGTAGTACCCGGCGACATGGACATCAGCGACAATATTACCCATCCACTGAGCTTTGACCTTACATATTTAACATGTCATCGTATTAGTCACAATCAACTATCATCGTTCAAAACATTTCATCATATTCATTACTTATAAAAATCATGCATATATGTAAATTTTCTTTAAAATCAAGCATGCAACGTATTTTTCATAATTACGTGAAAATCATGTTCATGATGACATAAGCGTTTAAAAACATGTAAAATCGTGTTTAGGGCGCTGCCAGGACTAAAAACTCGACCCAGGTGCGAAATGACCATTTTTCCCCCAGAAACCCTAAATGACCATTTTACCCCTGGACCTCAAAATTTCGACGCAAAGCTTACCAAACTCCTTAAAACACCTCAAAACATATTTAAAAATATTTCTTAGACGTAAACTCGAGCCCGTTTCAAAACATGGTCGATTCGTTTTAAAACTTAGACCAAGGTCCCGATTTTAACCCGAATCAACCTAAAACTTAACCAAAATTTTCCCAACTAAAACCATGACTCAAACCTACATGACCAGCCTCTAACCCATTTATTTCAGACCACTTAGGACCTAGGAACCACGCCCCAAAGGTTGCTGGAAATTTCTAGTGCATTCATACTCGAACCTTAACGCACCAAGCTCGCCATTATACGATCCTAGGCCCTACCGACTTGGACCAGCCTTGAACCAACCCTTCCTAGCCTACCTTAAGACCCTCCTAGACCGACCAATCCCAAGCTCACACCCCCTTGCACGAGCGTCCCTCGTTTCACCAAGAACCAACCGATCTAGCCCCCAATTACCCTAGTTTGCACCCTAGCTTCGCTCCATGCGTTGTAACGCTATCATCCGACTATGGATCACTCTGAGGCCTTGTCCTGGACGATTCACGTCGCAAACCAGCCTCCGGAATGAGCCATGTTCGGCTGCACCATTTCCATTACCCGATCTAACCGCCATGCGTTTCCTAGTACCCAAACGATCGGCTTCTCTCCCTTAGACCTGAACCGAAGCCCTATCAAGCTTATCCACCATAGATATCGACATGTTGGTCCATAAAAACATAGAGCAGCAGCCCCCTTACACAAAAGTTCAAGAAAAGCGTGAGTATGATCAAAAACATGTGTAATCTTGAACAACCGAATGCAAAAACATTTTGACATGCAATATGTATAAAACCTTCATACATGGCACGCATAACAGCATAAATACAACATGAATGATGAATAAAAGAAGATACACGGTGTGCCTTGACGTTTAGATGCTTGAAAACTCGAATATCTACGTGCGGGACGTGAACCGGAGAGGCGAGGAAGAAGTTTTCTTGAAGAAAACCTAAGGGCCGAAGCTTGCTGCTGAAAGGAGGAGAGGAGCTGATGATTTTCAAATGAGAATGGCTGATGGAAATTGAAGTGGACGTCTAATCATTAAAAAAAAGGTTTAGGGTTTAGTTTATATGGTAATTAAGTTACTAATGGGCCCTAATTAAATGTTTAAGTGGATTAAAAGAGTTTTGAGCCAATTAATCATTAAAACAAACCCATCAAGCCCAAAAACACTCTCGAAAAATATTTCGTTTAGGTACGTTTTTGAAAATATTGCCCGAACCCTCAAAAAGTCATCCAAATTGTTAAAATTTGTGTACCGATAAAAAATACGATCCGACGAGTAAAAATTGCCACCCAATACCCATTTTTCAAAATTCTCCCTTAAAACACTTCATATTAATTAATTAAAATTAATTATTCAATAAATATATTTTTCCTAATTATTCCCGGTCTTCGTTATTCGTTCGAGCGCGAAATGCAACTTAAAACCCTAATGCATGAGACTTTAAAATAACCATGAAATAAAAACACTTATTCATTTTAAAATCATACGTTTAATGCATTAAAATAATTTAATTAAAATACATAAGAAATTGGTAACTTACATGCGTGAGGTTTACGTGGACCTTCAAATTTTCGGAATGTTACAACAATACTGAGCCTAAATAGGAACAGTGAGGTGAAGTCTTAGGTCTTAAGGCAGAAGTTGCAAAGATGAAAATTGAAAATGAAATAGTATTGAAGGAGCACTTTATTTCTGATAGTAAGAAATTAGTTGAACTCATTAGAATTCGGAACAAGTCATCAGTGAGTCTTGAGAAAGTGCAGGAGCTGCAGAAGCATTCAGGAGACAAAATTGGACTCGGTTTCAGCAGTAATGATAGCAACCCCACTAACAGTAGTCCTCAATTGAAACTGAACTTGTGCAAAGAGAAATATATTCACTTTTTAAAGTCCAGTACATTATAAGAACATCAGATGCCTATTGATCAAGTTGAGAAACTTTTCGAACATATGCGTACGTTTGGATCTCAATCGATGGTTGTATCGCCTCAGGAGATGACATGTTTTGTGTTGATCACCTTAGGAAATCTGTTCAAATTTCTGCACACTCTATAGGAGTTTTCTGAGGCGTAGGGGCTGCACTATAAACACCTCATAGTGACTTGTGTTGGATCAATTTTATTTATATGGGCTTATACGCGAATAATTATGTATTGTGGGATGTCGACTAAGCTAAGCTCAAAATAAATTGATCAACTAATATTTTTGGTTATTGGGGCTTTAATGTATTTAAAATGTTTTTGACTCTTTAATGTGTAGAGACGAAAGTTTAATTTCTATTTTTATGATGAACAAAAACAGAGATATCAGAATATAATAATAGACATTATCTATATATGGGTCATAGGTCCCAGATTGTGAGTAATCACGTTCCCTATTCTCCCCCAGTAAGAAAATTATTCAGAAGAGAAAACTAAAGAATTCTCTTAAGGAAAAAAGCACGTAGATCTGGAAGATCAAGAAATGTTCTAAAAAATTCAGGATTATGACTTTAGGTACGCTTCCACTTAAGTTTTCAATCAAATTTTTAATGATTTAGCATGATTTATTATGTGGATTTTTCCAACAAGTGGCATCAAAGTTAATCATGCTTGAATCATTGATATTTGTTTAAAGTTTTAGATATTATTTGCTTCCACATCTGGGAAAAAAAATTTTGTTGGATTTTTTTTATATGGCTTCATATCTGAAAAATATTTTGGTCGAAAACAAATTTTTCATGGATTCGGGATGATAGTTTCGAATTACGGTTCGGTTTTTTTTATATATATATATAAAAAAATCTCTAGAATTCGAAACTACAAGCGCAAGCACGTGGTGGCGCCCATTTAAGCGTGCCCTTGCGCCTAAATCTGCCCGAGCAGAGACCAACACGCAGCGGGCGCACCCATGAGCCGAGGACTGTCTTGGACAGGCCTAGGCGTGCAGGGGCGTGATTTTGAGGAGCCCTCGCCTGCGCCATACAGAATTTTTCGAAGAATTTTTTTACTATTCAGGTTTAAAGTTAAATTTTCAATTATTTAAATAATGATAATCTTATATGTATTTTAAAATAGATTGATTGAAAAAAATATCGCCAAAGCAACATTTTTTATGGAGATTAATTTTGTTTTGAAATACGAAATTATTTTTGTTATATGTGATTTATATGAATATTGGTCGATCCAAAAGAAGGTTAATATTTAATATAATTACATGTGTACTTGTAGTGGTAAACATATGATAGTTGTTCGATTTTTCATGTGAATGATAAATCGGCCCAAAAGAAGGTTGTTATTTGACATGATAGATACTATGAGTATTTGACTGATGTGCCAAGATATCATTTACAAATTAATCTTTTGTCCAAAGATAAAATATTAATGGAGTGATCGGTATCCGGTTTATGTGATTTGCATTATTTGAATTTATTGATTATTTTATTTGGATATTTGGTTAAGCATGTATATTTGTTTTTTCTTCTCTATTCATACTTGACTTCTGCGAATATTCACTCCAACATCAATTCTATTCATATGAAAAATGGCTCCAATTTTAAATCGTAGCAAGAGAATTTATTAATAGTTCTCAGGGCCAAGAATTTGGACCTTGTGATAAGGGTTGACCACCCCCCTCCCTCTCCATTTCGGATAAGAGTACCTATGATGAAAAGACTGAGTTTGAAAGGTGGGAGAGGTACAATCGCATGTGTATGATGATTATGCAGAGGTCATTTTAGAAACACTCAGAGGCACAATGTCTAGTGACATTGTTATGACTAAGGCTTTCTTTCAGGACCTCGAAAGAGGTTTGCTAAGAACGAAAAAGTCTGAAATTGGTAAACTCTTGGCAAGACTCCTTTCAATGAGATATTGGGGTAAGGACAATATAAGAGAGTACATAATAGAAATGTCTCATCTTGCTTCAAGGTTGAAAGCACTGAAGCTTGACCTCTCTGAGGACTTGCTGATGCATCTGGTTTTCATAACTCTTCATCCTCAGTTAACCAGTTCAAGGTGAGCTATATATGTCAGAAAGAGACTTGGTCTCTGAATGAGCTTATCTCTCACTGTGTTCAGAAAGAAGAAAGATTGAAGCAAGATAAGACTGAAAGTGCACATTATGACTCTACATCGAAAGATAAAGGAAAGAAAAGAAAGGATAAGGAAGCTGCAGATATACAACCTCCGAAGAAAAAAAAGAAACCTAATGATTCTCGAAGTGCTGGTTGTTTATTTTATGGCAGTGATGGGCATATAAAGAAAAATGCACTTTATGGCAGTGATGGGCATATAAAGAAAAATGCACAAATCATCACGTTGGGCGTGTTAAGAAATGTATGCTTCTGAATATGATTTGTTTTAGATTAATTTAACTTTAATGCTTAGACACAAGTGGTGAATAGATTCTGATACAACAATTCACATTAGTGTGTCTATGTAGAGTTGCCTGGATTGCTAAAAACTAAGTGATGCTGAAAGATTCATCTTTGTTGGTGACGACAACAAAGTTGAAGTTGAAGTAATAAAAAATTTTAGAGTATTGTTAAATACTATAATATATTTAGATATTTATGAAACATTTATTGTACCGTCTTTTAGACAGAATTTGGTTTCCATTTTTGTATTGGACAAATTCGGTAATTCTTGTTCATTCGAAAATGAATATTCAGTTTATTTCTTGATTCAAAATTGGTTTGTTCTAGTTCTTTATTATCATACAATAATCTTTATTCTTTGGATGTTATTGCTTCATTTAATGAATCCATGCAAACAAGTATAGGCATTAAAACAAAATTAACCAGTGAGAATTCAGTTGTGTTATGACACAAAAGATCGGGTCATATCTCTGAAAAGATAATAAGGAGACTTGTGTAGGACGAAATTCTCGAACCTTTATATTACACAAATTTTAATAAGTGTGTAAATTGTATAAAGGGAAAACAGACCAATAAAAGGATATTTGAAGCTAACAGATGTTCAGTTGTCTTAGAACTTATACATAGTGATATTTGTGGTCCATTTCCTTCGGCTTCCTGGAATGGTCAACAGTGTTTTTTAATGTTCACAGACGATTTTTCAAGATATGGCTTCATTTATCTCATTCATGAAAAGACACAGTCATTGGATGTGTTCAAAAATTAAAAAGCTGAAGTTGAAAATCAACTTGGTTTAAGGATTAAAAACGTCATATCTGACCGTAGTGATGAATACTATGGTAGATATGACGGTTCAAGTAAACAAAATCCATGACCTTTTGCTAGATTCCTAGAGCTATGTGCTATCGTCCCAAAGTACATTATGTCGGGTTCGTCCACTATGAATGGTGTTGCTGAAAGATGAAACAGAACATTTAAGGACATGATGAGGAGTATGATTAATCATTCCACCTTACCATAATCACTCTTGGGAGAAGCACTAAAGACCACAACATATATCTTTAACATGGTTCCAACTAAGGCAGCGACCAAAACCCCTTATGAACTTTGAACAGGCAAAAAGCCTAATCTTAAGCATTTGCATGTGAAAATGGACTCGAGAACGGTCAGTTGCTATTTTATTGGATACAAAGATCTATGAGGTACAAGTTTTATGATCCCACAAGTAAATCAATTTTTTGAGTCAGGAAATGCCTGATTCTTTATAATGTTGAGTTTTCCGGGGGAGATAAAATAAGGAATATTGTCTTTGAAGATGAATATGTAAATATTCCCACATGTGTCTTGGATATTGATCAGGATCACATTCATTTCCTCACTTTGACCAAGACACAATATAAGAAGAAAATAATATAGATCCTCTCCTTCTAGACAAGCAAGCTCAATCACCTTTAGAACTTATTCAATTAAGGAGATCCACTAGAGAGAGGAGAAATGCAATGACAGATAATTAAATTATATTTCTTCAAGAACATGAGGTAGACATTGGAATGATTGAGGATGATCCTATCAACTTCCATCAAGCCATGGAAAGTTCTAACTCTCAAAAGTGGAATGATGCCACGAGTGAGGGAGACAAAGTCCATGAAAGACAATGATGTATGAAATCTTGTCATATTGCTTAAATGTGTTTAGCCCATTGGTTGTAAACTGATATTTAAAAACAAGATGGATTCGAAAGGCAATGTGGAAATATATAAGGCTCATCGCTAAAGACTTTACGTAGAAAAAATGCATTGATTATAAAGAGACTTTCTCTCCAATTTATTCTTAAGACTCTTTAAGGATAATAATAGCTTTCATAGCACATTTCGATCTTGAGCTTCATCAGATGGATGCAAAGACTGTGTTTTTAAATGGTGACATTATGAAATGATTTATATGATGCAACCAAAAAATTTTATGTCTAAATACACAAATAATATGATTTACAAATTAAATAAATATATCTATTGGCTCAAGCAGACATCTCAACAATTGTAAGGCCTTGTAAATTAATTATCTGCTAATTTGGCATAATTAGAGAAATTATATAGTTCATTAATTAAAATAATTAATTTTCCAAATAAATTCAAAAAGTATGTTTAAAATATGTATTTTAAATATTGAAGATTTAATACAATATAAAATACATCCGAAATTTTTAATAACACACGATAGAAAAATAAATTCAAAATAGATGAGCTCGTTTTATTATTTTAATAACTAAGTAATATTAAAATGCATATATATAATACAATACACACACATACACTTACCATTTATAGATAAAAGAAGGAGAAAGAAAGAAGAAAAGAAAACAATCCAAGCTCTTCCTTTGTTCCCGTCACCATCTTGAGCAGCCACCGTAGATCAGTCATAACTTCTTCGTCCGATATTGGAATTTTTCATTTCTTGAAGGATTTTTTTCCTCACATCCTAAGCTTCGATTTTAACTATAAACCAAAATTTTAGAGCAAACATTCAGCTAGATTGAAGTTGCGAAACTCAAGCCATGTATTAGCGATTTTCTGGTGATCTCTTGCCATGAACTCCATATGCTTTTTTGTGTGTTTTCTTCATTTTCAGACCTTATTTAGCTGGTAATTGAACTCTAGTTTGTATCTCTGACTCAAACTGTTATTCGAAGTCGCGTTCAGCTATTTTTTTCCTTCGGAACAGATCGATCCAAGCCTTTGCCGAGATTCAGTTAAGTGAGTTGTTCTTCATGTTGCTCCAATTTGTACAATGAGAATATGTAGTTATGATCTAAATAAAACTTGTAGCACTCTGTGATGGATTTATTTTGTAACTAGAATAATCGAATTTCAATCCATTATGGATTTGATATGAATTTTCTACCAAAATATGTCTAAAATGTATTATGTATTTGATTTGGGATGAAAACCTAATTTATTTTGGGAATATGAGCTGTGTGCACTAGGATTCTGGAATTTTGGTTCCAATAAAAGTTGAAGATCTATCGTTATCTTAAAAATCATTTAATTGCATTAAAAATCAAGATAATTATACATTTTTACCCGGAAATGCTATGTTACATATTTATGTCCTTGATTTGGGATGATATAGTGTGTTCTAATAAATTATGGGCACAAAAATTTAGAGCTTGAATATGTTTTCAACTAAAAAAAACTTAGATATTTGAGTTTTCTTTTATTTTCAATTGACGGATATTGATTTGAGTCAATAATGATTTAGATATGAATTTTATGTTATTAAGTGTCAAATATTCAAACTGTGACAGAACCAACTGCACTTAGTTTATGTTTTTGGGTATATGAGCATGTCGAAATGATCGAATATTACCTTAATGTTTTCTGTTGAAATATGAGAATTTGAGTTATGATTTCAGGCATGTATGATAAGTATATTTTGGATAAGTATTTGGTTGAGTTGGATTATTTTAGTTTTGTTGACGAATTGTGGAATCGTTCGCACATTATCTTTTTGTTAGGCTGAAGAGATCAAATTTGAGCTTGTGAGTTGTTCAAAATTGGTTTAGGTAAGTTACAGTTCGGTAACATACGACGGTAACGTATAAACTATGTTTTAAACATAGTTATGTATTGTTAGATGTGTTAATGTGATTATGTGGTTTGTATGATTTGTTAAATGCCTCGTTGATTATATGTTTGGCATTTAGTTTAGGATATGATATTATGGCATTCATGTTGAGCTCTATCATTCTCGTGACTCGTTCCTCTTGTTATATTGTATTCCTGGCAAACGTCATTATTTCGAATCAGCTAGCGGTTACGAGTCGAGTTATCCCTGATACCAAAATTATGATTATCTGTTTCTTGATGAATTTTTTGTGTCATATTCACTTGAAATATTGACATCATACATTGTTCGTTATCGTGTCTTCCTGTTATATTGTTATCGTATAGCTATATGGAGGCCAATTCGTGGGTGTTTATTGGGCACAACAAGGCATACCCTGCATACTTGGTAGGACGGTTTAGTTTCATGACGATGTAGCTCCTTGTGTGTTAATGTTCGAGCATTACTCATATTGTTATCGTACCATTTATTGGCTCCTATTCTTCTGTTGTTATTGAGTCTTTTTCATGCATTACATATTTCATGCTTTTACATGTTTATGCATGATTTATGTTTATAGTTGTTATTGTTGAATTTTTTCTTACCAAAATCCTAACCTTAGTATTTTATACTGAGGGGCTACTGTGGTTGTTGTTGGGCACCATGGTAGGTCACCCGAGTAGTTTTGTAGCACCAGGCGGAGGTTCTGGCCGTGGAGCTCATGAGTTAGATATGATTACTCGGTTGTCAGAGTTGAAGTCTTCCAGTTAGTCCATTTATATTATATGGAGTCGTGTCAGTTTTATGTAAGAGTTTATTAACTAGAGAGATGCATCGTGTATTTGTTTGATGTTCTTTAGTTGTTATGGTGGATTGAGAGTTATTTTATGTTGTTGTGAGCTTTGTCGACTATATTTGAATTACTGCATGTGATTGGTTGAATTGTGTATGGTCGGCACTTGTGTGTGATTGTTTATGAATACCACAACATCGTTCTTGAGTCATTTTCTCTTTACAGATATTTTAAATTTTTTGTCTGTCCTATTTATTGGAATGTCATGCTGAAATTTTTTTCAGGCCTTGATGTCCATTTTAAACCATTTTTTTGCTGCAGATTTAAAGAAAATTAATATTGTTCGATGATTAATTATAATTTTAATAACCGAGCCTCAAACAATGATATTGAGATGAATTTGGTCAATTATTGTGTATACTATAAGTTCAGTGAGAGTAAGCATATTTTTCTTCTTTTATATGTTGATGACATTCTGCTCGTTAGCGACTATATAGAGTTGTTGCATGACCTTAAGAAATTTCTAACTAAGAATTTTGAGACTAAAAATCTTGGTGATGCATCTTTTGTACTAGTTATCCAGATAAATTGGGATCATTCAAGAGGTATTCTTGGATTATATCAGAAAGATTATATCAAGAAAGCTCTCAAGTTATATATGATACAATATTGTAAACTAACGGATATCCGTGTGGCTAAGAAAGACAAATTTGGTCTCAAACAATGCCCAAGTATAATTTTGAGGAAAAACAAATGTAGAAGATTCCCAATGCATCTGCAGTACGTGACAGGAATGTTGGGGCGATATTTAAGTAATCTAGGAGTGGAACATTAGAAAGAAGTCAAAAGAGTTTTACATTACTTACAGAGAACAAAAGATTACATGCTCATATATTGGAGGTCGAATCAGCTTGAGATCAAGAAAAATAAGAGCTCGACGAAGTCAAAACTTATCGATATCAAGTTCTTGGTTGTTAAAGAAAGAATTCAGAGTGGCAAGTTGTCTATTGAGCATATTGGTACAAAATCTATGGTTGCGGATCCGCTTACTAAGGGACTACCACCCAAACAGTTTGAGCACATTCGTATGTGTGTTATGTAAATTGAGGAAATTCAGTTCTAGTGGGAGTTTATTATTTTAAATATTTTTCAGCTATAAACATTTTTAGTTACAATTATATAAATCTATTTTCTCCATAAATTAATTTCAAGTTAAGTGACACTTTGTTTCTAGTTTAAAGTTTGATCTCAATAAAGTTTACGGAGGACCAATTATAAATATGCATGTTATGATAACTGCATGAAATTTCCATGCTACACATCAATTTCATAATCAATGCATTTAGTTGTGTTTGCATATGTGACCATTGATGGGTCTAGTTACTTTGAGTGTACCAAAGAATGATTTGATCCTATGTGATATGATTAGTGGACTGGATTGGTTATAGATATATCACATAATGACAACATTTTTTAGCTCATAAGGTTATTTTCACAAAAATAATTATAAGGTTACACATATAACTCAAATTGAAGATTGTTGGATACATAATTATAAGGTTACACATAGAGCCCAAATTGGAAATTGTTGGATCAATTTTATTTATATGGACTTATATTAATAATTATGTATTGTGGGTTGTCAGTTAAGTTAACCCTAATAAGTTATCGGGCTTTAATGTATCTAGTAAGTTATGAGCCTTTAATGTGTAGAGACGAAAGTATAGATTTCTGTTTTTTTATGGGTTAAAAACAGAAATATCAAAAGATAATGATAGAAATTATTTATATATGGGTTGTGGTCCCTAGATCGCGAGTAATTATGTTACCTATCATGTACCCCATCAAGAAAAGAGTTCATAAGAGAAAAGTAAAGAATTATGTTAAGGAAAAGAGCGAGTAGATCTGGAAGAACAAAATACGTTCTAATGAATCCATGATTATAGTTTCAGGTACGCTTCCGCTTAAATTCGCAATCAAATTCTTAATGATTTAACATGACGAATTTTATGATTTACGTGGACTTTCCCCAATAACTTATTTTCTTAACCTTAATCACAATTCAAAAACTTAATTATACAATTGGGACCCCGGGGTATTACATACACTCTTTTTGGTGTGGGTGTGGGTGTGGGTGCGTGGGATTCTCAAGGAGTTGTGGTTTTGGCCCAAGGAACTAAGTATCATAGGTGTGTTTTTGCTCTGGGCTGGGCTTCAGCCAATAGTAGAGGGCTTATATATTTATATGGTATTAATTATATATATACAATTTTGATATGATATGCATTCATTGTACTCGTCCATCGTGCTCATCGATGAGGTGACACTCACCTATTGGATGCAATGAAACAAATCAAAATTGTACACTCAATACATTAGTGTCATTTCAGCGATGAGCAAATATATGAGCACGATGGATGAGAAACATATAAAACTTATGTATATGGATTTTTTCAAATATTTTCCAAAATAAGTTTCCTTGTGCAAAATTTTCGTACGCATCCCATCGATTTAAATAAAAAGAAAAAAATTGCCTTGATACATAGGTCGATGTCGACTAGCTTGCTAGGTACATTCTATTTATTCACACTCTGTCGCCGTTAAATTTTCTTGCTTTCGAAGGCAAAAGTGTCGCGGAAAGGTGGAGTTCTTTTTTATTAAATAGCAAAGTTACCATGCTTTTTTTTTTATTATTATTTATCAATATTACCAAGTAATGAAATTTATCACATGTGTGGAATTTTCTTTAAAAATTATGTACATATCAATCTCACTTTTTAAAATGATCAAAATTTACTATTACACTTTTTTCTTTTTCAAAAAAATAGCAACTAAAACAATTTAATACATAGACATGCTATCGGCCACGTGCCAAATAGGTTTTGACCCAGACCAATAGGACATCATACTTTTGAAAATGCATTATACTAGCTAGCTCAAGTGATTCTACACACACACACACATATTTTTATATATTTATGGATATAAAAGAGTATATATATTTATTTATAACATAATTCATTCATAAAATATAATTATTATAATAAAGTAAAATTTTCCGTATCAAATATTCGCATTTTAGACAGCAATTATTACATAAGTCTAGTAGAAATATTGATGTATGTGTAATTTATGAAACATTTAAGATTATTTAATTTAATTAAATTATAGGAGTAAAAAGTATTTTATGAGCATTGATTTGAACTCCTCTAGCATTTGAAGTTTGAACTAACAATAAAATATTGTAATTAAAGCTTTAACAAAAATAAATGAAAAGTTGGAACATAGAAAATAATTAAAATGTAAATACAATGCATCTGAAAATTAAATTTAATGTATTATGCTTTTATTCAATAAATACACTTATTTCAATAATAATTTGTAATAATGTCAGCAAAATTATCAAAAAAAATTTAATGTTCACATAATAATACAATTCCTATCTTTAATTAATTAAATTTAAATGATAATAATAACATATTATTGTAATAAATAAATTGTCTTATCTTAACCAAAAAATTTACAAGCTTTTCAATGTTCATAAATAACATTATGTGTCAATGAATTAGATATCAAATCCGTGATTTTTTGACCCCTCTAATTTGTGAAGCTACTAAGTTTAATAATTTTTTGATTTGAATTTATTTAGTCTTATGAAAAATAATTGACTAGATTAAATGTAACCACTTGTACGTGTTTGTGTTGTTTAGTTTCATCACTCTTGTTAATTTTTAATGTTATCTTTAAATGAATAGTAAGTATCTTGTGAGACGGTCTTACGAATCTTTATCTATGAGACGAGTTAATCATACCAATATTCACAATAAAAAGTAATACTCTTAGCATAAAAAGTAATACTTTTTTATGGATGACCTAAATAAGATATTCGACCCACGAAATTGATCCATGAGACCGTCTCACAAGAGTTTTTGTGTTAAATGAAATATTTATAACTTGTATGAGATTGTTTAATTGATAAAGGTTGATAAACGAAATTGCTAGGCTTTGGTCGGGTACAATGCACCCCAACCCTCAATGGGTCTTTTTCTTGAACCTTGTACAATCTCAACAAGCCATGGATTCACAATTTCAAATTGGTGTTCATCTTCCTTTTGTACAAGTAAATTAATGGTAAGTAGACTACATAAATTATGCATGAACTATCGTAAATGACTTATCCAGAGCGGTAATTTTTAGGCCTAAGCTGAATTTAAAGAATTTGGGATCAGTTATACACGAATAATATTTCATAACATATTTGAAAAAACAAAACAGAAAATGTATGATACAAACTAAAATACCAAATAACATATAATGTTCAAAATACATATAACACAATCAAATATGATAAAATGTTCTAAATAATCACTTAAATACTATGTCTTATTATTCTTGCAGCAAATTTTTTTATATATAATATTAAAAGACATGAATCGTGCTATCAACATGCATATTAGTTTTATATGTAAGACTTTGACATTTTAGATATTGATTTGAGGCAAAAACTTGTGTGAGACGGTCTCACGGGTCGTATTTTATGAGACATATATCTTATTTGGGTCATCCATGAAAAAATATTACTTTTTATGGTAAGAGTATTACTTTTTATTGTAAATATCAGCAGGGTTGACCCGTCTCACAGATAGAGATTCGTGAGACCGTCTCACAAGATACTCACTCTTGATTTTATTGTAGTACATTACTAAACAAATAGATATATTTAAATATATAAGATAAATATATGATATATATGTGTGTGTCGTAGAAAAATTAATATTTTATATAATTATTAGAAGGAAAATATGAATATTTATAAAAATAAAATTTTAATGGTTAAATTGTTTAAACCATATATTATCTTAATATAATCTTTAGAATTTCGATATTTTAAAATCTTATTGATTATTCTCATCTAATTAACTAAATAAGTATGTAACTAAATCTTATTTCGATAATTGAAAAATTATTACCCGACAACATTTTGCTATTTTTATCGAATCAAGAAACATAATATTTACTTTACTATTCAATCGGAAATTTCATTAAATAAAAAATTATTTTATTATCAAAAGATTGTATAATTAAAATATATGCAACAACCACAGAATAGCTGAGGGAAAAATTAGGTGTGAGCACCTTCGCAAGATTTTGGGATTGGTTTTAAAAATTTAAAGCCCTACTCAATAATTAAACTTAAAATATTGGGCCTGATGAATAAAAAGTCAGCTAAAAGATTTTTTAGGCCCTTCCAAAACGTTGGGCCTGAGACAGAGGCCTCACTAGGCTCGCTTGATATACACGATCGAGCTGAAAAGTAAATTTAAGCTAGTTACTCTGCACACGCGGTTCGTTTGTGCACATTTTTTTTTTATAATTACTGTGAGACTAAAGTGAAATTTGATAAATTATTGATGGACAAAAGTGCTATTTGAATTGATGAAAATTTAAGAAAATAAGAAAAAGTGTTAGTTGAAATAAAAAAAGAAAATTAAAATTATAATATTGATCTAACATAAAGACAAAGTTAGAAAGAAAATTTGGTGTCTCATTTTATCTCTATTAGGCCCAAACTTAATATATAGTATAGATAGATTATATTTAGTTCCAATTTTTGTTATTAAATTCAGCTAAATACACAGTTTTGTTTTTTCAAGATTTCTTTATGGATTAAAATTGTAAAAAAAAAATTTAAAATTATATTATAATAAATAAGTATTTTATATTTTGTATTAAAATTATTAACTAATAAATTATATATTCAAAAAATATTAATAAGAAAATAAATTATATTTTCACTTTATTTATATTATAATATTAATTATTATATATTAATAAAGTTACAACTCAATAAATAAATCATATGCACACCTAATGTAAAAATTTAATATATTAATAAAATATAATAAATAAATAAGTATATAATTTTATATTCAAATTAAAGTAAAAATCGCAAAACGATAAATCTTTATATAAATGTGTAAACCAAGTGCAGAAACTTTCAGCCGTCACAATCACACAAATTGGGACAATGAGTTATGATACTCACGGGAAATTTTAGGGTCTGCTTCCAGCAAGTGTCACTAGTCCAGACGCAGGTTCGAAATTACCCTGAGCCTGAAATCACGAATAAGATCGTTAGAAGGGGGTCGGGAGGGTGTCCCGGCGTAGCCCCTCCGACACTCAAGTCAGAGACTGAGGATATAAGGGAGAGCAGCTAAGGGTGCTGCTAAAAAATAATATATTGAATGAATCAACTGAACACTCAAACCTGGTATTTATAGGATGATATATAGGCCCTTGACGGGCCTTCCGTCTTCTGGTTTGGGCCTAACCCTAGCGGGCCCATCTATGGGGTATCACCAGTCTCCCCCTCCCGAGTCGAACTGAATCGCATGTTCAAAGTTCGATTATTGCGTTGTACTCCGTTTACAACATCTGAGTTAGGCATTTTTCTTCCTGCTGCTCGTCAGTCTCCAAGAATTTGGAAACAAATTAAATAAAAATATTCATTTGAAGAGCCAGACCTGATCTAGGCCTCCCCTAAAAATAGAGATCCTTCCACCCTTTATTCTCATTTTTCTCACGCATGATTTACTTCTCTTCCCCTCCATATTTCTCCCTTCTTGTGCTCGCCTTGCACGTGTGCTCGCCCCACGTCGCCCTTCCACACATCCTCGCCCTGCCGCCTCGCCCTGCCCTTGCTTTCTTCTCCCACGCTCAGCCTCGCCCCCGCCGCTCCCGCCTGTCTTCGCACAACCTCCGCGCCCCTTCGCCCCGAGTGCTCACCCCACGCACGCTTCACCCTCGCCGAGCGCTCGTACACCATCACGCTCACACCTCCCTGCTTGCACCTTCGCCTGTCTCGTCACCTCAACAGAAGCAACACCCTTGCCCCGGGCCTCACTCTCGCCCCTTCGTCGCCTAGCGCGCTCTCGCTCCTCGCGCTCTCACCCTCGCCCATGTAGCCGCTCGCCCACGCCACCACCTGCACGCCCTCGCCCGCACGCTCGTCTCGCCCAAGAAATCTGCACGCTCGCCCGCTCGCCTGCTCGCCCTTCGCCTTGCGCTCGCCCCCAACGCGCACCACGCTCGCCCGGCGTGCTGCCTGTCCCCGCACGCATGCCCGACGCCTCGCCCCCATCATCACACGCTCGCCCCCATCATGACACGCTTGCCCGACGCGCCCTCGCCCCTCGCCCTATACTCCTGCACGCTCTCGCCCCTCCTCGCCCAACCACACCCTCGCCCAGCACGTCGAGCTCTCGCCCCTGAGCCTAAAATCACGAATAAGATCGTTAGAAGGGGGTCGGGAGGGCGTCCCGGCGTAGCCCCTCCGACGCTCAAGTCAGAGACTGAGAATATAAGGGGGAGCATCTAAGGGTCCTGCTGAAAAATATTATATTGAATGAATCAACTGAACACTCAAACCTGGTATTTATAGGAGGGTACTTGGGCACTTGAAGGGCCTTCCATCTTCTGGTTTGGGTCTAACCCTAGCGGGCCCATCTATGGGGTATCATGTTAGATTCACATGCCACCGTGTCAGTGCTCCGACCTTCATGCTCTTCCTTTTTTCTTCCAAGATGTTTGTTTGTTTTTCATGATTTGCAAATTTCATATTGAACATTAGTCTGAATACTTAACAGATTAATAACATATTCAAAAGCACTAAAATGATTATTAGTTTCGGTCTTCCGACAACAGTAATATCAGGATCCCAACATTTTATCGTATTTTACCAATATATTAAAATATATTTTACATGTATATATGATGTATTTATTGAGTTATTGTATTGTTCTTACTCGAAACGCCTACATTACAAAGTACTAACACGCAATAATAAATATTAAATAAACCATAATCTGACTACAAAATCCATACAAAACCATAAATCCTGCGACACAAGCAATAACATTATACAACAATATAGAATATTTATGTTTACACAATATTGATATTTGCGAGCGTGCCAGGTGCGAAGTTGCACCAATTTGTGTAAAAATGATAAAAATCTAACTTCTAAAACAAGCGACGTGAATTCTAAATTCGACTGTTAATTCTAGTTTCCTAAAACAACTATAACGCCAAAATGAAGAAAACTATTGTAATTTGAGGAATAAAACTCTGACGTCGTTTATATTTTCAATAAACAGTAAGAATTCATCAAAGACATGAAAAATATAATAACTTTTTGCTGAAATCTAAAACGAGAAGATCTAGAATGCTAGAACAACTACTGAAAAGCTTGAAAATTAATGCTTGAAGACTGAAAATTAGTAGAGAGTATTTGCAGATTTGTCTGTGCAGCTGAGTTGTGTCTTTCCCTATTTTTGCCGATGTCTTTTTCTTGCCAGCGCCTGTGCCGTTTCTCTCCACTTCCCCATGATCCACGTTCCCTTCTTTTCATGCCACGATCTCTACCTCTTCAGTGCTTCGTGATCGGTTTTTTTAAAAAATTAATCCGCTGCTTGTGATGGGCTTCTAATTAACTTTTAATTTAAATGGGCTTCGAATTAAATAATTAAATTGGGCTTCTAATTAAATTATTTTGGCCCAAATAATTGCCCCCGCAAGCATTGGCCCATTGGGCCAAAATGCTTGTTAATAAATCTTTAATCCATTTTTTTTGTTAAGCCCATTAAACTAAAGCCCATGAAGCCTCATCCTGCTTTCAAAAGGCTTGTGTCAGAACTTCAGCATAAACATTCATATTCAAAAATTTAGTAGCCCGCTTTCCTTTTTTTCTTTCTCATTTTTCTTCTAGAAATCCAAGCCAAATCTTGATATCACTACGTCGAAACACACTACCTTTCTCTCTCTAAATGTCGCAATGTTCATGAGGAGCCAATGCTTCTGCTTCAGCATTATCAATTAACTCTGCAGAGCTGCATATTCTTTCCTCATGATCTGCTCACTCTCTTTAATGACATTTTCACTCAAGCCTTCATCCAACAATCTTTGCCTCAACTTATCTGTCAGGATGAGGATATCTTCCATAAGAGCCATTAACTCACTGTTGGACATTCTTGGAAACATTTCCTTCACAGCCTGCAAAGCTTCGATCCATACCATTAGATCTTCTCAGCTTTCTGCACTCAGGAGAGTGAGTAGATCATGTGGTTTGTGAATTTGTCCAAACAAGCTTAACTCCCCGTCACAAGAAAAATTCAACAATTCTTCTACTCCTCAATCGTTACTCCATCTATTCCACCAAGCTTAACTCCCCGTCGACCATGACCAGTACCATCAATCTCTACCATGTAATCGCTAAATCTTACGTTAGTCGTTCCAACGAAGAAGTCACTTTGCTCATCATTGCGCCTTGACGATGTTTGTGAATTTGTCCAAACAAGAATACATTAAAATTTTGTTGTTTTCATTCTCGGCTAGACTGACGCCCCAACCGCCATGGCTCCCCGGTATCGGAATCTGCTCGCTGTCTCCGTTCGCTATTGCTTCTGGATCATCTACGGGTGCACCTTTGATTTTTGGCCAGCCCTACTCCGCAAGGGCGACCATCTTTCTCGGCTCGGGTCACCACCCAACGACTGCCATGGCTATTTTCTCACTCCCTTTCCTTGAATTGTTGCTTGCTATTTATCTCCTGTGTTTTGCAAATTTAGTCACAATCTTATTTGCATTTGTGAAAATAATCACCTGAACATTGGTTGTCGTCTTGGTGGGAGTATAATGTTTATCCCCCTGCTTTGTATGATTAGTCTTGATGTGTTCGAGAAGAGAACGTGAATCCCTGTACAAGGGTTTTGTACTGATTCTTTTCTGAGAAGTGGCACGATAGACATTTACGCTTATTTGTCTGATTCGTTTGATTTGTCTACCTTTAAAAGAGAAATTATGAACTTCGGGGCTGTCTGACCATACATTGGCCTTCGCTCTACGTTTACCTCTGGTGCCATTTCAACAGGCGGTGAGAAGCATATGTATGTAGTCTCTTGTTGTATATGTGGTTCGCATGTTTGCTCTTCACAGGTAATACTGGATTGAGAATTGGCCATGGGTTGGCTTCAGTTCTCCGGTGCATTCGGCACTTAAGACTTGGCGTCAATTGGGCCTTCTTGAAACACAGATAACTCTCAGCTCTTACGAGCTCTTATGTTCTGCATCCACTCAAGACGATTACCTCATTCCTAATATTATGCATTTCACTTCAGTCAGGTCCCTTTCCCGCATACACGTATATGCATTTGCACTTCAGTTGGATCACTTTCCCGCATACACGTATATGCATTTGCATTTCAGTCGGACCCTTTTCCTGTATACACGTTTACTTCTTATTCTTGCATGCGGTGATTCCGCTTTATATTTGTTGACTGTTGGATTCGTGTTGTGATTGTTGGATGCTGGATGTAGAATAATGATGGGTTTGTATGTGATGATGTGTATTGGATATTATGAAGGAGTTTTTCTTCGTTCTTAATTCAATTAACCCAATTCACTTCAACAACTTCAAGCCAAACCATAGGTTGGCTTAAAACTCCTTGCTCGCGATTATTTCCTCATCTGATTCCCTATCGAAACAAAATGCATCCAATATGATAAAAGTTACTTTGATTGATCGTTTTTGTTTTCGAATCATAACCAAAAAATATTTACATTAGTGGCCATACGGCCTACTTCAAATAAAATCTTGCAACATGAAGATAAAAAACCGAACAAAATTGGCTGGATAACCTATTTCTATACCGAATTCCATTTTATGGGTCCAATTGTGGTTCACATAGCGCCCTTGTCCTTTTCTGTTCGCCCTTTATTATTCGTTGTTCCTCTCGGTAATCCCAACTCCCCGCTTGGTGTGTTTCTTTTTTTCCATATTCCAAGTGACCTGAAGGCCTACTTCAGGGGTCTGTCACTGCACATGAA
This sequence comes from Primulina huaijiensis, assembly GCF_012295235.1. Taxonomy (NCBI): domain Eukaryota; kingdom Viridiplantae; phylum Streptophyta; class Magnoliopsida; order Lamiales; family Gesneriaceae; genus Primulina; species Primulina huaijiensis. The sequence continues at coordinate 19,552,126 of NC_133307.1, forward strand.
AACAACCGAGTCATATAATGGCTGCATGGCCTACCTTATCAACGATCTCTATGACATATGTACTTGAGAGACATCGACTGAACGCATATAAGTGGCCATGAGGCCGACTTCACTTCATCAGTCTCATTATCAAATCATGACAAGTCGAACATTTATATCAATGGCCCTAAGGCTTACATCCCATGAAGTTTCGACGTAACTACACATATACAAAAGTGACCAGTGAGCCTACTTTATCAATGGTTTATCATAACATAAGAATAATAGATACATCAACCAAATGTATGTTCAAGTGGCCATAAGGCCGACTCCCCACACACCTAATTTCCTTTCAAGTAGCCCAAAAGCCACTATGGATTCGAATTATCATCGTTCAAACAAAAATTGATATCTGAAATTGGCTACAAAGTCCACTTTGTTCTCCATATTTCACAATATGCAAGCTGTAAAAAACAAAGGTATGTCAAAGTGGCCCAAAGGCCAACTCCCTGCTTGCTTTACTCACTTGCGTTTCTTATTTCATCCCTAATGCTTGGAAAGTATGGCTTTAGATACTTGCCATTTATACATCTTTTGTGTGGTTGGCCACCTACGCTTGATAGCCAATATGCATTGCCATCTAAGACCTTGTACACCTTGAATGGTCCTTCCCAATTTGGTGACCATTTGCCTAAGTCTTTGTCCTTTGTCCCCAAGGGCAATATTGTTTTCCACACAATATCTCTTTCTTGGAAGTTTTTCTTGTTGATTCTTATGTTATAGATCATTGCCACTTTCTGTTTTTGCAACAACAACGCATTATATGCTTGGATCCTCAATTCATCAACTTCTTCTAATTCCATAATCATAGCCTCACTGTAGTGCTCAGATGAAAGTTCATTCTATCTTGCCACTCGCATTGATGGTACCATAATCTCTAAGGATAGCACTGCATCATAGCCAAAAGTGAGGGAAAAAGGGCTCACTCCAGTGGCAGTCCTCTTGGATGTTCTGTATGCCCACAAAGTTTCTGATAATAGCCTTGGTCAATCCATGGGATTCTCTTCCATCATTTTCTGTAGAATTTTTATCAAAACTTTGTTCGATGCTTCGGCCTGTCCATTGGATTGTGGGTAATGAGGGGATGAATTTCTCAATTTGATTCCATAGTCTTCCGCAAATTCCTTCATATCTGAACCCGTGAACATAGTTCCCTAATCCGTGGTTAGTGACTCTGGAATTCCAAATCTATGAATAATATTCTCTTTCACAAAGTTAATGACATCCCCTTGTTCTACTTTCTTCAAAGACATTGCTTCAACCCATTTGGTTAAAAAATTTGTGGCCACAAGGATGAACGAGTGGCCTTTGGATGATGCTAGGTAGATTTTCCCTACTAAGTCCATGGCCCACCCCTTGAACAGCCATGGTTTGACAACGCTGTGGAGCTCATCCGTCGGAATTCTTTGGATGTTTCCATGTTTCTGACATGGCTGGCATCCCTTAGCATATTTGATGCAATCTTTCAGGATGGATAACCAATAGTAGCCATACCTTCTTATCAACCATGTCATCTTTACTCCAGATTGATGCGCTCCACACACTTCCTCATGAACTTGCTTCATGATCTCCAATACCTCTGGGAAACCTATGCATCTGAGTAGCAGACCATCTAAACCTTTCCTGTACAGATCTCATTCCACTAAGACGTAATTAAGTGCTTTCATTTTTAAATCATGTGGAATATCTCTCCCGGTTGATTCTAGCACCTGTTTTATGTCATCCCTCCAATCACCAGCTAAGTTTATATCCAAGTTGAGCGTATCTACCTGAATCCCTCTTTGCTGAATCGAATAATGGGTTTTCTTCTGAATCAACACTAGCCTGTGTGTAAGTTTTGGAGATATCTTCAATCTCAAAGCAACCTGTGCTAACTCGTCTGCCTCCCAATTTTCTTGTCTTGGGACGTGTACCAGCGACACTTCTTAGAAATCATCTAGAAGTTGGGATGTCGCGGTATAGTATGGAGCCAATGACAAACTTGTGCATTTGAACTCCCCTGATAGTTGTTTGAGTACAAACTGAGAATCTCCTGATATTAACAATTCTTTCGCCCCTAAATCTTTCAAAATTTCCAATCCAATGACCAGTGCTTCGTATTTAGCCTGATTTTTGGTGCATGGAAAACCCAAATCAAAAGATAGAGTGGTTATCACACCTCTTAGGGAGGTGATCACAATACCAGCTCCGGCTGCTGTTTCTGTACTTGATCCATCGAACTTCAATTCTCATGGTCGAAATTCCACTCCACAGACTGGAAAACCAACATGCTCTCCAATAGGCTCATCAAGTGAAGGATGATCAGCTAAAAAATCGGCTATAGCTTGGCCTTTTACGGATTTTTGGGGGTAATAGATCAATGTAAACTCAGCCAATGCTAAAGACCATTTGCCAATCCGCCCAGAGAGAATGGGTCTATTAAGCATTTATTGAATCAAATCGGTTTTAGTCACCACAAATACTCTTGATTGAATAAAATAATATCTTAACTTAGTACATGCATAATACAGTGTTAAAAATAGCTTCTCAATCACAGAGTATTTTACCTCTACTAGAGTAAGGAATCTACTCAAATAATAGATGTCTTGCTCATTTCCTTCATGATTATTTTGAACTAAAAGACATCCAATTGATTCATGAGCAGCACAGATGTATAATTTAAGGGGCATTCCATACCTGAGAGGCATAAGAACATGTGGGTTAGATAAATATCTCTTGATCACATCAAAATCTTTCTGAAGCGAATCTTCCCATTTGAACTCCCTGATGTCTTTGAGCTTCAACAACTGTGAAAACTCCTTCATCTTCCTTGCAAGGTTAGAAATAAAACGTCTCAAGTAATTCACTTGCACAAGGAAACATTGTAACTCTTTCTTGTTCCTAGGCGGATTTGCCTCCATGATAGCTTTCTCTTTGTTTTTATCCACCTCGACTCCCCTTTGATGCACCAGAAATCCCAAAAAGTTTTCTGCTTTTACGCCAAAGGCACATTTAAATGGATTTAACTTCAACTCATGTTGCCTCATTCTTTGGAAGCTCTTCCTCAAATGTTCGATGTGATCATCAGCTTGTTTAGATTTTACGACAATATCATCTATATATACTTCAATGTGGTGCCCTATCATATCATGAAAGATCGAGTTCATAGCCCTTTGATACGTGGCCCCTGTGTTTTTTAGCCCGAATGGCATGACAAGCCACTCAAACGTATCAACAGCTCATGGGCGTCTGAATGCTATTTTGTGAGTGTCAGTTTCTGCTATCTTGATCTGATTGTAGCCCGAGAATCCATCCATGAAAGATAACAATTCATTTCTAGCCATTGAATCAATCAACATATCAGGTATCGGCATCACATATACGAATTTGGGAGTTGCACATTTCAAGTCTCGGAAGTCGATGCATATTCTGACCTTGCCATTCTTTTTCATGACTGGCACAATGTTCGAAAGCCATTCGGTACATCTGATTGGTTTTATAAACTTGGCCTTCAACAGTTTATCGACTTCCTCTTTTACTTTCAACTCGTCTTCTTTTGACATGCGGCGCGAGATGGCTGTTGAAATGGCTTGAAACCATCTTTGAGTGGAAGTCGGTGTTCGACCAAATTTTTGTCCAACCCTGGCATATCATCATAACTCCATGCAAAACAATCTTTGTTCTCTTTCAACATACTGATCAAATCTCGTTTCAACTGATCTTCCAGTAGCTTACTCACATACAACACTTTTGGATCCTCAGGCTCCCACAAGTTAATCTCTTCTAACGGGTCTTGTACCTCGTGTTGGCCATCTTCCATTTGAGATGGCGCCATCAACAATTCATCAACTTGGAGTTCATCCTCTTCGTATTCTTCTTCTTGGACAACCTCGGTTCCATAGGTGTCCCATGCTTCATCTTCCTCTAATTTGTTCAGTAATTGCTGCACATGCGCCTTCCATATAGAGGTGGCATCTACCTCCTTTTTTTTTTGATTCAAATCAATCATCAACCTCCTCAATCAGTGGTTGAATTATCGTCCTAGACGGCACGATAACTGCAGGCTTGAGGATTCTTTCCAACAACGAGCTTGGAGTTGGTGTTTGCATGTACACTGGGCTTTCTTTCTTATTATTGCTACGAATTCTGATGGTCCCAAAATCCCCATTGTAATACCTGGCCTCAATTGCACTCGCACTTGTCTGGAAGGGTTGTCCATCTGCTTCTACAACCTCCACATCGTCCCCTTTCCAGAATAACAAAAGTTGGTGCATTGAGAATGGGATGCACTGGTTTGCATGGATCCAATCCCTGCCTAACAATGCTTGGAAGTTGGCGGACGAGTTTACCACAAAAAATGCACACAAAGATGACATACTCCCCACTGTAACATCAACGGGGAATATTCCAACGGTCTTGGTGGTTTCCCCTGTAAATGCAGCAACCGAAACTTCTGTAGGAATCAAGTCCTCCTCGGTTTTGCCCAAACTTTTTAACATTCTTACTGGAAGAACATTCACAGCTGAACCATTGTCAATCAAAACTCTAGACACCGGTTTCCCATTCACGTGGGCTTTGATGTACAACGACTTTATGTGCTTGGTCATGGCCGGTGTAGGCTTCTCAAGTATCACTTGTTTAGGTTTATTTGGGTGATCTTCCTTTATAATCACTCTTGAACTCTCTTCAGGGAGTTTATCTGAACGATATTCCTTTTGCATTGATTCCTTGGACATCAAATCTCCATTCTCTTCTTCCATCATTTTAAACCTCTCTGGTAGTATCACCACTCCTGTGACACAATCCACAGTGATGTGAAACTCCCCAACGCAAAAATTAATTGTTTTTCTTCTTTGATCATCCTCTTTACTTAACAGATCTTCATCATCGTCTACAAACTTATCCTCAGTAGCCGATCTTCCAAACTTGGACTTACTCCTCACCTGATCTCTGGTGATTGGAATATCAATTGTGGGTTCCCTTCTCAATTTAACTGACTCTTCTCTTCTTGCAATAGCTCTTTCTCTCAACAGCTGTCTCTTCTGAGTCATAGTCAGTGGCCTAGGGAACCTTTTGTGCTTGGCCACCCTCCAAGACTCACTGAACTCGCCTCTGGCTGGAAGAACGTACATGGGTTTTGTTTTCTTGTTCTCAATCATTTTTCTTTTTGAGATTTCATATGAACGCCGCTCTCTGCCTTGATCAGCTGATACTTTCTTGGTTTCCACTCTTTGCGACTCAACTTTACATATGTTTCTCATGTCCGAGTATCTCTTGTACTGCTCACGAGATGATTCCCCTCTGAACCCTTGATTCTTACGCACTGGTCTCTCCAAGAAATGTTGGTTCCTCGGCCTATAGGCCACAGATTCACCACCATTTCCAGGGAAACGTTGCTGAATTGTTCTCACTCGATTAGCACTATTCCTTCCATGATCTTCAAACAGTTGACCTTTCGGGATCCAGCATTTCTTGATTATTCGTTCTTTCACTGCAAAGGATCGATTTCTTTTCTCATTGAGAAGATCCTTCAAATCTGTCACATTCACATTAACAAAGATGGACTCTTGTTTGTTAGAGAACATCAAGACTCCCTTGTTAATTCTGTCTTGCAAAATGTTCTTGAACGCCCAACAAGATTTAGTAGCATGATTGTAGGAGTTGTGGTACTTACGATACTCTCGACCCTTCAGCTCTTCTGTGGGTGGCATCCTGTGATCAGGTGGAAAGATGATGAATTTTTCCTTTACTAAGAAATCGAAAATTTCCTCAATCTTTGACACATCAAATGTATACTGCATATCTTTGGGGAGTTGGGAGCTGTTCTTCTTTTCAAGTTCTGCAGGCTTATTTTTTAGCAGGGGAACTGTGCAAGAACCAGCTGATCGAATTTCTGCCAATGCCACATTTCTACCTCCTGATAATAAGACTCCATAGCATTTCTCTTTTTGTATGACTCTTCCCGCAATAGTTCTTCGTATTCAGCAACTTTGGCTGCAAGCTCAAAGAAGTCTCTGAACTCCATGCCTTGGAATTTCTTCCTTAATTCAAAATCCAGCCCTTTTTGTGCCATCTTCACGAACTCGGTCTCGGGTAGGAACACACCTTGAACCTATTCTTCATATTTTTGAACATGTCGATAAAAGACTCTACAGATTCTCCTTTATTTTGGGTGACCCTAGATAAATCGGCAATACACACTTCTGGCTCTGTTCTATAGAATTGGATGTGAAATTGTCTCTCCATCTCTTGCCAACTCATCACTGAATTTCTGGGGAGTGAAGCATACCATGCAACTGCAGTCCCTGTGAGAGAATTCGGGAATAGCCGCAACTTTAAATTGTTGAAGTTCTCTAGGTTGGCTAACTCCCCGCACTGGATGGTAAACCTGGCTATGTGTTCCATGCTGGACTGGCCATCTTCCCCGGAGAATAAACTGAAATCATGAACTCTATAACCCCTTGGGTACGGGTTATTCACATCTATGTAGTCTGAATATGGTTTGTGGAACTCTGGGAGCCCTATCTGTCTCAAAGCCGGCTATCTGTCTCAAAGCCGGTCCATACAGCTCTTGAACAGTTTTCCTCACCATATCAGGATCGATCATTGCTGCATTTCTGTTGGGGAGTGAATGGTGATGATAGTTTGCCCCCCGAGCTTGAAACCCTGCATTTAAACCAATATTACCTCATGGGAAGCCACCATCTACTCCTTGATAATCCATGTGTGACATATCTTCATACGCTTCCGGTTGATACAGAGGATTTGTCACGCTGTATGCCTGAGTAACAGGTTGCTTCGAGCTCTCCACTCCATGAGCACGTGGATATGGCTGAGCCCTCTTTCCTAAGGTTTCTTCTCTCTTGTGAGGTGGTGTATACCTTCTTTCTAGCTGATTTGGGAGAGTAAACTCCGGGCGACGAGGATCGCCAGCCCTTGAGTTTCCAACTCCCTGGTCGAATTCATGGACTTGGTTGCTTCCCTGACCAGTCTCTTTGACAGTGGTATTTTGCTCCCCTCGGGTAGAATGATTCGGTTTACTCAGTAGAGTCTTCAAACAGTCAGACATTGCTTTAGATAATGCCAGTGAGATTTCTTCAATCTTTATAGCAGTCAATTCTTCCGTCCTCCTGTTTGAAACTTGATCATATATAGTAGGAATCTGCAGATCTACTTCTTCAGCCTGTGGATCAACAACAGGTTGTTCGGACTGTTGAACCTGAGTTCCCTCTTGATTGGCCAAAGGCTCCCCGCTCTCCTGACTGACGTTTTCTTTTCTTCTTGGCGGCATAGTGAGGTCCCATTGGACGTGCCAAAAATATGTTTACACAATATTGATATTTGCGGGCATGTCATGTGCGAAGTTGCACCAATTTGTGTGAAAATGATAAAAATCTAACTTCTAAAAACAAGCGACGTGAATTCTAAATTCGACCTTCAGTTCTAATCTCCTAAAACAACTATAACGGCAAAATGAAGAAAACTATTGGAATTTGAGGAATAAACATCTGACATCGTTTATATTTTTCAATAAACAGTAGGAATTCATCAAAGACATGAAAAATATAATGACTTGTTGCTGAAATCTAAAACGAGAAGATCTAGAATGCTAGAACAACTACTGAAAAGCTTGAAAATTAATGCTTGAAGACTGAAAATTAGTAGAGAGTATTTGCAGATTTGTCTGTGCAGCTGAGTTGTGTCTTTCCCTGTTTTTGCCGATATCTTTTTCTTCCCAGCACCTGTGCCGTTTCTCTCCACTCCCCCATGATCCACGTTCCTTTCTTTTCACGCGACGATCTCTACCTCTTCAGCGCTTCGTGATCGGTATTTTTTAAAAATTAATCCGCTGTGTTTGATGGGCTTCTAATTTAATTGGGCTTCAAATTAAATAATTAAATTGGGCTTCTAATTAAATTATTTTGGTCCAAAAAATTTGTAAACCATGTTTGTTGTCCCACATCAATTGAATAAAATACCTGGGAGTTGTATATATGAGTTTGGACAATCCTCTCCTCTTGAGCTAGCTTTTGGGGTTGAGTTAGGTCCAATTTTCAATCTTAACATGGTGTCAGAGCTTAGATTCCACCGTTATATGTTGGACCACCTGTTCTGCCCATAATTGGGTCATTTATAAATTTCACGTTCCAAATGTTCATTCCCGGGCGTGAGGGGATGTGTTAGTTGTCCCACATCAGTTGGATAAAATACCTGGGAGTTTTATATATGAGCTTGGACAATCTTCCCATCTTGAGCTAGCTTTGGGGTTGAGTTAGGTCCAAGTTCCAATATTAACAAACCAAGTCCTGATTAAAACAAAAACTGAATAAACCTTATCTAGAAGCATCATTCTCGCCTAGGGGTGTAAAAAAATTGAATCGAGCAGAAATTGATGAAAAATTAAGGCTCAAATTTGGTTCAATATATATATTCGAGCTAGATTTCTATTCGAAACTCGAAAAAATTAATTTTTTTTGTTTGAGTTCGATTCGAATCAGGGTTCAGATTCGAGTTCAGCTTGAAGATTCAAACATGTTCGCAAGCTATTTAAAATATTGCTCGAAATCTATTTATTTAATATATATTTATATTATATTAATAAAATATCAAAGCTCACGAGTGGCTCACGAATTATCAAACAATATAATTTGGGCTCGAGTTCGTCAAGAAAAAAAATTCAAACATGCTTAATTTCAGCTCAAGTTCGATAAATTTGAATACAAATTTTAAAAAAACCGTTGCTAATAAAATTAGCGACAGATTTATATAAAACCGTCGCTAATTAAAATCATCGCTAAAATTAACGACAATTTACCCTAAAGTTCGTCACTAATTTTAGCGACGGTTTTTTCACGATTTACGTCGCTAATATTTTCATTAAAATAAAAAAAAATTCTTTTATTAATTTAATAAATCTAAAAAAAACCTTACAATTTGATTATGCTAACAATATTAATGATTTTTACTAACACTAAAAAATTTACTAAAAATTAAAGCTAAAAAATTTACCCTAAATCGAAAGAAAAATTTTAAGTGTTGTGAAGTAATAAAATCGTGTAAGAGAGAAAAATTTTAAGTGTTGTGAAGCGGATGGAAGAAAATAGATCGAAAATGCGGGTATTTATAGACAATTTGCGACGGTTATTGGTAAAACCGTCGCTATTAGGTATTTTCGAAACTGTCGCATGTTTAAATTTTGCGACGTGTTTTACTTAAAACCGTCGCTACATTTAGCGACAGTTTTAGTAAAACCATCGCAAAATTTAAAAAATGCGACGTTTTTACTTTAAACTGTCGCTAAATTTAGTGACATATTAGATACCGTCGCTAAATTTAGCAACGGTTTAAAGTAAAACCGTCGCAATTTTGAATTTAGCGACAGTTTTTCTAAAACCAGAAAAACCGTCGTTAAATTTAGCGACAATTTTGCTAAAACTGTTGCTAAATATGACAAACCGTTGTTGTTTGTTCAAGAAACACGCTAATCGACAACAATTTTCTGTTGATTGTCCAAAAAAACACGCTAATAGACAACAGTATACAGAACCGTTGTCATTGACCCTGAAAACCGTTGTCTTTGATGCTCAAAATACAACTGTTTTTATAAAACCGTTGTCTTTGACCCCCAAAAGACAACGGTTTAACCGTTGTCTTTTGCTTAAAAAAACGACATACAACAACAATTTTACTAAAACCGTTGTTAAAAAGTTTTTTAACATCGTTTTTAGTGAAAACCGTTGTTGTATGTGTGTTGTTGATTATGAAATTTTTTGTAGTGCCAACGTTTTGTATATATATCACAACGTAATAAGTAAATTTAAAACTGACAAATATAGCTAGGATCATGTATGATTTTAAAACGTGATTATATATCTCCAATATCAATGTTAGTTAACTCATTATTTATAGGTACATAATTGACATTGGGCATAGATATTAATCTCTCTTCCGCTTCTCCCATTTTCTCATTAAACGACAATAGTTTTTCAATCAAATATTCGTCGTCGCCGACAGTACTCAGGCTTCCTCGTCCCTGTTACAAAAGGAAAAGCGAGCCAAATTGAGAAAATTATAAATCAAGACTATTTTTGAATCAATAATTGAGTATATATACACAATAAGATTCAAATTTCTTAAAAGGAGAATTCCCCTTATTTTTGTTAAATTTTAGGGTGCATGCATTATACTCTTGAAATATTTGACCTTTATACGTGCATGGGTACGTACGTACCTGAAGAAGCATGTTGTTGAAAATTCTGCCGTCGTAAGATTCAAAACAAGATGCATTCAACACAAGAAACCCTTCCTCCTCCAACTTCGATAGAGCTATAGAAAATGAACCTTTTTCGCCCTTCGGAGTCGAGAACTGACAAAGTATATCTCCGTTGTCTGATCGTTTTGCCGATATTGCTGACAACGACGACCTAGTTTGCACGGATTTTCTACGTTCATTACTGCTAAAATCGATGAATGAATCTTGTTGCCTTGAAATCTTTGACAGAAGTTGTTCCTTCTTCTCGCTGAGTCTCTGTACTTGTTTTTGTACCTCAGGAATATATTTTAGCACTCTTGAAACTGTGGCAGGAATGCTTAATTTTTTCTACACAAACATGAAATTAATTAATATATCACAGAATTACTATAATTAAATGTAAAACAAGATTACAAATAAAGGGAATTTTTATTGCGGACTCAAATTTTATATTAGATAACTTTTTTTATTTTCTCCCTTTGAATTGCGTCACCTTTGGCAAGTAGTGTATTTTAATTATTTGTTTGGTCTCGTTCTTATCATTTTGGCTAGTTTGTGTTGTTTTAATTCTCTAGATTAATTAATTCTTAATTTGTTCAGTTTCTTCTCTAGATAAAAAAAAAAATCAAGAATGCTACAGTTGACTCTTGACAGATGCAACTCTTGAATTCGAGCAATTTGGAGGGTGATCAAAACTAATGCAAATCTTAGATCAAATGGAAGATGATTCATAAATTTTGATAATTGGCAACTTATAATATTTGAAATATATATTTCTGGAGAACATAAAATTAATTTTTTTAAAAAAATTATTTAAGTAGGCAAGACATGATTTTAAAAGGGTCTACTAGTATTTTTCTTTAGAAAAAAATCATGAATTTCTTTAAAATATAGACAAGAAAGCAATGGGAAAATGTTAATTTTAATCTTTGTCTCATTATTTTGATCCTCAATTCTTATAATTTTTGACAATTTATTTCTTTTTTCAGTAGGAATATTGACGTAGTACTGCATACGTCTACATCGTGTAGGTTTCATGTCAGCTCTACATCGACAACACATAACACCAAAATTACAATTTTCACGAAGCAAAAGAAAGGGGAAAAAAGATAAAAACTCACTGGTTGATCCTCATCTGGAAGCAACGATCGAAGAGTAGCATACATAGTATTAATCTTTTTACGACGATCTCGTTCGGAGGCGTTATGGTTGAGCTTCTTGGCCGCATTATCTGTGTCCCCTTTCTCAATAAATCCGTCATGAAAACTCGAGAAATCATCATTCTTAGGATGTGCAGTATTGGAAGAAGGAGAATGGAGACAATCAGCATTAACAGAGTTCGGAATTTGATCTGTTCTTTGTATGCACGGGTTTTCTTGGTTTTCAATTGTGTTGGGATCTTCCCAAAACCATCCAAAATTCGAAATATGAGGCGATAAGGCCAGCATTTTAATGAGCTGAGAAGTATTGTGGAAATTTTTTTGTAAGTCTGAATTGTGTAGTTTCAACATAAGGTATGTTTATATAGTAGTTTAAGTTGTGACTGGAACATTCAAAAAATAGTCGTCCCATAGTTTAAACATGGGAAAAAAAATTTTCCTCAAATAATTTTTTTTTGTCCACTAACTTTTCGTTTTTTGATTCTAGTACAATAATTTCTGAATTTCAGATGTTTTGGTCCATCTATCATTGAAATGTTCAATTTTCGAAAAAAAAAACCACTGATTAGATGATGATTAAAATACATTTTGTTGTCGCAGTCATTGAATGGTTATGATGGAATAATTCATAAAACTTGTACAGTTTGTTCGACTTTTTTTATGTTGATTTATTCCAAATAAATTGATTTTCTTCAAAATAAAAAAAAAATCCGCAAAATGTTTGCAATTTTAGCTTTAGGCAACATCTAATCAGCATTTTTCGACAAAAAAATGAACATTATGGTAGTATATTGACCAAAATAACCAAAAATTATAAGTTATTGTACCAAAACCCAAAATTGAAAATTTAATAGAAACAAAAAAAAAAAAACAAGTTATTAGACCAAAAAAATTATCTTCTCTTTAAATATAATGTCCTAAATATATAATAAATAACATCTTACAAGACATTAGCTCCCTAATATAGCCTTCACTATACTAATTAATTAATCTTTTATTTAATTTCGGTTTCTTTTAAGTTGTATTTGGATAGACGCGTACAATTTCAGTGAAATTTCACATTCTCCAACATCGAACTTATATATGTATGGAGGAAAGGGTTTCAAATAACTAATACTAAATGTTATTTCAAATCCATGGATTTCTTTTTTTTTTTTTTTTTTTTTTGGAAACTTAGATACCAAAAATGTTGAAAGGGTAATTATTTATTTAATTATGAGAACAAAATATACAAGTTATAATGGGAAATTACGTCTAAAGTAATTTATCCCTACAAGCTAGGCCCTACCTAGCTAGCTACTAGTAAGCATATATTTTTCTTATATTACCAGTAAACATATATTTTTCTTATATCATATATAGCTGTATTATTATAATTATACCTATTAATTTGACATGGACTTGTAATTAATACTTCATACAGAAACCACAAACTAATTAATTACTTACCTCACTGATCAGTCACTCCATTTGGAATATTTCTTGTGCAAATAATACCTAATTTTTTTGTAAATCCGATGAATATGTGGTGCTGTTTTGTTTATTGGATAGGTTGAAGAATATGTGCATGTGATGCACGAGCCATTGTTAGGTGTGTGTGTGTCTATATATAAATATATATATATATATATATATATATATATAGTGTGTGTGTCTTCGGATGGGGAGCATCAACCTGCTGCCAAAAAGGTGAACTATTTAGATATTTAGTGTTTAGTCGAATCCGATATCAAGTTTAGGACGAAGTATCGGGTTTGAGACTCAGTTGTAATAATCTCTTCCACCGCTGAGGAAAATATTTTTATGTTGTTTCAAAATTTTAAGACAATTTTATCCCAAACAAAATTCATTTTTTAAAACGAAAAGTTATTTCTAAAAAATTAAAAATAATTATTTAATGAACTTAAACATGAAAATGGCAAAGAAATAATACTAGGAATTGTAAATATGTAGCACGAATTAATAAAATCGGAAAATGAGCATGTTTGAATATAGAGTATGTTTCTTGTGAGACGGTCTCACGAATCTTTATTTGTGAGACGGGTCAACCCTACCGATATTCACAATAAAAAGTAACACACTTAGCATAAAAAGTAATACTTTTTCATGAATGACCCAAATAAGAGATCCGTCTCACAAAATACGACCCGTGAGACCGTCTCACACAAATTTTGCCTTGAATATATTTACTTTAAAAATTATAAGTTTTTGGTAAAAAGTTTTTTTTTAAAAGAAATAAATATGTTAAAAGGTTTTATTTCATCATTTTCTGCATATATAACAGAATTTGTGTTGTTTTGTGAACGAATTCGAATATTTGACCGATACTTGTCAACTTTTGAAGTTTTTTAAATGGGTAAGTTGGAGATAAATTTTTAAACCCAAACATAAATTTATCTTAAATCCCTACAACCAAAAAACTTTGTTTAAACTCCTTAAAAAAATAAAAATGACAAAAATATTCTTATATGTGTTGATTGTAGTGATTGATTTTACCGGTCCATAAAATAGTATCAGAGCCTAGGTAAAATTATTTTAAACATACAAATTTATTGTTACTGTGTAATTAAATATTTGAGTAGGAGAATTTTCTCAAGATCCAAACCCAGGTTTGAGATTAATTATTTGCATGATTTATTCCAAAACTTTGGAATATTTGAAATATGAAGATCTAACTAAGGTTAGATATTAAGAACAAAGCGGAACTTATTAGAGTCCTAAGATAAAATTATGATTTTTCAAAATAATAGATTTCTAAAAATAGTATCAGATTCCTCTAAACTTTCTTGATATTTTAGATAAATTCAAAAGGCTGTACAAAATTATAGCAATATGTTGTATTATGTATCACAAAATATGGAGAAAATCCTTGGAAACAAAGAACAAATTCTTGGAACATTAAAGAATATTCAAACAAAAATTCAAACTCTAGACTTACAACCAAGTTCTAGTCAAAAGACTTCAGAAGGAAAGTTACCACCATCTTTTAGTACTGAAACCTTATTACACCAAAGAGGAAAGGCCAAAGTAATGTCAAAACCTTTAACTGATGAAGACAGAATGATAAATCTAATTAAATATGTCTCAGAAAAAAATAAACCTGATGACAACTTTAGAAATGATTGATATCGAGGATCTCCAAGACCTTGCAGAATCTTTTGCAAATTTCAAGGTCGTAGATCTAAAGATGAACACAACTGAGAGTAAACCACCCACCATAACCTGGTCATCTTCTCATGAACCACCAAGAAAAAGTGTGGGATCTCATAATACAAATATCAGAGGACCCCAAACAGATTTTCATATTGGTGGAGAATCACACCCAGCAAGAACAAGGTCAAGGAGAAGTCAAATTCACTTGCACCAAACACCATATGGGAAATCTATTTTAGAACATGCACATCCTTATGCGGTTATGCTTAACCTTGATGTATTGTAGTTCAAAAATAAAGAAAATCTCATAGATGACTGGACATCAGCTATAAGAATCGTAGCAGGAACACTTGATCTCAATAGAGAAGTATTCATTAAATTTCTAGAAATAAATCTTATGGGATAAGTTAAAATTGCTTGGGACATGACTTCGTTGGAAACCAAATAATCAGTCCTAGCCGGAGAATCACTCTTAGTGAGATAACCGGAAGAATGACAACTCTATTTAAAGTACAATTTATAGGGGTAGGCTATTTTAACAGTCAAGATACAGATAAGAAAAATAAATACACTCAAGCTCTGTATAGTCTTGAATTACATGACATTTGTTTAGTGGATAAATATATTATGTTATTCACTAAATATAGATGAAATTCAGGGGGTAAAAAAAATATAGCAATGCAATTTTTCTTTGCAAAAATTACAAGCCCCTGGAAAAGTCTATTTTCTCAAAAGAAAATTGGCATAATGGTGTCATATGGCAGCATCAGAAAAGAATTACAAATGATTAAAGGTATTAACAAACGTATCTTTTGTGTTGTAAAGAAAATGATCTTCCAACAATTATTGGAAGTAAACCACAAAGGCATAAGATGAAGAGTTTTAGATTTCATCCTTATGCCAGAAGTGAAAGAAGTTTTAGGAAACCAAGAGCAGTATAATCTAGAAAAAATGCCAGATCTTACAAATCTGGGCAAAGAAGCGGACCATCAATAAGTAGGACATTGTCCAAAGCATCGAGTATATCTCAAAGCATGGAGACAACACCTACAAAGAAAACTTTGAAAAAAACTCACACTTGAGCTAATGAAAGTTTTAAAGATTGTAATTGATGGATATGTGAAGCAAGAGGTCATACTTAAACTAACAGTCCAGAAAACAAAAAAAGAAGAACGCTTCGATCCGACCCCAGATATTGAAGAAGCAATTTATTACCAAGATCTTATTCAAGTATATCAGTTTGAGGATATTGCCTCGGACGAAAGTATATATGAAGAAGAAGAAGTCTTGAGTCAGGAATAATCTGATATAGCAGAATCAGAATCTGACTGAAGCCGAGGTGTTTCGACACGAAACACATGAAGACTCGTCTGGTTTCTTTAATCAGACAACAATATCCCATAACATGGAAAAAAAGATCATGAGAGAAAATCCTAGTCTACAGAGATATCAAGGATTCTCTGCAGGACAGTTAGAAAAGTTCTTAGGAAATCTTGGCCTAAGAAACAGAAATCATCATCTAATCCATAAATTTTCCAGAAGAGAAATGACACTTCCAATGGAACTTACAGGAAATAGGATGGAGATACAGTTAATTCCTTATGAAGAAATTAAGGAGGAATTACAAAAACTCAATATAGAAGTAGCACAAACCATGTCATGGATTCAAATCGGAGAAATCCATAATATGATAAAAGCTATTTTTAAAGAAAGAATAGATTCACCTATTGATATTACTATATACGATAAACGAATGGTAACCTTCAAGATTCAATACTGGGAACTATCTCAGGAAATCTCTGTGCAGGAAAATTGTAGGAGTAATTTATCCAAAAAATTGCCTACAACTTGGCAATTCGAGATTTCAGCCGAATTTTGATGTTGCATTAGAACTTCAAAGAAAAAAGGTTGATGAAAGAGGGTAATAGGTCATATTCTATTACCTATCAAATTTCATATGATCTATCTAATATACATCATTCTGAATTGTTTATTAGAAATGATTTCATTGAAATACCTGAGATATTTGGGAAAGTTGCTCAAACAATTTATCCAGAAATAGATGAGTTTCCATTGATACAGGAAACATATATCCAGATCTAAGACAAACTGATTCTACATAGAAATAAATGTCTTAAAATGGAACCAAGAAGACTATTTTTTCAAGGAGATAGAATTACGAGCTATAGGTGGGGAAAAACATATGTTCATGAAACCCAACAGGTACTAAAAATCTTTTTGACGATAGGAAAGCATGTCCAGAAGGATGGAAAGAAATCAAAATAGTATTTGATATTACAAAACAAATGAATCAATTTTCTTGTAATACCATATATTATTTAGAGCAACCTATGATAGGAACTTACCAAGGAATGATTAACATCGAAGAATTGTAAGTTCATATAAAAGGAATCCTAAGAAAAGGACCAGATCAGTTGGTTTCGGGTAGAGTTTCTCGAGGAGCATAAACCTTGGAACGTCAAGAAAATGGAATAGAGTTCATGGCTGAGGATAGAATATGGAAAATCTAATGACCACAAGCCCGGTCTCAATATACATCAAGTAGGGATGTTAGATGAACAATATAAGGCATAATATTTTGCGGCTTATGTTGATTCATGACCTGGAATCTGTTCAACAAAAAGAAGAGTTTTTTCAAAAGAATTGGAAGAAGAATTACCTCAGATTGCTGGACGAGATTTCTCTAAACGGATCTTAATCGTATGTAAAGGGATTAAGATGAAAGAAATATTAATCGGAGGTGCTGGACAAACACCTTGGTATAAGGTAAAAACACCACCGATTTATTTTCATAATACAAGGCTGACATTCTGTTTCCTTCAAATTTTTAAGTCCTATACACAAGAAAATGAGACTAGAATATTAGTATTCACAAACCATGTGATCACAAAGTCATAGTCCAGAGACTAAGAAGACATTTTACAGAAAATTGACAATCCAGTTTTGCAGCAAACGTGGTGATGAAGGAAAACTTCTGAATCCAAAAATGAAAGTTTCTAGAAGGTTTGGAAAAACAATGCTCCAATTAAGAGCAGATAAGGACTCCAACCTGAAGAAATAGAATTCCTCAAGATAGCTCTATACCAGAGTGGGGTAAAGTTTGAATCAAAAGTATCCTTAGAAGATGTCAAGAAAATGATAAAAAAAAAAATTACAATGAAGATCCTTTGGCATAGTGGGATAAGAACCAAATCCAAGCCAGCCTTAAAATTAAGAAAAGTAAGGAATATGAGTTTGTTAGATGTAAACCAATCTCGATGAACATAGTTGACCAAAGAGATATGCAGATTATAACCAAAGAACATCTGGACATTGGTTTAATAAAAGCAGGAATTTCATCATACAGTAGTTCAGGATTTTTGGTAAGAAATCATGATGAGATAAATAAGAACAAATCCATATTAGTTATTAACTACCAAGAAATTAATAAGATTCTGGAATTTGATGGGTATTTCATACCGAATAGAGAACATTTAATTAGTTGTATACGCAACACTAAACTATTCTCTAAATTTGATTGTAAATCTAAATTTTATCAAATTCGAATGCATGTAGAAAGTAAGAAATTCACTGTTTTCTCTAAGCCACAAGGACAATATATTTAGGAAGTCTTACCAATGTGATTGACTAATTCACCCTAGATATTTCAAAGAAAAATAAATAATCTATTTAAAGATTATTTCAAATTTATGTTTTTCTATACTGACGATGTTTTACTAGCGTCTAAAAATATGGAAGAACATATCAAGCATTTAGAGATTTTCTCTAAAGTTTGTAAGAAAGAAGGACTGGTTTATCTAAAAAGAAAGCAGTCGTTGCCACAAGAAAGATTGAATTTCTCGAAATAGAAATCGACGAGTCTGGAATAATTTTGTTGGAACACATAGTAGAAAATGTGCAAAATTTTTCAAACAAAATAAAAGAAAAGAAAAAATTTCAAAGCTTTTTAGGAGTTGTTAATTTTATCGGGATGTTCATTAAGAACCAAGAAAAATACAGGAAAGTTTTTAGTCCTTTGCTGAAAAAAGAGGAAAAATTTATATGGACATAAGAATACACGGAGGAACTTAGATAACTAAAGGAGAATTGCAAAAATCTTCCAAAATGGCTATTCCTCAGGATGAAGATGATCCGGTATTATACACAGATGTCAATGATCATTGGTGGGCAACAGTTTTAACAAAGCTCACATCTGAAGGAGAACAAACATATATGTATTGCAGTAGGCTATTCTCATAAGTAGAAGCCATAAGATGACATATAAATGAAAATGAATTTTATGCAGTAAAAAAAGCTTTTGAAAAATGACCATTATTTTTACTAACAAAAAAATTTACTTTAAAAGTTGATCATACACAAGTAATAACTTTCTTGAAAAATAGAATAGAATCTAAACCCGAGAAAGCTAGATTATTAAGATGGCAAGTTTTATGTCAAAATTATATTTTTGATATTGTGATTATTAAATCTCATGAAAATATTCTTGCATATTTTTTAACTAAAGATGGACAACGGTGATATCGATGTCGTCATAAAAATGCAAAGTCATTTGAGAGAAAACCTTGAAATGCTTCAAAACGAGTTCAATAAACTTGCCCTAAATGCAGAAGTTGCGAGTAGGTTACAACAAACTGATAAGATAACTGTCTCTGATCGAATTACAAGATGTTTACAGGCTTATATTCAGCTATGGTTGTAATGCAAAGGCCTATCCTATAAAGCATTGAGAAGCCACTGGTTTTCTAAATAGAGAGTTTTCGAGTACGTGACTCTATACCTGGAGTCGGGGATTCAAAAACCCCTAACACAAGTGTTAAGTCGGGATCATCCCCAGATGAGTCGGCTGAAATAAAAATTGAAACTCCACATCCTTATCTCGAGTATTCAAGTCAACCCTTCACCTCGGGGATTATAGAGGGAAAGATCAACCTTAGACCTTATACAGACAATGGTAAATCTAAGATTGGTTTTAATTAAACTAAAATTTCTCTATTTCAGGTTTATCCACAAAACTAGGAGATATTAAAAACAAGAATAGGCATTAACCCAGCCACAATCAGGGTTGATGTATTAGGAAAATATCCCACGGTATGTGTAACGCCCTTAAAATTTAAGGTCCATTCAAACCACATGCGCAAGTTATTAATTCCTTTGTATTTCAATTAATTGTTTTAATTACATAAATTAATTATGTTGTGCATATTTGCATGTTTAAACTATACTTTTCTACATGGTTGCATTAAAATGTATTTTTAAAGGTTATTCGAGTTGCGATCGAGGAACGGAGACCGAGGGCTGAAAAATAGACTATCT
This sequence comes from Primulina huaijiensis, assembly GCF_012295235.1. Classification (NCBI taxonomy): domain Eukaryota; kingdom Viridiplantae; phylum Streptophyta; class Magnoliopsida; order Lamiales; family Gesneriaceae; genus Primulina; species Primulina huaijiensis. Next base: position 19,572,043 of record NC_133307.1, read on the forward strand.
TTTAATTAAATAATTGTCTTTAATTATTTAAAATATGGGCGATGCTTTTTCATATTTTTGAAAATAAGGGGTTTTGAGGCGATTTTATACGCCGAGACGTAAATTTTATCGGTGTTGGTTTTTCAACAAAAATGAGAACTTTTTACCAACCCACCTAATAAATTCACAAACTTATTTAAACAAAACTATTTTAAAATTTTAATTAAAGTATAATTAAGCACTAATGAGCCTAATTACCTACCTAATGGGCCTAAGCCTTATTAGTGGCTAATTAAATGTATTTAAAGTGTTAAACCACCCCATAAACTACCACTACTACACGGCCACACACTTTCAATCAAACTCAAATTCTCTCCCAAACACACGATACACACACTCAATATTTTGAATTGGAATTTTCGGATATTCAAGGGAAGCATCAAAGACGTCGTTTCCTCGTCCCCGTTTTTTGTCGTTAACGTATATTCATGCGTTTAAAACGCAAAGGCACGCCATACATCTCCTTTTCTCGTCTATCACATCATGTTATCATTTTAAACATCGTTAGTATGAAAAGCATGACTTTCATGTTGTTATTTCGCAATATTATTCATGCACGATTTATACTTATGAATGTTGGTTCGAAATCATGTTCTATACACGTGAAGGGACTGCCATGATGTTAAGTTATGATCAAGCAAAGTTTTTACATGAATTAGAGTCCTAGTCACATACCAAACCCATGGAAATCACAAAAGAAATAATATGGAATCGATTTTGATGTCTTGGGGTTCATGGGGTTCGGTTTCATGGTTGAGGGGCTGGCTTGGTCTTGGCTTACGGTCAGGGCTTGCCAGGGACAGGGTTCAGTCGAGGGAAGAGTTCTAGCCAAGCTAGGACTCGAGTAGGAGGGCTGGGAGGAGTCCTTGCTCACAAGGACTCTTACCCGAGAGCACTTGCGCAGCGCACAGCTTGCGCAGATGGTGCAAGGAGATGGGCTCGGTTCAGGGCTCAGGGGCTGGGCTAGGGCAAGTCTTTAGGGTCCTAGGAAGGTGCACTATAGGTTGGTTCATGGGTGGCTTGGTCAGCTAGGGTCCTAGGCACCAAAACAAAAAGTCCATGCAAGTTGGGTCTCTCGGCCGCTGCATGATCATGGGAAGGGGGTCACGATTTTTGAGTTATAGTTTGATCCTAAGGGTTCCAATGGTCTAGTAGGGTGCCTTAGTAGTTAATCAAGGTTTGGTCCATCATGGCTCGGGCGTGGCTCTAGAAAATCGGACCATGGCTCGAGGGGTTCAATCATAGGTCAAGTTAGAGTTTTTAAAAGTTAAAAATAATCGAAACACGGCTCACGGGGGTTGAGTCATGGTTCACACGGGCTAAAATAATATAAAAAGACTGAGTTTTGAATTTAGTAATTTTATATTAAAGTTTGAAATTTTTCGTGATTAAAACGCCTTCAAAACGTCTAATTACGAATTAATTAAAAAGTCTAGTTTTTAAGCTAAATAAAATTATGATAATTTTAATTTACGCTTAAATAATTATTTGGAACATGTTAGAGCCAATGAAATCAATAAAAAGTCAAAACATGAAATTTTATGTCCACGAGTAAAACGGTCTTTTTATACCTAAAAATTAGTAAAGGTCATGGCAGTGCTCTGAATACTGTTTTATATGCTTTTATGATTATTTTGAATGTTTAAGGATTTTTATATGCAAAAATGCTTATGTCAAAGGTTCATGGAATTTTGTGATATATTTATGGAAATTTCGATGAAACGATAAAGTTAAAAAAAATATGTTGCATGCTTGTTTTTAAAAGGAAAAAGGATATTTAATTCATGATTTTTATAAAGTAATGAAAAGGAAAAACGTTGAAGGAAGTGAAGTAATTGTGACTATTGAGGATATGAGGATAAGAATGGGATTGTCGTGAGGGAAAAGGCCCCAGATGGAGCCTATTTATGGGAAAAGGCTCCAGAGGGAGCTTGACGATCGTATTTCCATTCGATGAGGATAGGCCAAGGCTCAGTGGACGAGAGATCGTCGCTGATGTCCCCGTCGTCCAGTACTGTGGTTACATGTAGATTGATCCATCGACTTTTTGAGGATTGAGAAAATTCACAATTAACGATCTGAATTCAATAAAAGAAAAAATGTTTATGCTCATGATAAAAGGATATATGATATGAAAGGATAAAAAAGAAAATGTTGAGGTTTAAGTTAAGCATGTTCATATGAATATATTTATAAGGATGTGAAAAGATTTACGAAATTTTTATGAAAATGTTTATGTTTAAAGTTGATGTATCATTATGAAAATGTTTTATTTAAAGTTTATGCATCATGAAAATATTTATGAAAATTGTTATTTTAAAGTTTAAGTACAAGTATTTTTCACTGTTACGTGTGATCTGTTATGTATTACTTGTTATCAAGATTATGGTGTGTTGAGTCTTTAGACTCACTAGGTGTGATGGATGCATGTGATTATGATAATAATGTTTATGGAGGTCTTGATGGTGGACTTTGCTGGATTGAATGTGCACATGACCCGAGGACCAGCGCTTCTAATTTTCCGCACTTATGATTTATGTTTATGATTTACATTAAGGATTTTTAAGAATATTTATTTATGCTTTGAGTGGTTTTTGAGAGGTTGTTAGTATGGTCTATGATTTTCAAATATTAGTTGATTGTTTTATTTTAAAAGGGTGTCAAAAATATTTTATGCTCGTGTATGCAATTCGGCCGACGCTATGTGAGGTTTTAAAAAAAATTTATGTTTTAAGAAAACGAATAAGCAGACGTTTCAGTATGGATGAAACCAAATTCATATCCAAAGGATGTAAAATCATGGTATGTATTTGGGGTTCTTGCATCGGTTTATACTGCATCACCCAACTTCCCAGAAATCTCAGGTTTACCTAAATGGATCCAGGAATCTTTTTGTGAAACATGGACAAACAATGACTATTTGTCTAGAAGAGATATTATGGAGTTATACTTTTTCGGTACAGCACTAGAACCAGCAGAAAAAGGCTCACATGAAGTCTTTCATTTTATCGAGCTAAGAAGGACATACAAAAATGTTCAAAATTTTATCAAGGATCCTCCAACAGAAGAAACACCATTTGTTGCTTCAATAACCGAAGATGACATCTCTACAAGAAGAGCATGAAGTTTATGAGTCGGTCTAACCGAGATGGATAAAGTCAAGTTCTCATTTTAGTTTTTATCTTAATTCTTTAAATGGATCGTTCTTGTTAAATACTATGAAAGAAAAAAATAACAAGTTTTGCAAAAGACCTATTTGAAAAGAAAAGAATATTTTGTGGAACAGCAAGCTGTCGAGGAGTAAAGAAACTCGTTGAAAATTTTGTAACATGACTCATATGGGAAGATGGTCAGAAAACATATGTCTAGAATGCCCAAAACCAAAAAGAGCCAGAGTTTGTCAAATGTCCACTACTTTAAAACTTTAAAATCCTACTAAAACTTTTTTTTTGAAACATAAAATTCAAAATTCATATTTAAAATAACAACATTTCCGTCATCCAAAATAATTTAACATTTGAAATCTCAAATTCATAAAAATCCCTAACTCATTAATTAACCAAAAACCCTACATCGACCTTTAACAAGATCAAACTAACCTCAAAATAAAGTATGAAAATCACTAATTAAATCATTAAAAAAAAGCTTTAAAAGTTTAACTATCAAGCTAATGCGGAAAATAATGTCCCTTGGGAGTGTACTTTCGGACTCGATTCACTCAAGCATCAACGCCTCCCTCAATCTTATCCTCACCTGCAACATTCAAAACTAGTGAGACTAATGACTCAGCACTTTCTAAACATGAGTGACAAATAATACATATACAAGAACATGTATTAAAAATCATACTTTTATTCAAAATAAGCTAGCATAAATTTGTAAGCATAATTTAATCATAGATCGTCAAATCATAAAGATTTCCATCATATAACGTTTTGGATAAGTTTGATCCTTGAAAGTGACTAGTTGTATCCTCTGGTTGACTGATCAGTCTTAGCTCACCATTGCGTATGGGGATGGGCACTAGACACCGACGTAAAATGGAAATACGATTGTTGTGCTCCCTCTAGGGCCTTCTCCCGTAAACGGGCTCCCTCCGGGGCCTTCTCCCTCACAATATTCCAAAAAATCATATATCATATCATTTTTGTCACAGTCAATTCATATCCTTCAAAAATATTTTTCATTTTCTTTTTAATCATAAAATACCATGTCCTTTCCACATTCGAAAAATAACATTTTAACAGTACAAATTGCACAGTTTTATCATAAATCATAAAATCTCATATTTTCATCGTAAACGTTTTAAAATATCATTTATCATGCGTTATGATTCTTCGGGACACTGCCAATCCGTTTTGTACTACCCAGGTGTAGAATGACTGTTTTGCCCCTAGACCCAAAATTTCTCGATTTTGATTGTTTCTCACTTTTATTGACTCGAGCCTTTCCTAAATAATTATTTAATCTTAAATTTGACTTCTGATAAAAATAATGTAAACTCGAGACTTTCGAATTATTTTCTTATTTACTAAATCGTAAAGAGTTTCAATCTCAAATTAATTCAAACTTAAATATTTTAATCCCAAACTTTAACCATGAACTTTTCATAGCCAAGTTCAAACCCTAACCATTACATCAAGCCACGGCTCCCAAACTCCGAGCCACCCTCGAGCCATCCCCGACCTGACATAACCCTGACCCTCCTGGACTCTACCTCAACCCTCCTCGACCAGCACTGAATCATCCCAGCCCGTTCGCCCCATCCTTTCCCTTCCTAAACCCTACGGGGCACACGCCCCTTCTCTAAGCCACGCACGGCCAGGGCCCAGCAGCTCGTACCAGGCCTCTGCCCCCTACCTAGGACCACCATGCACCCCTCTGGACCCAGCCTATCCGCTGAACCCTTCTCCCGACCAGCCTGTAACTCGTGTGCATCCTCTTAGTTCTTAGGGCATCGCGACTGCACCTAAAGCGAGCCAACACCTATCCTAGCCACCCTAATCCCTCTTGTCTGTCTGGTTGCAACCTGCCCAGGGCCCTAACCAAGCCATGGCCAGCCCCTGGTGCGCTGCTCCCCCTAGCCGTGCCCTTTCCCTAGATAAAACCCTAGGACTCTTCCTTCATAATCCAAGCTCGGTTCCAGCCTTCGTGTTGTCCCCTAACGGCTATTTTCCTAGCCCTTTAAGATCTTATATTGGCAGCTTGTCCTTAGAATTCATAATGTATTTCAAACAAGCATAAAATCATTAAAAACATTGAAAATATTTATCCTATCGTTAAACGTTTCATGCTCAAATAATTTCCATGCAAAAGTACGTTAAAAAGCATAATATGATTCGAATGGTGCGTCAATGAAGTTTAGAACCGTGTCTTTGCGTTTAAAATGCTCAAATATACGATCGTTGGCGTGGATGCGAAGGGAGACGAACAACCTTGAATTTTTCTCTCAAAATTCTCGAAAATTTGAGGGTGTTGTGTGTGCAAGTGGTGCGGCTGTTATGGAGTCCAATAACCCTAGGATTATATTTAAATTTTTCGAAAATTTTATGTATAATGGTTTAAGGTTTTTGGGTTTTTGTTTATGAATAATTGGGCCTTCTAATCTTTGTTAAATTAGGTCCAATAATAATACCTATTTAATTGTAAAATAAAAGTTTACAAAAATTATTTTTCAAAAATAATAATTTTTGGGCTTTCAGAAGTCTCTCGTTTGACCAAAATCGGTTTCTCGAATAAAATCGAGCTCGTCTCGTAAAATAATTTGGGCTCCAACATTTTTAGAAAATTTTAATCATATTTAATCATATTAATAAGTCTTGAAAATATTTATTGAAAATATTTTATCTTGGTCGTCCCCGATCTTCTTTCCCCATCAAATTATCCAATATTCAGATAAAATTTTAAATTTTCATGAAATCATGCAATTAGACCTCCAATCATATAATATGTATCAAATAAGCATTTAAAATCAATTAAATAAAACAATTAAGCAATTAAATCATTTTCATGCAAGTGGTTTACGTGGGTTGAATTTTGGACGTTACAGTTTGGCAAGGGCTTTAGACCCAGATCGGACCGGAAGCATCTTACAGAAACAGGACCAAATGGTGAAGGACCACACAAAAAACAATTTTCTCGGGAACAATACAGAAGTAAAAAATTCTCCGACAAAGAAAAATAGACATGTGATTCAACCACTCCATTAGTGGAGGATGTACCACCACTAAAAGACGATTTCACTAAGTAGTGAAAAAGATGCACCACTCATCCACCCATTAAAGAAAAGCCACCAACTAGTGGTTGAAGGGACCACCACTCACAAGATGTTGTCGGCCACAACTGGCAGAAGAATTCACAAGTTTTGAAGTCTAGATTTCAAATTCACCAAGACTTCTATAAATACAAAGGCAGAAGGATGATGAAGGCATCATTCAATATCTTCATTTTCTTTCAAATAAACTGTAATATTTTCTCTTACTAGTTTATATGTGTTGGAACTCTAGCTACTATAGGTAGCTAAGCAAGTTCCTCCTCCTCTACAGGAGATTACTATGTAATAATAGTTTGTATATTTGAATAAAAAGATCAAATCTTATTGCCCCTCTCATGTATTATTTTCAAATTGAATTACTTTACTATACACCTTGAGGTAGGAAACGAAACAAGGTTGTGATAGGTGTCGTTGAAGGAATCTACGTCAGGAACCATCTGTTGCGGCTGCATGGTTAGGCTATAAAGAGCAGTCTGTAAAACTCGATGGATACAACCTGACGGCACTCCGGTCAAAAAGGTAAACTGTTCAATTTATTATATGAAAGCACGATGGGCCATTAAAAAAAAAAATCAATCATCTTAACATGATATATAGGCTGAAAACATTGCATAGCTGTATGTCTTTACGCTATATGCTTTTGAGAACATGCTCGATAGGTAAAACAATGGCACGTACAATAATTATGAAAATTGAAGATATTTTTGGAAATTTTAAAAAATTGGAGAGCTCAAACAAATATTTGAAGAGATGGAGAGTAAAGAGAAAGTTAAGTTTGGAGATGGAGAGTTATTGCAAGTTTGTCCTTTTTAAATTAGTTCTTACAATAATCTATTTCAATTTATTGAGGAAGAGAGGAAACTATGTGGTCTCGTTGGAAATTTCCAGGCTTCATCCAATTTCTTTGGTATTGATTCATCTTGCCAAAATTTTACGACAAGAAAGAATATAAAAGTATGCAATAAAATCATGAAAATCAACCCAATCAATAATTCTATTATTTGACCAAATTTAATTGAAATACGAACCCATTCAATAATTCTATTATTTGACCAAATTTAATTGAGCTTCAAACAATTCAGTCTTCCAAATAGAAAATTTATTAATTGCTTTGATTTTCTGGTCAATTTTTCGGTGATTTGTAATGGTTTACTGATATAGCTCTCCTGACATTTCCACGAACTCAATCGGCTATATCTAGGTGACAATCCTTCTCGTTTATTCAAAACTAGTAGTTGAAGTACGCGTTTTTTCGTCATATAATATATAAAAATATAATATATTTATAATTATAACGTATTCCGACATAAAATATTTTTATGTAACTTTCGTTTTGCAGACTGCTGGGTTGAGTTTTTTTTTTTTTTTTTTTTTTTTTTTTCTCAAAACCAATGAAGAAAAATAGAGACCATAGTTGAGAAAAGTATTTTAGGTAAGACATGACCCCAAAAGGTTGTTCTAAGGTGTTCAATTATTATATATAATAACAGATATTAAGCTTATCATGTATACAAACGCAGTCTTAGTGCCAAACCGAAGTCATTTTTCCCCTCCTTGGACGTCTTCTTGTGTAGCTGATAGGGCTGAAAAAATATCCTAAAATCCTGACTTATCTCGAATCTCGTCTTGAAAATATCTCAACTCGCGTGTTTCTCGATCCATGTTTTTGGGATTTTCCTGTCTCATCAATCTCGGGAGAGGGATCAGGCACATAACTTCCACCCGATGGGATTCTCATCCCAACCCGAAATAATAATATTAATAATTTAATATGTTATTAGGATGATACTCATTCAGCTCTTTTAAAAGGGGTAGCCCATATATGATTATTTTAGGACTTAAATTAAAAGATTACCTAATCTATTTAAATTTTCTTATTCTAATTCATGTTAGAAGATATATTTTAAAATAGCCATATATATTAAATATTATATAATATAACCTTTAATATTTTAAAACTCCTAAAATATTTTTCATTTACTCTTTTCACGTCTTAATTAATTACAACTTTTAGTAAAATAAGAAGTATTTGACATGCGCTAAACTAAGTAATTCCCTTGTAAATATCAACTTTATATATTAAATTCATTTTAGTAATAATTTTGACGAATAAGATATTTAGGCATAGTTTGGTACACATGATATGATAAACATGTGATATATAATATAAGGATAAGTTAAGGATAAATAAGAGGTATGATATTATAATTAATGTTTGGTATTATTTGAATAAGAGTAATTAAATTTATATATTAGATTGTAATGACAGAATTAACCTTATCATAATAAATTTTATAATTTCAAAGTTGTTGCTTGAGTTCATATTTCTTATTTGTTCATGCGCAGACAGAGCTTGCATGATTTATTTATTTTTACTTAATTTTATATATTATATAAATATGATAATTGAGCACTTGATTTTGTGAGTCAAGTCAAATATCAATTTTTAATGTTAATCGACTGATACTAATAATTTTATTGAGATTTATAAAAAAAATCATTTATATAATTATCTCGAGTTCATTTATATAATTATCATATTATATAATATATAAAAATAAATAAAAATATTTATTTGATTTTAGTTTTATATTAAGGTCGAAAGACATGGGCTTTTTACAAGAGGAAACTTTAAATATTTATAAAAATCATTTATATAATTATCTCGAGTTCAAAACATTATTATTTTGATAATATATAAAAATAAATAAAAATATTTGATAGGGTTTAGGATTTTTATATATTGAGGACAATTAAGTTATTTACGGTGTTTTTTATCATTAAATTAAAATTATCACATCTCATAAAAGGATATTTTATCCTTGTATAAAATTATTTATGATATTATAATAGGCTTTCTAAAAAGGTACTAAACGTGAGATAAGGAGAATTATTTATCAATCCCTCTCTTATCCAGTGTATCAAACTATATGTTAGATTATATGAGTAAAAAATCATTATGAAGATTTTATAAATTCAAATATTTGAAAAATAATTAAAATAAACTTATTTTATATTATTTCGTTCTTCCAAATGATTTTTTTCTACCGAACTTTGTTGATGCTAATAGTTCAAAATTCTTTCACAAATATTTTATGCTTATTTTCTCTTTTTAATTATATTTTTTCGATTTATTCTTTTTTGGGGAAAAATATATCTTTTTAATTAAATTATTTTTAATTTGCGTTTTGATCTTTTGAGAGTGTTCCATTGCATTAATGGTCTATTTGTTATTGTGCTTTCTATTAGTATTTGTGCTCGTATGGTTTTCTCGCAGTCTCTTTTTTATGGCTCTATGGTGCACGCAAGGTGTTTGATTCTTTTCCACACAGACATGTTGGTTACTCTCAGTGCTCCTAGGTAGTGGGTCGTGGGTAGGAAAAAGAATTAGTGGGACTTGTCAACTATTTTTGATGATGTGAAGATTTTACTTTGGGTCTCCGTAAAAAATATTTACTGTGATATCATCTTCCTACCCGAAGGGATTCCCAAAATTAGAGTCCCAATATTAACCAGGTACGAGATATTCAAGAAAAAAAAAACCCTCAATTCTTATCGGGACGAGGATTTGGTAGGAGGGTTACGGGATGGGTCCCTACCCGATCCCATGTCTTGTAGCTGGTACTGCCTTGACCAAAAACCATATCATTTATCACAATGTTTTTAAAACTAGAATGGTCAGTTCGACAAGAAACAGGTCACGGGTCTGGTCTGAACAGAGTCTAACAAGCGTTCCACAGTCAAACCGATCATAAATGGTCGGACCGCTCGTGAATCAATTAATCGATTAATAATCAGTCTGATTGGTATACGCTGTTCTAATTTTTTAAATTTTTTTTAGAATTTGATTATTTTCTCATATTCCTTGAAAACAATTATTTCTTATATTTTAAATTTTATTTTTAGTCAGTGATTGGTGTTGATAGTGTTAGCTATACAATACCTGTTTTCTCAACTCTAAAGAAATGGTCGGACCATAAATAGTGCGAAAAACGGTTTGATGGTTCTTTTGGTTGTTACATACTCATATATATAAAGTAAACAAGATACATAAATGTAGAAGAGTACATGTCACAGGATATATGGAAGCTCGAAGACAGAATCCTTCTACGTATCTCCTTCTTCTACTTAGGAAGGAATTCACTGTAAGATTTTGGTTTTACAAATCTTATGTTACAGCATGCTATTACCATAGGTCTTATCTACTGCCTAATTTGAAAATTCTAGTTTCTCTTACAACGGTTTAAGACCCTTAGTCAAACAATAAAACACCACAAAAGTAATAAAAGAATGAATCATAAGATTCAAAGTGTTTGCAACTCTTTGAACTACTTCTGGCATAAAACCATCAAGTGGTTGTCTTTAAGCTCTGAAAGATAATTGTAGATCTGATAACATATAGAAAAGAGGGCTGTTAAGCAGTGTAGAGAGTATATGAGAAGTGTGCTCAGAAATCTTTGAGTATACAAGCTTTTTGAATTTTTCTTCGAATGTGTTTTATCTTACTGTTTTTCTTTTTGAATTCTTGCTTGCATTTTCTATATATAGTATTTGAGTTCACTTTTCCGTTCAACGATTCTTTGTATTGTACCCGACAATATGTACACATTGTTGTCACGTACTGCAGTTTCATTAAATGTTCTTTAATGTCTTTCTTGCTTTTGCGCCTTTAAAATCCACTTTATATAAACATTGTCAAAATGCAAACTGATAGAATTCTTTTTGTCAAATGAGAGTTGGTAAGATATGTGCAATCTTTCTATTTTGGGCTATCACCAAATCTGTTGACCCGCACAAGTATCTTTAAATCTGTTTAGCTATAAATTGCTTTAATATATCTCTGAACAATCCGGTCAGTGACACATTTGTCTTTTTTTACTGTTGGATAATCAATGAAGTGGTTGAATAGCTTTACTGAGACCGGTAGACATTCTTAGCAGCTTGGGACAACTTACCCAACTCTTGAAGCCGGTAGCATGCTTGTGTTTTTGGCAGAACTGTTGAGTTCGTGTAAATGCAAGTAAAACAGTTGTTTGTTCTAATAAAATGAATTATTTTTGTTATCACTAAATCTAAGGGATCTCTCAATTCTCTCTTTTGGTGATGAAAATACCTAAGGCCCAAATATATGATTATGCTAAAAAGAATAATGAATTTTATTTAGATAATGAATTTCATTTTTACAGTAGAATACAAGTAGAAAATCCTACTACACCTATGTGCAAAAATTTAAAGCCTATACTACTGTTTGAACCAACAGCTACTACCACCTCTAGATCCACCACCTCTCCTCGGTTGATCTTTCTCTCTTCTTGTGTTGCTCTTTTTTTTTGGCCTCTTCTAACCTTCGTTTGGCCTCCGCCTCTATTCTCAGCTGTTCTTCCCCCTCTTTGGCATCACCCTTTTGCATAAAATCAAGCATTTCTTGCATTTGGGTGCCGAGAGAAGTTTAAAGACCGTCAATGCGAGCATTAATCCTTTGTTCGCTTTGCATAATTTACCTAGATAGAGCAAATAATGCAACATTGGAGGACCTCTTGGAGGATCGAAATTCAATCATGTTGCTTTGAATAGCAAAGGTGGGATATGCCATGATCAGAGGCGAGTAGAAGATCATCAAAATTCATCATTAGACTACGAACCTTTTCGATGTGAGATAAGACTTCTGCAAAATGAACATCAGCCTCAACCTGTGATTGATTGCTTGAAGGTCTGTTTCTTTATTCTACTCTGACTGGTCGACATCTTTTTCAATAGTCACATCCTCATCCTTCACACGATCAGCCCCGGCTATGCCTTCATGATTGGGGAGAATGGAGGAGGCATTCTTAGGAACTTCAGTGTCGACTGACAGAGGAGAGAGAGCGGGAGAATCTTGATGTAGAGTTGGAGGAGACCTTGGTGGTTTTTCTTCGAATATGGTCTCAAGAGACAGTCTCTAAAAACATGTGAATGAAGTAGTGTCCTTAGGAAATGGTATGTCTCCAAAGATTCCGTCATTGACTGCATCACATCATCCACAGAAGTTAAAAGAACCTCTGGTAGTGGTGTCTCTGTTTCTGAACAGTAGTTATATGACCTGTTTCAAATTTGGGAATAAAGGATGGAATATGTACCTCTTGTTGCAATTGTAAACCAGTTGTGTTGGTGTCAATGGTTGTTATTTGGTCGGCGGTTGAGGCAGGTTCTTCGACCACTGGCTGCTCCTCAGTTGTGTCAGTGAATTTACCCACCAAATCAGTAGTTTAAGGACCACAACTTTTTTTCTTCTCAGTGAAGAGATCAGAATCAGGAACTGTTGTGTTGTCCTTTTGGTGGCTTCTTCTGCCTCTACTTCTACATCTTACACACCCATATCTGTAAATATTTTCATGGGCAGCTTCAATGTAGACTTTGAAAGTTTTGGGCAATGGTTCTTCAGGCATTTGAAATATAAGCCTCTTAGTACGAACCTTGGAGGTAGTGGAGAGGATGTTAAACTCCAGATGAGAAATGATTGCAGAATCACCGAGAACTGTGCGTCTTTGTGGGTCATTATTTTCTTTCCTATGAATGACTATCAGACGCAGAAAACTCTCCCTCAGCTGAAAGTCAATAAAAGATCTCCGATTGAGAGCCAATTCAATCTTTTATGTCTCAGCCAGATCCAACATTTGGCCTACCAGGGCGGCCAACTTTTCCACCAGATCCTTCTCGAAGATAGTTTTGAAATATAAATAGGTTTGATGGATAAATCATATGTTAAACATCCTCAGTCTTCTATCCACGTCTTTTCTTGAGATAGTGTCAATGCGAAATCAGTCTCAATCGTTGTAGGTTTCGTTGAGGGCGACAACATCTTCTCTTTCTCTTTGTTTTTAAGGTCCAGTAGTGGGGAAGGAGAAACAAAAGAAGCAGTATCTTCTTATATCAGGGTGTCAACCACTAGTCGAATGGGCTGGATTTGTGAAACCAGATCCGGTTGAGCAACCTCGGATACGAGCTTGATATTCTTTCTCTTGGGTTTCTTAGCCTCATCCGACAGTTTAGATGGAGCTTTCAGAGTCCTGGGCTTGGTGAAAAAAATTTTAAGTTGTACATTATCCGTGTCATCCTCTTCATCGATCTTGGTGTAGACCATTTTTATTTTCACCGGTGCCCTAGCCGATGTCTTCTTTTTCAGCGGTTGAGCTAGTTGCCAAGAGCCGATTGCTATCTTAGCGGTTGAAGAGGAAGAATTTCTCTTTAAGAAATCTGCAATGGTCGTAGAATTGAGCCATTTCTTGGGATGTAATGGCTCGTTGATTCCAAAGGTCACCTTTTGCAAGTTGAGTAGATAACATATCTGCAACCCAAATCCTTCTGATTGCCTCTTTCCCTTAACCATTTAACATAGAGTTTCAAATAAGATATATGATCGGTTGAGTCCAATTTTCAATACAATCAATGTCATATATTGCAATTTTTATTTGGTAATCTTGTCGTAGGCCCCAGCTTTGATAAGAAATGCTTTGGCCATGAAGTTGGCCAGGAATCGGAATTCCATTTCTAAATTGTGCTTCTCTGCGGAAATTGTAATGGGATTTCCAGATAAAGAGAAACCATCGCTCCAGTTGTCGGTGTTGCCTTTTGGTAGATAGTAAATTTTGCCCAGACATGTTGAGGGAAGTTCTAGTGAGTTCCCAAATAACTCCTGAGAGATGATAATGTTGGAGCCATTGAAAGTACAAATGATACTCTCGTGCTCCATTCTGGCAGAGAGAAAAAACTGCTTCACCGTAGCCAAACTGAAGATAGAATCACAGGAGAGTAATTTCCTCAGACCTGAAGCCTTAAGCATCGCAAGAACAGAGAAAATAGCTTCATTCTTCATGGAATATATAACTTCTAAATCGACTGTGAGACAGGTCTTTTGGATAGACATCTTGAATCTATAGATAAACTTTCGAAGAACAAGTGAAAAATTATAGAAAAATTTTTGAGAGCTAAGAAAGTTTGAAGGCACGGGAACCTCAAAGCAAATGTAAGGAAAAAAAAAGATTTATAAGGTTCGAAGATGAATTATATATATATATGATTTGATGGGACTGTCGCTACAAAACACGTGTCAGTTCAATTATGGATTGAAATTTTAAATTTTGAAAAGAATGTGAAGAGGAGCTGAAACTTTTCACATTGATAATTGCGCATGTAATAAATATAATTATTGTCGGTTAATATTTTAAAATGTAAAAGGTATATCAACCATTTGTCCCTCAAATCATACTAAATTTAATAATGAAGTCATTTAAATTCTAACGGTCGGATAAATCACAACTGTCCAAAAGTTACCCAATTTTTTTGATTGACAACTTTTATATTAGTTGGATAATTGTTTTATTAAAATTGACATATTTTTGCTTCATTATTTTCCAATGAAAAGAGAAAGGTTATTCCCCCTTAATATATGCACTAAGATAAATCTACCAAACCAATAATATTTATGAAGTAAGAGAACTTAGCGTTCGGTAACATTTTGGTAAGGATATCTTCTACCTATTGATAGGTCGAGAAGTATTCCAGTCGAATCTTCTTCTTCTTCATGACATGATCCTTTATGAAGTGATGTCTAATATTAATATGCTTGTTCTAGAATGCATAACTGGATTATATGTAATAACAATTGCGCTTGTGTTGTCACAAAAGATGGAACTTCATTCGACCAGAACCCATAGTCTTTGAGTTGCTGTTGAATCCATAGGATTTGTGCAAAACAGCTTTCGGCTGCTAGATCTTCTGCTTTAGCAGTTGAAGTGCCTAGGGATGTCTGCTTCTTGCTGAACAAAGAGATCAATCTACCTCCAAGAAATAGATATGATTCATTGGTGCTCTTCCTGTCAATCTTGCAACATGCATGATCTGCATCTAAATATCCTACAATGTTAAAAATTGAATATTTGGAAAACCAAAGACCCACATTAATACTGCTTTTAAGATATTTATGAATTCTTTTAGCAGTTACGTAATGAGATTGTTTGGGAGAAGCTTGTAATCTAGCACAAGACAAACTGCAAACTTTCCAAGCTGCAAACATGATATCCAGTTGAATAGCGATTATATATAACAATGAACTTATAAGATCGCGATACATGGTTACCTCGACTAGAATTTCCCCTTCGTCTTTATCTGACTTGATTAATGCTCTCATAGGAGTATATGAAATAGAACAATTGTCCCCAAATTTCTTAATGAGCTCTTTGGTTTACTTGGATTGATTAATGAATATGTATTTTTCAAGCTGTTTGACTTGCAATCCAAGGAAGAAAGTAAACGCTAATCATAATCATTTCGAATTTTTCCTACATAAGATTAGATAATATCTCGCAGAGTTTGGGGCTATTTGACCCAAAAATAATATCGTCGACATAAATTTGAACTATCAGGACATGATTTCCCTTGGTAAATTTGAACAGGATATTATCGATTGTTCCTATCCCAAAATCGTGATCAATTAAAAATTTAAGGAGATGATCCTACCGAGCTCTAAATGCTTGCTTAAGTCCATATAAAAATTTATCTAGTTTAAATACATAACAAGGATAAGAAAGATTGATAAAACTTGGTGATTATTCAACATAAATTTTTTCTTGCAAGAGACCGTTTAGAAATGCTAACTTGACATTCATTTTATATACTTTGAAGTTTTCAAAACAACATATGTAGGGAAGATTCTTATGGACTCAAGTCTAACAACCGATGCAAATGATTCATCAAAGTCAATACCTTCCTCTTGTAGGTAACCTTGAGCTACAAGACGGAATTTGTTTCTAACACTCGTTTCATTCTCATCCAGTTTGTTCTTGAACACCCATCTAGCCCAATAACATTTTTCCTATCCGGTCGAGGAACAAAATGTCTCACTTTGTTGCTCTCAAACTGATTGAGTACTTCTTGCATGACTTCTATCTGGTTAGAATCTGCTAAAGCTTCATTGATCTTCTTGGGTTCAAGTTGCGAGATAAAAGTTGCATGAAAGAACTCATCAATCATTTGCTTCCTAGTTCGAAGGAGATCAGAAGGGTTACTGATGAACAAATTGGGTGGGTGGTTTCTACTCCACCGGTAGTTTGGTCCAAGATGTTGTGGATCCGTTTGAGATTGATCTTCTTCTTCAATGATAGCCTCTTCATTTTTTCTTGTTGGATCATTATCCACAATCAGTTCCTCAAGCCCTTGATTTGTCCAGTAGAATTGTCATCAACAATTAATTGGACAAGTTACATGAGTCTCTTTATTGTTTCTCCTAAGCTCGATCTCACTGTTACTTTCATAAATAAGAATAATTATCTCCAATCTCATACTTAACTCGTTGATGTTTACCAGTTCTTAGCTGCCCATACAGTAGATTCATCAAAAATAAAATGAACATTTTCTTCAACGATCAAAAACTTATTTTTAAAGACTCTGTAAGCTTTGTTGACCGATGAATAACCAATAAATAATCCTTCAACATCTTTATCATCAAATGCGGTTATGTGAGTTTTGTCATTGTTCTAAATAAAACCCTTGCAGCTAAATATTTTGAAATATGAAATATCTGGTTTTATACTATTCCAAATCTCATAAAGAGTCTTGTTATGTTTTTTTCTTAATTATAGACCTGTTTTGAGTGTAACAAGCTATATTGAATGCTTCTGCCCTAAGCCTTTGAGAAACATTTGAATCTGCAATCATTATCCTAGCCGCTTTTTCAATGTCAGGTTCCTTCTCTCTACGACATCATTTGGTCGAGGAGACCAGGCGAATGAGAACTCATGTTTGATTCCCTGCCATATAGATAGGATCCAAGGGTTTTATTTGTAAATTCAGTACCCCTGTCACTCCTTATCTTATCTATCACATTAGATTTTTCATTTTGCAACTATTTTAAAACTTTTATCAAACTTGAAGCGGTTTGATCTTTGGATGGTAGAAAGATTACCCAAGTGTATCGGGAGTAATAATCCACTATAACTAAAGTGTACTTCAGTCCTCCTATGCTCTTCACTTGTATTGGGCCTAATAGATCCATTTGCAATAAATCCAAGTATTTGACAGAGGAGTTACACCTTTTTACTTTTAAAGGTAGATCTCACTTGCTTGTCCAACTGACATGCAATTCAAATCTTATTTTTAATAAAAATTCAATTGGGCAGACCGGTCACCGAATCTTTTTTAATCAAATTGACAATAGATTTAAAATTTTGGCGATTCAGTCAGCCGTTTGAGCCACACTCAATGCTTAGCGCTATTATGACTAAGAAAACATGTAGGGGAAATGGATTATCTTTCCAACTTATTATGTATGTTTTGTTCTCTTAATCTGGCTAGCATAATATCACAAATACTAGATTTCACAGCACAAATTGTTGGTGAAGTTCAACAGAGTGAACCATTAACACATAACTAGCTAATAATAATTAAATTATACCAAAAAATTTTCAACCAATTGTACATCTTTAATGAAGACTTTATCATAGATAATCTTACATTTACCCACAGTTCTACATTTAGAAATATCACCAAATGTGATTCTTGGTCTTTTTCATTCAATTGACATTAGCTTTTTGTTTCCGATCATTTACCTTGAGCATCCACTGTCAAGGTGCCAGGTTGACTCTTCGACCGTTTTGCCTTTTGTACATGTCATCAAACACAAAATACTTTTTGTACCCATATCTATTTTGGTCCAGATTGGATTAATCTTTTCGGGACTCACACTTGAATCACCCTAATGGGCTTATCCGTATCCATGTCTAGAAATTCTAGCGGTCTGTTAAAAGTGTGTGGAATACTATGCACTTTTCTAGACTTAACCATATATTGTTTGAGTCTTTTATCCTTGTTATCCAATCTGTAGCTCTTTTGAAATGACCCGCAATTGAAGTACTGTCTTGGTTTCCCCTTTTAACACTTTTTCTAGGTTATGATGGCTTATTCCAAGACCAGTTGGGATATGACCGATTTCCCCGTCCATTCCCATTTAGTCTTGGATTTAGCCAAGTTTTCCCAAACTTAAAATCACGAGGTTCAACGTATCACAATTCTCTATTCTTAGCATTGTTCTCATAGGGCACTTTCTGGTTTGCTTGAATTTCAGAATTATTATGTTCATATACCATACTAAACCGAACAAAGTTTATCATATTAGACTTGTCTTTTTTTAGATGCGGTTGAGTACCTTTTTTAGGAGAGCTCCAATAATTATTTCCAAAGCCTAGGCTGCTTCTGCCATCAACTTGTTTTTTTATTTTCATGCATCTTACTTAAAGAAACTGAAAATTGATTTTAAATGTTGATTAATTTTATCAACTTTTTATTTCATTCAAAGTGGCTTGGAATAGTTTGCGTATATTATCATTCTCAGTGGCTATCAGGCCAAGTCTCACCTTGAGATAGTCGAGCTCCTTTTGTTGCAAGTAAGCTAGATTCACTCGACTTATCTTTTAGACTTACATTTTTCTGCTTTCACTTCCCCAAATGATTGCGACAATTTTCTTTACTCATTAGTCATCTCATGCAGTACGTTGACAAGGTCTTCATGTGTAAATTCATTAGAGCAAAAATCAAATACCTCATCAATATCATTTTCTGGTTCTGAGTCAGCCCTCAGGCACTGGACTGTCTCATCGTCACTCGCTTGAGCCAGTGTCAGATATAGAAGACTCACTCTCTGAGTCTGCCCACTTATTCTTGTTCTCATCTGCAACAAGAACTTTCCTGTCTTTCTTCTTCTTGAAATATTTCTTCTCATCGTTTGACCATATTCTCTTGAACGATTTCTTGTCATCCTTCTTGGGTCTGTTCCAATATTCCATAAAGCGGTCCTTCTTGCCACAGTTAGAACAAAATTTAACAACTTCTGTATGGTCTTTTTTATAATATAGTTTAATAAATTTAGATTGATTTTTGCGCATAAATTTACCAAACTTTATAACGAATAAAGACATGACTTCCTTGCTTAATTGCCTAGCCGACTTCTGGATTGAGGTCTATTCGACTAGAAGAGTAACAACGGTTGCTGCCAGAGCCTTTGTTGGTTGAGAGGTAGCTGGCTCTTCCTTAGTCCGAATCCCAAGCTCAAACTCATATGCCTTGAGATCAGCATAGATGTCATGCAATTCCAGCTTGTTTAGATCCTTAGATTCGTGCATGACCATTGTCTTTACATCTCATTCTTCGGGTAATTTCCTCATTACTTTCAAGGCAATTTCACGATTAGAATATTCATTACCAAGAGATGTGAGCTCAATAATTATAATACTAAATCGTTCATCAAACTCATTGAGATTTTTTCCAGGCTTTATTTTGACATTGTCAAATTTCTAGATGGCAACAGTCGAATGGTTGTCTTTAAGCTCTGAAAGATCCTTATAGATGTGATAATTTCTTGAAATAGAGCTGTTGAGCAGTGTAGAGTGTATATGAGAAGTGTGCTCATAAATCTTTGAGTATACAAACTTTTGAATTTTGCTTCGAATGTGTTTATCTTATTGTATCTCTTCTTGAATTCTTGCTTACATTCTCTATATATAGTACTGGAATTATTTTTCTCATTCAATAACTCTTTGTACTATAGCCCGAAAATATGGACACATAGCTGTCACATAATACAGCTTTCATTAAATTCTCTTTAGTGTCTTTCTTGCTTTTGCACATTTAAAATCCACTTTATATAAAAGCTGTCGGACCGTAGACTGACTTTATTTCAGAGGAGAGTTGGTGGGATATGTGCAGTCTTTCTATTTTCTTCTGATTTGCTGACTTCCATAAGTTTCCTTAAATATGTTCAGCTGTAAAATGCTTTAATATCTCTCTGAGAAGTCTGGTCGAGTGACAGGTTTGTTTTTTTTGCCGGTGTTGGATAATCAATGAAGCGGTTGAGTAGCTTTAATAAAACCGGTAGACAGACTTAGTAACTTGAGACCGTTTACCCAACTCTTGAAGCCGGTAGCATGTTTGTGTCTTTGGCAGAATGGTGGAGTACCTGTAAATGTAAGTAAAACAACAGCTTGTTCTAATACAATGAATTATTGTTTGTTATTATCAAACTAAGAGATCTAACACACATATATGATTATTTGGATTTTGAACTTTGCTAAAAATATTTTTTTAGTAGTATTAGAGCTTATTTTGATTTATTTTTTGTCTAAAAATATAAATATAATTATATTTGATTATATATATGTTTTTTTAGATTTTAAGCTTTCATAAAAATATTTTTTATTATTATTTTTATACATATTTAAGATTTTTGGATTTTAAAATATATTATTTACTAGATTATATTATCATTTTATATGATATATCTATTTTTAGGTCCGATCATTCGGTTGAACATGTCCTACCGATGAACTGGTTTTTTTTTTAAGATATATCGGTTCTATCATCGATACGGTCATGAAAATATTTATTTACTGATAATATTTTTTTTTTTTTTTGTGTGGAAGAAAATTTTGAGATTTGCCACAAGATAAAATGTTAATTTTTATTTTGATTTTTTTTCTTGACTGAATTTGTTCTGGCACTATTGGAACATTTAGTTTTGGTGTTTTATAAAACAAAATCACAATTGAATTCTAATATAAAATAAAATTAGTAACCTAACTTATTGTTATCTCAAACTGATATCTAGCTTAAAAAACAAACTACCAAACTGATTAAAGGACTTCTGATTTAATTCAAACCGACAAGCTATCACTTTAAACAGCTCGTTACAAGGACATTATCGATCATTGATTGAGGATCAGAACCTAAAGTTATACACCTTTTTGTTGATATCGATCAGTATTAAGGATCAGAATGACAGTCTCTGTCAGAAGTCAACTGATATCATAAAAGACGATGAATCGACAACAAGTACATTTATATTCATGAATGGATTTTTTTATACAAGTTAGCGTTGAAAATTGGGACTATATATGGGATCAGATGAACTAGCCAGACACAAGAATCCTGCACTGAAAACAAAATAAATCTCTTAGCAAAAATATTAAAAGTCATATTAAAGAAGAAGCACAAACTGATTCATTATTTATCTGATCATATCAACGATCATATTTGTCCACAAAATTCTTCTGTTTAGTTCACATAAGCTGTAAGCAAAGAACTCTACCGCTCTACGTCTTCTGTTTCAGTTTCACTAAGAGTTTCAGTTAGGCGGTCTAAATGAAGTGGGTAATTTCAAATGACTTGTAATTACCAAAGTCTTTTAGTACAAACTTTCTTTGAGGAAGAAGTGGTGACGTAGGAGTACTCCGAACATCCAAAAACATTGATAGGATCGGTTAGAGGGTGAAAGAGTGTTTACAAGGGGAGGTTAAATAAACACTAGCAATTTTCACAATATTTTTGAGTCAGTTTAGTGATAAACTGAAACTCGGGAATCTTGTCAGTCGATATCAATCAGTTAACAATAATAGTGCGGAAATAAACTGACTGATAGATATAATAAAAACTGAAATAAGAACACACAAGATTTTATGGATGTTCGGAGATTTCAAACACTCCTACGTCATCCCTTCTATCACGAAGATATGTTATTCACTAAAAGACTTTGATCGCTACAAACAGTTGTACAGACCCACTTCAGTCTTGGACTTAACAATTCCAAACTGAAACTCTTAGTAACAAAACAATTTACAGTGCTCGAATGGTTTTGAAATAACTTAGCACGATTGATTACAACAATATCAGTTTGTGCTTGCAAGCTCGAAGTATACCCTTAAGTGCTATGAATGAATACAATAACTGTGAGCTTTTAAATATTCCAGCAGAGTAACAGATCAGTTGTGAGTTTTTAAAGAGTCGAGTTGAGAGTAGTTAAGTTCGAAGTTGTTGGAGAGCTTCTCAGCTGCTCTTTCTCTGCTATTTATAGGCTTTGCTTCCAACGGTAATATTGAATGCGATTTAAAACTTTCTATTCGTTGTTTGTCACGTCAAAATTCATCTGACAGTCGTACACTGCAGTTTTTCTAAAATGTGGCGATCCCACTACTAGTTGCAGTCTTGCTTTTGTACTATCTGTCGGTTGAATGTCATTTTCCTTAACTGATGACGTGTACAGCAGAAAGATCAGTTGATAAGCTATAACTTGATATGCTTACAACTGTTTGTAGCAACTGATCAGCTGTATGTGTAGTCCAGTCAGCTGGTTCAGTTGCTTTTGATTATCTTCGCATTATTCTTCAGTTATAGGCAATCAATAGTTTGCATATTATAGATCAGTCTTGATCAGTTAGTTCAATATATTAAATGCCCAGTTTGTCAAACTTCCGAAATTTAGCTTCCAACAATTTCTTCTTTTTTGGTGTTTGACAAAACTTAGAAAATATGAACTGATCAACTAAAATCATTGCAGATAAAATAATATTTTATTGACAACTCTTTCAATGTACAAATTCGTACAAAGAATAAAAGAGTAAAAAAATCTTCTAACTGATTAAAATAATCTTCAAAATCTGCCATAGTCTTCAAAATCTGCCAAAATCTTCGACTGAATAAGAGTAGAGACTGTCTTTGAACTGATCTTCTATTTCTTAGCTTTTTTATCAGCTGGACCTTGATCAATTGGTTAACTGGGTCTCTTATTAGATGTCGTCTGCTGATCTTGTTCTTCTTCTTCCCCCTTTTTGTCAAACGCCTCAACTTTTCTGGATAAAATGCGAACTTCCGAGTTGACATTTGAAACAACATTATGATGAAACTTAAAATTAATAATTTATTATATGTTAAAACATATATTTTAAAATTTAAGTTTCATTAAAATTATAAAATTATGTTATTTTAGTATTGTGTGTTTATATTTAAATGTCTTACTAAATATGTTTTATTTTCAGGTTTTCTACGTGTTGGTAAAATAATGATAACTCAAGCTAGAAAATTCAAATGGAGGTGATTCAAACATGTTTGGAATCTTTGAAAAATTATCTACAACTTTGCAGAAGACATGATTACCTAAAAAGTTGGTTAAGATGATCAAATTGTGAAAATATCAAAAGGAGGACAAATTTACTTTCACCATGACCAGCATATAGTAAAAAAATCATAACTATTTCAATATTTAACCAAATGAGGTGAACCAAGTAGCCAAATTCATCTACAGACAATTCCCCACATGTTTGCTGTTTTGAGCAGAGTCAAATTCGGTGATTAAAGTCATGGAACAAAGCATTGAAAGAAGAGACAGGGAATTGAAGTTGGAGGAGACAAAGACTACTATTACAACTACATGGCATTAATAAAATTTTTGACCCTTTCTCTCATTTGGCCTATAAATAGAGGCCTTGTGCTAGCTTGAGAATCATTCTATCTCATTGTAAAATATAGTGTGAGTGTGTATAAAAGTTCTAAGTTCCAATATATTTTTCATTTTCCAAATTATGAGTGATGTTTTAAGTGTTGATCAAAAGTAAGTTAATGGAAAGCTAAATCTATTATGTCAAGGTGAAGAGGATGAATTCTTGGTGAAGTAAGATTGTTTATATTTTGTATATTCTTTCTTTATTTCTTTTCATTTTGCTAATTTCTTTTTATTGTAGGTATAAAAATGAATTATTTGTTGTTATCAATTTACATCAAATGCTTGATACCATTGAAGTGGTTATCTTGATTTGTTGTTTAATTTTGATACAATAAATATTTCATCAATTATTATTGTTATATTATACATATATATATATATATATATATATATTTATATAATTATATCATATATTTCATTTAGACGATAGCGTGGCTCTGCCGGTTGTTCTAAATGAAATATTATGATATCTAACAATCTAACATTTACTTTATCGCAACTAACTTTTACTTTCCGCATCTAACATTTACTTTATCGCAACTAACTTTTACTTTCCGCATCTAACTTTTACTTTATCGCAACTAACTTTTACTTTCCGCATCTAACATTTACTTTATCGCAACTAACTTTTACTTTCCGCATCTAACATTTACTTTATCGCAACTAACTTTTACTTTCCGCATCTAACATTTACTTTATCGCAACTAACTTTTACTTTCCGCATCTAACTTTTACTTTATCGCAACTAACTTTTACTTTCCGCATCTAACTTTTACTTTATCGCAACTAACTTTTACTTTCCGCATCTAACTTTTACTTTATCGCAACTAACTTATTAAATCATATATTTCATTTAGGCAATAGCGTGGCTCTGCCGGTTGTTCTAAATGAAATATAATGATTTAATTTAACATTTATTTTATGCAGTTATATATTTATATAGTTATATATATAATCATAGGTACCATATATAAAATATCGGTGAATTCGGTATTTTCTATAGTGGGAACTATATTATATTAGGTGTGTGTTTAAATATTTTTATTTTCTTGGAACCATTATTTATGGTGGTTTCCTTTGTTTTACTTTTAGTTAAACAATATTGCATAAACCAAGAATAAATCCTCGAGCCTTGACAAAATTTATAATTTGTAAACTTCGTTCTTGCATTTGGTAATCTATAAATTAATAAATTTAAACTTAAAATAACCTCTCTGTGGATCGATCTCGTACTTACGAAATATATTACTTGCAGACAACCTACACTTGGGTGAATTATAATTTAAGTAGTAGCAAGTTTTTGGCGCCGTTGCCGGGGAGGTATAAATTAAGTTTATATTTGTTAATTATGTTTTATTTATAAGTATTGTGTTGTTTTTTTTTTGTATGAGTATTTGGAGTCGAAAAAAAAGTGGTAGACTTATTCGAGTATCTGAAAATAATTTAAACATGGATGATAATTCAAATAATCAAGATAATGATAACAATAATAACAATAATAATAATAATAATCAAGAACATGATCAATTAAGAACACTTAGGCACCATATGAACCCTATTAGAACTAGTGCCCCATCTTGTTTAGTTTTTCCTCCTGATGCATCTAATTTCAACTTTAAACCTCAAATTATTCAACTTTTACCAAATTTTCATGGCTTAGATTCTGAAAATCCATATTTACATCTAAGAGAATTTGAGGAAGTTTGTAACACTTATAATGATCAAAATTGTAGCATGGATATAGTTCGATTAAAGCTTTTCCCTTTTTCTTTAAAAGATAAAGCTAAAACATGGCTACAAAATTTGAGATCAAGTTCAATAAGATCATGGGAAGAAATGCAACAACAATTTCTCAAAAAGTTTTTTCCTTCCCATAGAACAAACTCTTTTAAAAGACAAATTACTACTTTTTCTCAAAAACAAGGAGAAACATTTTATCAATGTTGGGATAGATATAAAGAATTACTTAATACATGCCCACATCATGGTTTTGAAACATGGAGAATAGTTTCTCACTTTTATGAAGGTCTAATACCTAAAGATAGGCAAATGATAGAATTCATGTGTAATGGAACTTTTGAAGATAAAAACCCAAATGAAGCTATGGAGTATTTGGATTCATTAGCAGAAAATGCTCAAAATTGGGATAATATAGGCACAATAGAACCACCAACAACTAAAATCAATAATTCAACAAATGGGGGTGGTATCTATAATCTTAAAGATGATATAGATATTCAAGCTAAACTTGCATCTTTAGCAAGAAAAATTGAGTCATTAGAAATGAAAAAGAGTGGTCAATTAAAAAGTATTCAAGAAATTGTTTGTCATATATGTGATACACATGATCATGCTACAAAAGATTGTCCAACATTACCTTCATTTAAAGAATGTCTCCATGAACAAGCAAATTATGTTAACAATTATAAAAAACCAATACTAGATCCTTTTTCAACATCATATAATCCTGGATGGAAAAATCATCCTAATTTTAGTTGGAGGAATGATAATAATGCACAACCCTCACAACAATATTTTCAAAATAACCAAAATCATCAAGGTTATATTCCTTATGTTACACCTCCAAGAAAAAACTTTGAAGATGTAATTCATGCATTTATCCAAAAGCAAGAATCTATCAATATTCAAAACAGTCAATCTATGACTGATTTGAAAGAAACTCTTGCAAAATTTGCATCTGCACTTAATATTCATGAAAAAGGAAAATTTCCATCTCAACCTCAACCTAATCCTAAAAATCAAAATCAAGAATTAAAAAATGAAAAAATTGATCAAATAAAATCTGTTATTACCCTTAGAAGTGGTAAAATAGTTAATGATCCATATAGTAATGAAAACAAGGATCATTTAAAATCAAAGAGTAAGGATGATAATCCTGATACTTTTGAGAATGATGATACCTTAAATTCTAAAAATAATATGTTGAATGATAAATCATCTGAAATAGTAAATGAATCAAATAAACCTCCACCATTTCCTCATGCATTAACAAATCATAAAAAACAAAAAAATGATTCTGATATCTATGAAGTTTTTAAACAAGTAAAGATAAATATTCCATTATTAGATGCTATTAAACAAGTACCTTCATATGCAAAATTTTTAAAAGACTTATGTACTGTGAAGAGAAAATTGCATGTGAAGAAGAAAGCATTCTTGGCTGAACAAGTAAGTTCTATTCTTCAAAATAATTCTAGTTTAAAATATAAAGATCCTGGTTGTCCAACAATTTCATGTATTATTGGAGAAAATAAAATTAAAAAAGCTTTGTTAGATTTGGGAGCAAGTGTGAATTTACTTCCTTATTCAGTTTATGAAAAACTTAATTTAGGAGAATTAAAACCCACTTCTGTTACTCTCTTACTGGCGGATAGGTCAATCAAAATACCTAGAGGTATTGTAGAAGATGTGTTGGTTCAAGTTGATAAATTCATATATCCTGTAGATTTTATTGTTTTGGATACACAACCAATAGAAGTACATAATGAAATTCCAGTAATATTGGGACGACCATTTCTAGCAACTTCAAATGCTTTAATTAATTGTCGAAATGGAATAATGAAATTGTCTTTTGGAAATATGACTCTAGAACTTAATGTGTTCAATTTATGTAAACAACCAAGTATTAATGAAAATGAATATGATAATGAAATTGAAACAATTATGGAAGAAAATATACAAGAAGAAAACTTAAATCAACAATCTGAAGTTTTTTCAATAGAAAGTTTTGAGTCTGAAAATAATTTTAAAAAAGATGATAATACAAAACTTGAATTAAAAGTTTTACCATTCGAATTGAAATATGTATTTCTTGGTGAAAATAAAACATTTCCTGTTGTAATTTCTTCCACTCTTCTACCAAATCAAGAAGAAGATTTAATTAAATTACTTAAGAAATATAAAAATGCAATTGGATGGACTTTGAAAGATATAAAAGGTATAAATCCTTTAATTTGCACACATAAAATTCATTTGGAAGAAAATGCTAAAACATATCAACAACCACAAAGAAGGTTAAATCCACATATGAAAGAAGTTGTTAAGAATGAAGTATTAAAACTATTAGACGCTGGAATTATCTATCCAATCTCAGATAGTAAATGGGTAAGTCCAACACAAGTAGTACCTAAAAAGTCAGGCATCACTGTTATAAAAAATGAAAAGGGAGAGTTATTACAAGCTAGGATTCCATCTAGTTGGCGTATGTGTATTGATTATAGAAAATTAAATGATGCAACTAGAAAAGATCATTTCCCACTACCATTTTTAGATCAAATTCTAGAAAAAGTAGCAGGAAATTCTTATTACTGTTTTCTTGATGGGTATTCGGGGTATTATCAAATACCTATATCATTAGAAGATCAAGAAAAAACTACTTTCACTTGTCCTTTCGGAACTTTTGCATTTAAAAGAATGCCATTTGGTTTATGTAATGCTCCGGCTACTTTTCAAAGATGCATGTTAAGTATTTTCAGTGATATGATTGAAGAATTTGTAGAAGTTTTTATGGATGATATAACTGTTTTTGGAAACTCATTTGAAAATTGTCTTTAAAACCTAGAAGAAGTATTAAAACGATGTGAAGAAAAAAATCTTGTTTTAAATTGGGAAAAATGTCATTATATGGTTAAATTTGAGATTGTATTAGGTCATGTGATATCTGAAAAAGGAATTGAAGTTGATAAAGCCAAAGTTGATGTTATTGCTAATTTAACATCACCAAAAATGGTTAAAAAAGTTCGATCATTCTTGGGTCATGTAGATTTTTATAGAATGTTTATAAAAAAATTTCAGCATAATATCTAAACCAATTTCGAATCTTTTAACAAAAGATACACAATTTGAATGGACTCAAAAATGTGAAAATGCTTTTAAAAAAATAATTAATCTTTTAATTACATCACCTATTTTACAACCTCCAGATTGGTCTTTACCATTTGAATTAATGTGTGATGCAAGTGATTATGCTATAGGAGCTGTGTTAGGACAGAGAAAAAAAGGAAAACCGTATGCAATCTATTATGCTAGTAGAACCTTAAATAGTGCCCAAATAAATTATTCAACTACTGAAAAAGAATTACTTTCAGTAGTATTTGCATTAGATAAGTTTCGATCTTATTTAATTGGTTCTACTACTATTGTGTACACTGATCATTCTGCCGTAAAATATTTATCAAATAAACAAGATGCTAAGCCAAGATTAATACGGTGGATTTTATTGTTACAAGAATTTGATATTATAATTAAAGATAAAAAAGGAAAAGAAAATGTCGTAGCCGATCATTTATCTAGAATAATGACTGAATCATCTCATAATGAAATACCAATAAATGAAAATTTTCCAGATGATCAGTTGTTTTATGCTACTATTATGCCCTGGTTTGCTAACATTGTAAATTTTATTGTGACAAATAAAATGCCTTCTCATTGGAATTCACAGGATAAGAATAAATTCTTGATAGAAGTTAAAAAATTTTATTGGGATGATCCTTACTTGTTTAAGTATTGTCCTGACCAAATTTTTCGACGATGCATACCCGACAATGAAGTAAGTAATGTTATTAAATTTTGTCATTCTGAAGCATGTGGAGGTCATTTTTCATCCAATAAAACAGCTGCAAAAATCTTACAATGTGGATTTTATTGGCCCTCTTTATTCAAAGATACGCATTTATTTTGCAAATCTTGTGAAAACTGTCAGAAGATGGGATCAATTTCAAAACGAAACATGATGCCTTTAAATCCAATCATAATTATTGAAATATTCGATAGTTGGGGGATAGATTTTATGGGTCCATTTCCATTATCTTTTGGATATACGTACATTTTAGTCGCTGTTGATTATGTTTCAAAATGGATTGAAGCAATTGCATGTAGAACTAATGATCATAAAGTTGTTATAAAATTTTTAAAAGAAAATATTTTTAGTCGATTTGGAATACCTAGAGCAATAATTAGTGATGGGGGAAGTCATTTTATAAATAAATCATTTTCTTCTTTGTTAAGAAAATATGGCATTACACATAAAGTTTCTACCCCATATCATCCTCAAAGTAATGGTCAAGTTGAACTTGCAAATAGAGAAATAAAACAAATTTTAGAAAAAACAGTTAATCCAAATCGAAAAGATTGGTCTTTAAGATTAACTGATGCATTATGGGCATATAGAACTGCATTTAAGACATCATTAGGGATGTCACCATATAGGTTAGTTTTTGGTAAGCATTGTCATTTACCGGTTGAACTTGAACATAAAGCTTATTGGGCAATTAAAGCATTTAATATTAATTTAGATGATGCATCTAAATTAAGAAAATTGCAATTAAATGAACTAGAAGAATTAAGAAATGATGCATATGAAAATTCAAAGATTTATAAAGATAAAACTAAAGCCTTTCATGATAAAAATATTATGAGAAAGTCATTTGAAATTGGACAAAAAGTTTTACTTTATAATTCTCGTTTGCATTTATTTCCAGGAAAACTAAGATCGAGATGGTCAGGACCATTTATAGTTAAATTTGTTTATCCTCATGGTGCTGTTGATATTGAAAATCCTAAAAATAATGACGTGTTTAAAGTTAATGGGCAAAGACTTAAGCCTTTTATAGAAAATGAAATTCTTAATGATGATTTTATGCCTTTATATGATCCACAATAGTTGTTTGATATTTTCATTTTGTTTTTGCAGATTCTAGTTCATTTCCCGGTTAAGTGGCGGATAACGGTACTCCGTGACTATCTAAGTCGGTTTTTTCAGTTTTCCCAAAATAATTGAAATATATAATAATAATAATAATAATAATAATAATAATAATAATATGGATGCTTGTATTGTGAATCTTCGTAAATATTTTGCTTGTTTACCTGATAATGCGTTGAAAAAAATTTATAAAGCTAGATGTGAGCGACTAAGGTTGATGATGTCATATGGCATACCGAATGATATCCGGTTGATAATTGAAGCAAAAGTCCGATTGGTTGGGGAAGCAAGTGAAATAATAATAAGACATATGCCAGGATTTGGTAAAAGCACATATGCCAAGAAGCGAAGAGCTAAACGTATAGGTGGATGTCATAAATGTGCAAGGTGGACTTGTAAAGGGAAATGCAAAAATGTTGGAATGACATCAATGAATAGAGAAGATAAAATTTTATTCATTAAGAATGGTCTGAGTAAAGAGCCTTTGGATAATTTTCTAGAGGTTCTTGATACGCATTCTAGTGGGTACGTGCAAAATGAACTTCTTAAACTATGGTGGCAATTTCAACATGAGGAATATCAATATGGACGGTGGAATCAGCCTTATAAAGATCCTACTGTAGTAACGCATATCTGTTTAGATAAGTAAATATATATATACAATTTCGTCTCGGGAATCTGACGTTAAAAGACCCTGTTTGCCAATTTATAAGAAAATTGGATGGGAAGCATATCCTCGACTCATAGAAGGCGTTGAAGCCGTTACTGAACGTAAAATCAGAGGAAGATGTGAGCCACAATCACAACTACGCTGTATATATGTGTTTTAATTTATGTCATTTTTATTTTCTTTTAATAATAATAATTTCATGTTCAAATATTGACTTTTGGCATGTTACGCTTATAAATTCATATGCTGTGATTTAACAATTGCAGAAAACATATTTCTCAACATGTCGACGTCCACGGTAAGTAAAATCAAAAATATTTGTGTATTTTGTGGATCTAGTGCAGGAAAAGATTCAATTTATGAAGAGGCAGCAGAAAAGCTTGGAATAACACTTGCTAAAAAAAAGATTCATTTGGTATATGGTGGTGGTGAAGTTGGTCTCATGGGAAAAGTTGCAAAAGCTGCGCATGCAGGTGGAAGTGAAGTCTTAGGCATTATTCCGACTACCTTAGCCAGTCTTACTGGACCAACAATAGGAGAAGAAATGAAAGTGGACAACGTGTATGAACGAATTACTCAAATGATTGAACATTCAGATGCTTTCATTGCTTTGCCAGGAGGTTTCGGTACTTTGGAAGAAATATNAATTGTTTTTTTCTAGATTTGATTGATGTACTATAAATTTGTTCTAAAAAAAAATTCATCAATCAATATGTTATAAAAAAAAAGTGTTTGTGTTGGATAAGTTTTAAAGGTAGTCGAATGTATCCGTTATATAAATGTTTATATATATAGAAATTTATGGTAGAATGTTTGGATAAAAAAAATTATGTCATTGTAAAACTTTGTAGTCACGTTAATAAAAAAAAAGAAAAAAAAAGAAAAAAAAAGGAGGATTTTATTCTTTGTAAATTTTCCTATTTTGTTTTCAATATTAGTTTATTTAATTGTCTGCTTTAATAATTAGCCTTTTTCAATGAGAGTTAATATTCATTCCAACTCCATGATTGTAAATCAGCTATCCATTAAATATTTTGACCCGAAAGAATATGGAGTTGAGGCTTTTACAAAAAAATTCTCGATATTATACATGTTATGGTGGGTGGTGTGAATTATCTTTTTGACTATAT